>NC_044049.1:25873579-25878579 GCF_902167405.1 Gadus morhua | reverse complement strand
AGGAGTGGTCCATACATACAATGTTTGTGTGTGCGTTTGTGTGCGTGTATTTGGCTACAATAGGTGTCGGTGGTGGTGGAAGTGGGTTGAGGTCAAGAACAGTCTGGACTCTGTGGGCCTTCATCTTGGAGCTGTGTTTGGTGTTTGCCTTGTTTCTCGTTTCTCTTTCTTGCGATTCTTGCGTGAAGGAGGAGGAAGGCATCCATTAGCGCAGTCAGTGAGTCAAGCACCCAGTCAGACATCCAGTCAGGCAGCCAGTCAGTCAGACACTCAGTTATCTAGTCTGTCAGGCATTCAATCATGCAGATAATCAGTCAGCCAGTCAATACATAGCAAGACAGAATCAGCCAATGGTAATTGATATCAACACCTGCAAAAATGACATGAGTAATTAATGCTCATTACCTGAATGGTGAATAATGAATAGGCAATAGTGTTTTATTGTTGATATATTTTGTGCATGTGTGTGTGTGTGTTTGTGTGTGTGTGTGTGTGTGTGTGTTTGTGTGTGTGTTTGTCTGTGTGTGTGTGTGTGTGTGTGTGTGTGTGTGTGTGTGTGTGTGTGTGTGTGTGTGTGTGTGTGTGTGTGTGTGTGTGGGTGTGTGTGTGTGTTTGTGACTGTGTCTGAATTTGTTGGTATCGAACCAGGCCACTGAATCTGAAAACTGAAAAACTGGGACATCATATTTTTTTCTCTTTATTTCTCTTGTCCTCTCTCTCTCTCTCTCTCTCTCTCTCTCTCTCTCTCTCTCTCTCTCTCTCTCTCTCTCTCTCTCTCTGTCTCTGTCTCTGTCTCTCTCTCTCTCTCTCTCTCTCTCTCTCTCTCTCTCTCTCTCTCTCTCTCTCTCTCTCTCTCTCTCTCTGTCTCTCTCTCTCTCTCTCTCTCTCTCTCTCTCTCTCTCTCTCTCTCTCTCTCTCTCTCTCTCTCTCTCTCTCTCTCTCCCTCCCTCCCTCCCTCTCTCTCTCCCTCTCTCTCTCTCTCTCTCTCTCTCTCTCTCTCTCTCTCTCTCTCTCTCTCTCTCCCCTCTCTCTCTCTCTCTCTCTCTCTCTCTCTCTTCTCTCTCTCTCTCTCTCTCTCTCTCTCTCTCTCTCTCTCTCTCTCTCCCTCTCCCTCTCTCTCTCTCTCTCTCTCTCTCTCTCTCTCTCTCCCTCTCTCTCTCTCTCTCTCTCTCTCTCTCTCTCCCTCCCTCCCTCTCTCTCTCTCTCTCTCTCTCTCACTCTCTCTCTCTCTCTCACTCTCTCTCTCTCTCTCTCTCTCTCTCTCTCTATATCCATCCCATCATCTATCCATCCCCCCTTCCATAGAATGCCAATGTCAGAGGGTGACATGTCACTGTAATCGAGTTAAGCACATGGTATCATATTGATTTGCAGTGCCATTACATAATGACATAATAACATGTGACAGAAATAAGCTTTGTGTGTGTGCCTGTTCGTTTGTGTGTTCACACGTTTGCGGGTGTGGGGCTGCCACTATCCTTTTAACGTCACTTTTTGAAACCTCTTTCATGTTATTCATTTCCTCAGGAAACATCAATGCATTTCCCTCACATGTCCGTGTTTCTTTTTTAAGACTGAAACGTCTATCAAATATTAGTGGAAGCGAATAAATTGTAAAAGATTGTGTTATTCCTGTTTTTGATTCTACACTGGGGTTATGCCGGGTGCATATGTTTCTCATTGCCAGTTAAAAATAATATAAAGATATAATGTCACAAGAATATGTCTATTTCATGGTTAGGTCCCTTCGCATTCCCGTCCCAATGTTTAAGTTTACTATGAACATGGGAAGGGAGAGCCAAGCATTATGGTGAGTAGAGGTGGGACCAAATATCGAGAGAATTGATACACTGGCGCCAAATATACATTTTTATTTTTGGCTTTTCTTTAAAGACAGGGAGCTGAAAAACTCAGTTTGGACCATGAATAAAGACAGAAATCTTTAAAAACCTTTTAATGGTCATTTTGTATTCATTGTAAGACATATCGTGATGGATCATTATAGGACTGTCTAACAATATATTGATTATCGCAGAATCGGGATATTTTCAATATCTTTGGCCATGTATCGAGTTTCGTATTGTGAGGTACCCTGTGATTCCCTGCCCTAATTGTAAGAAGACAGTATAAAGTTTATTTTCAATAATGTAATATAGTATGTAAGTACATCTAGGGACTTAATTCCAGTCTTTACTCTTAGTACCACATGTTTGGACATAACAGCTGCCATATGACATACCGCTAGTTTTGTTGTGGGTTAGTGTGACATCTGTGTGTGTGAGTATTCGCTGGAGTGCATAAGTCTGTGTTTCTGGCACATAGTGTGTGTGTGTGTGTGTGTGTGTGTGTGTGTGTGTGTGTGTGTGTGTGTGTGTGTGTGTGTGTGAACGTATTTGTCATGTTTTAGCTCAATCGGGAAGAAATAAATGGTATAAGAGTAGAGGGAAAGAGCAAGAGAGAGACCATTCTAAATTATTTAAAAATGATTGGGACTGTTGGATTGTATATCTGTGCATGTGTGTGTGTGTGTGCCTACGTACGTACATACGTCTTTGTGCGTGTGTGAGTATGTGTCCCTGAGAACTGCTTGTGATGTGAGTCCAAGCTGGCAGAAGAGACGCTCATTATGAGAACACCTCACATCACAAGTGTGTGCACGACCTCATGGGTCACCTTGTGTGCACATGAGGATCCAGGTGGGATTCAAGCAGTGGACCGGCACTGATTTCCTGTATGAATTTTGCGTTGATTCTGCTTTAAAGTAGATTCTGATTCTGATTAGATTTCAATAAGATGTTCAGTTACAAACCCACTCCTTACTGTACGTTGTCCAAAATATTTACAGTTCACATTGCTCTTGCGATTTTGCTTTTCCGAGCCACAAAAACACAAGATAGTCATAAATTTGGTCAATAGAAAAAGAATAATAAGCATAAATACATGGAACACTGAATAACTAATTAATGGAGCGATTGCTTATATGCTAGATTATACTTTAGTTGATCGCTATCGTGTGTGTGTGTGTGTGCGTGCGTGCGTGCGTGCGTGTGTGTATAGTATTGTTTATTATGGAAAAGATCCGCTCAACGGGAGCATTTGTGCCAGGCAGACACACGGCAAGCTGACAAATTAGCAATATTTTTTTGTGTATCGGTATCTCCCTGCTTCTGAAACCAGTGGTCCACCCAACGCTCGTCCGCTGGTTTCCAGCAGCATTCCACTGTGCGACCTTCCCTTTTGCTTGACACAGATTGTGTATGCCCTCATTCATGCTGGATGCTTTATTATTTCTGTGTTTTTTAGTTAATGATCAAGCTATAATAAGACCACTTTGGCTTTGCAATTGCGGACAAATACGATGCCCTGCAATAGCCGCAATTATTCTCTCACGCACCATGATGAAGGAACAAATGTGTGGTAGGAACTAGGAACTAAAGTTCTCGCGTATGTTTACTGGGACCCATGCCGACGAAACGCTATGAGCTCATTTGCATAGAGTTGAGCTGTTTTCATCTCTCATTTACTGCTTTGAAGCTATCGCTCAAGCGTTTTATCGCTCAAAATGCTAGATATGTGGGTGGATTATTGGATTTGCTGATAAAAATGTCTGTGAACTGTACCGGAAATATTCCGACTTGATGTAGGTTCCGAAAGCAATGAAACAAACGACTTTATTTACTGACCCAATAACAAATACTCTGAGTAGGTGTCTTCAACAAAGGGACCTTCCCAAGTTCTCAAACTATGGGATCCTGTATGTAATTTGATCAAATGTGCCTAAGGAGTTCGGAAGGGTCAGGGTGTGCTAGAATTAACGGTTGGGGAAATTCCCACGTATCCAAAGAATATATATATATATATATATATATATATATATATATATATATATATATATATATATATATATATATATATATATAAGAGATTAAGTCCACTAGTGGGCTGGTCATTTGTGAAATAAACGGATTCAGCCTGTAATTGTTTATTTTGCAACAATGACCTGTAGATTGACGTTGTACATTTCCATGCTTATTACATGGTTGCTTACTAAAGAAATCAATATTCGACCAAAAATATAATAAAACATTATTTTATAAAAAAATAAAATAACGATTGATTATTTGTGTTTCAATTCTTTATTTGAAACTGGGTCCATATCAACATGTAGCCTTCTTAGGATTAGTCTAAATAGAGTTATAATTCAAGTTCTGAGCCTACTGCTGCATAACCATACTGGGGAAGGGAGACAAGGTGAACTGGACTTCTTTGGGAGTATTGATGTTCCCGTGTCTGCCTCGTTCATCACTGTGTTTTCTTCTTGCCGAGCTTGGCAGTTGACGCACTTGGAAACAAAATGGTCCTCCCCAGAGCTTCACCTAAACTGAATAACAGGCCGCTGCCAGGGACGTTATTACCAAACCCTAGCGTGGAACAGACCAGTGTTGTTAGGCAGAAGTCTTTTTAAATCAAATGATAGTCAAAATTAGCTTGTCAAATTATTGATGGATTACGTAAGTAGCCATGTAATAGGCGGGATAATGAACAGTGAGCTGAATATTAACACAAAATAAACGCCTTCAGCGTGATTAAATAATGAGCGTACACATTATACATCATCATATTTGATCCCTTACATAATATAATCCAATGTAGGCCTTTTAACTCTGTACCAACCTGGTTCATACCTGTGGTTCTGTGTTACATGTCATTCCCACACTTCCACCCTCTTCCCTTCCGGCCCATAAAGACTTTACTTGTTGTAACGATAACAAATCCCAGTCCACATCAGTGGCATCGGGGGGGAGTGCCCACTATGCACTTCTCTGAAGACGGACTGTTTGTTTTGTGAGCGGTGTTGGCTTCATCCTGGTACAAAGTGTCCGGGCAGCTCTCCAGGTCGGTAGGGATAAACAATCGGCAAGGGCTATCTGCCAACATAGAGACACAAATTATCCCAAATCATCTAGTGGCACGTGGGGGGGGGGGGGGGGGGGGGGGGG
>NC_044049.1:25860756-25873479 GCF_902167405.1 Gadus morhua | reverse complement strand
TCTCTCTCTCTCTCTCTCTCTCTCTCTCTCTCTCTCTCGCTCTCTCTCTCTCCTCCCTTCTCTCTCTCTCTCTCTCTCTCTCTCTCTCTCTCTCTCTCTCTCTCTCTCTCTCTCTCTCTCTCTCTCTCTCTCTCTCTCTCTCTCTCTCTCTCTCTCTCTCTCTCTCTCTCTCTCTCTCTCTCTCTCCTCCTTCTCTCTCTCTCTCTCTCTCTCTCTCTCTCTCTCTCTCTCTCTCTCTCTCTCTCTCTCTCTCTCTCTCTCTCTCTCTCTCTCTCTCTCTCTCTCTCTCTCTCTCTCTCTCTACCCCCACCTTCCCTCGCAGTATTTAAGCAGCGATATCACTGGGATGAGTGGGTGGTGTGTGTGAGTGTGTGTTGTATCATGGCAGTGTGGGTGCGCGGTGTGCAAAGACAGGATATTGCGTGGGAGTGAAGTACCATTGAAGTTCCTCTGTGGTGTGTGTGTGTGTGTGTGTGTGTGTGTTTTGCGTGTGTTTCTGTTTGTGTGTTGAGGGTATACCTGAAAGGACTTATGATCAGAGAGGTTAAACATTACTCACGCAACAGAAGCGGAATGAAACTGTTCTTTTTATAGCAAGCAACTTTAAACAGAATATCTGTGCTAGCCCTCTGTGGTGTTTTCCGATAGAACAATTAAAATTACAATGTAAGCCTAATCGTTTTATAAAATCCAATTTATTCAATTTCATTATTGAAACCTTCAAATGTTGTAGTCAATGTGTAATGCGATTTTATTATGTATTGCCTATCTTTGCCATTCCTGGATTTTTTTTTCAATTATTTATGAGGTAGAAATTCTTTATGCAGAAGACAATAGCATAGGCTTATGGATAATTTATATGTGCAGTATATATATATATAGCTGTTATATTTCCTACATTATAGATACAAACACATTAAGTATTCAGATAGCCAACAATTGCTAGCCAATTGCTCAATTGAAATGTATACGATTGAATAAACAAGTTCCTCTGGTCAATGGAGGATTAGTTCCTCTAATTCTCAATTGCACCAGAATAAGCCAAACACCAGTTTACATTTGTCGTCTGGTCATTGTGTCGGGTACATTTTTTTTTTTTGTGTTGTAATAATGATCATGGTTGACAGCAGCAAAGGCAGCAGAGAACTGAAACTAAGTAACCCAAGAAAACAAGAAAACAAGAAGAAAGCATTCAAATATACATGAAAATAAGGAAAAGACTGTATTGAAACTCTAAATCTCCCATACCGACGCACGGTAAACCGTGGGAGCCACAAATGTAACAGTGGTGTCCCTCACTGGTGTAGTCTGAGGGGCTCGAGACCTTTGAAGCTGAGTCCTGCACAATGGGCTACACTCAGCAGGCTATAGGTCATGCTACCGCTAATGACCTAGCGCTAAATGCTATTGGTAGCGTGGTGGGCCATGAGAACACCGCTGTGCGGTGCGTAACGTTTGAAAGGCAAAGGCTCGTAGGTGGACTTCTTTGTCCTTGATTTCATGTTCCGGATTTTTGCAAAAAGGGAGCATTGCAGAAAGAATCCCATGTTCCTATCGCACTGTTCTTAACGCATAGATTAACACCCACACTCACACACGCGCTTCACACCAGGAGTACAATACCATATTCTAGTAAAATAGAATACTAAGATACAATCCAGCCCGGGCTGCGAAAGTGCTCTTCAAACCAGCGACGTTAAAAGAGTTACATTTTATTTGTCGCAGCAGTTCATCAGGTTTTATTTAATGGAGGGATGGAGCGATGTGGTTCCCACGACTTTTTGTGGAGTTGTGCCAGGTGGGTTTTTAAAATGCCACGCCGAGGCCAGAACTCAAAGCACTCGACGGAGAGGTTGGCTGGTGTCCTCCACTTGGCCCCGAGCCTCTCTGTGTTCCGCCGCTGCTCTCCGCCCACCCGCCGCCCGCTGCCGCCAACGGTTCAGATCAGCCTGTTCCTGTCTTTAACCCTGAGGTTAGCCCACCGTGTGTCGTAACCGCTGAGGCCGCCCGTCCACCCAGGCTCTACGTACCCCACCTTATGAAGTGCAACCAGACTGATTGCAACGCGGACCGGAAACGTCTCAGGTTGACGCTCTTACTGACAAGCAGAAACAGGGCTGTGTTTTGTGTGCCTGTGCGTGCGCCTGGTGTGTGTGCGTGTGTGTGTGGGCGTGTGTGTGTCAGTGTGTGTCAGCGTGTGTGTGTCACGTGTGTGTGTGTGTGTTTGTGTGTTTGTCTGTGCGCATACGTATGTGTGTGTGTGTGTGTGTGTGTGTGTGTGTTCATGAAGGCATATGTGTTTGTGTGTGCTTGTGTGTATGTGTGTGTGTGTGAGAGAGAGAGAGAGAGAGAGAGAGAGAGAGAGAGAGAGAGAGAGAGAGAGAGAGAGAGAGAGAGAGCGAGAGAAAGAGAGGGAGAGAGAGAGAGAGAGAGAGAGAGAGAGAGGGAGAGGGAGAGGGAGAGGGAGAGGGAGAGGGAGAGGGAGAGGGAGAGGGAGAGAGAGGGAGAGGGAGAGAGAGAGGGGAGAGAGGGAGAGGGAGAGAGGGAGAGGGAGAGAGAGAGAGAGTGCGAGGGAGCGAGCTCCACAGTGTGCTCTGTTAGTGCGGGTGTATTTTTAGCCCCTCTGCTCCTCTGTGGCTGTCAGCAGGGTTGACAGTGATTGGTGGAGGGACGGGACTCTCGGCATGATGAACGCTGCTTTCACATGTTTCTCCACAAATCGTTAGCAACCTGTGCCTGTGTTTCCGCCACACACACACACACACACACACAAACACACACACACCCGTGCTAAGCCACCCACACGCAGGCACACTGGCACACACAATTCAATTGTTCAATTGTCAAAGGCAATGCCTCACTATTTGGATATTGTGTTGCTGTTCTGTATGTATGCAGCTGTATGTGTACTTGTGCACACATAAAAACATACATGTTAGCCCGGCGTGTGTTACGGGCTAACATGTATGTTTTTAATTAAATTTCTTATGTATAATAAAGAAACCTACTTTAAGTCCCTCAATGGGTTTGTTTCCAATACACACCCAAAGATGGCCACCATTGTCCACTGTATTGTATTGTATTGTATTATACTATAGTACTTAACTGTGTAGCAACCACAGTAGCTGCTATCATGGCTGTAACACGGGGAATTGGTTAGCCTAGCGATTGTTGTACTTGCACTTGGTTCTGTGAACATCCTTTCTGTACCGGAAGCGATATATTGATGCACTTCTAATGACAAATGTATTTATTGTAAGTCGCTTTGGATAAAAGGGTCTGCTAAATGCCCTGAATGTAAACGTAAATGTAAGATCATTGAAATTAACCCACTCTCCCTCTCTCTCTCTCTCTCTCTCTCTCTCTCCCCTCCCCCTCCCCCCTCTCCTCTCTCCTCTCTCCCCTCTCTCCCTCCTCTCCTCTCTCTCTCTCTCTCTCTCTCTCTCTCTCTCTCTCTCTCTCTCTCTCTCTCTCTCTCTCTCTCTCTCTCTCTCTCTCTCTCTCTCTCTCTCTCTCCAGTGTGTTGCTTTGTGGTCCACAAGCGCTGCCATGAGTTTGTCACCTTTTCCTGTCCTGGTGCCGATAAGGGCCCTGCATCAGACGTGAGTATTATCGTGTGGGTTTTTGAGTGTACCTGTGTGTTTGTGTGTGTACCTGTGTGTTTGTGAGCGTGTGTGCGTTCTTGTGTCAAGCCTATATCAACATCAATAGTTCCTAGACGGTTGTTGTTAATGGTATTTGACTTTTATTCCTTTGCTGAAATGCTCCAATTTGCATCTCATCTCGATAAGGGACACACGAGGAGCTCATCACGGCTGCAGTTTCCACATCCTAGATTATATGCATCGTTAACATGCAGTGAATTACCACAGTGTTCATAAATAGTCAATAATAGTCCAATTGCATACATAAATGCTATACATGGTTCCAAATGTATGCAATTATTATTTTTCATCCCGCAAAAGTCAAATGTTTTGGTCAAGTTCAGGGCCATGTTATACAGTTCATCCTGCTGTACATTTAACCACATAATATCATGTGTTACTCGTTTGTGTTTGTGTTCATGTGTCCGTGTGTGTGTGTGTGTGTGTGTGTGTGTGTGTGTGTGTGTGTGTGTGTGTGTGTGTGTGTGTGTGTGTGTGTCTGTGTGTGTGTGTGTGTGTGTGTGTGTGTGTGTGTGTGTGTGTGTGGGAGGGGGGGGGATTCTGTTTATAGTTGGCATTAAAGAGTAACAACATGCATGGATTATTATTATTACTTGATATCTTCTTTCGCTGCCATGGAAAGGTTTGAAACCTGACCTTTGTGGGCGGTGATGTAAGCATGGTCGGAAAAATCCCAGATGGACCATCATGATCAGACCACACCACGCAGCACACCAGTACACTACCACAACAGCCCTACAGTACACCAGTACACCACACCAGAACACCAGAACACCACCACACCAGTAGACCAGCACACCATCACACCAGCATTGCCCAAGATGGTAACAGAACATGTGGTGTAAGCATTTCACCACCCTATCATTGAGGGGTTTGGTTGTGAGTGCTTATTTTATGTTTCGGGAGCACGCATTTGATCCTATAGCCCTATGGTGAGTTCATCCACTCCTCAACCCCCACCTCCCATCTCCTAGCATGCCGTTGTGGGAGTGGGTAGGGCAGATGGGTGATCAAAGTCACATTTATTTTCCAGCGAAATGTTATCGTGAAGGGGAACAAGAAATCCATTGATCGAGTCAACATGTTTCGGCCTGTGTTGGTTTCCTCAGAACACTAAACTGGAAAACAGGCCCTTCTGCAAACACATACTGATATCGCCTTGGCATAAACGTCTGGCTCTCATCCAGCTCAAACTAATTTACAGCAGAACTGGCCCCGCCCCGTTTATTTATCAGAGTTAGATAACCCCCAAGATGGAGGTTGCAGATGTGTCACACAACATTCCATCGCTCTGATTGGTCCGCTGCCGGTGATTGCGCCCCCTTGGAAATCGTAATGAACTCAGAGGTTCCAGACTGATACACATTAGCGAATTGGACTTTGGACTCACACCTATACTAAGCACAGGTGATGCTGCTGAAAACCCGGAGGCGGTAACAAAAGAGCATGTCCCAAACTAAAGGACTGTTTCTAACAACACATGCATCCTCCACCACTATCGTCAGGAAGTACCACCACAACTAAGTGTGATCCTCTTCATTAACTTCAGTAAATATTAAAAGAGGAGAACATTGGATTTTTAAAGGGGAGAACATTTGAATTTTTACCAATAAATATGATACACCTATGCTTTAAAGGGGACATATTATACCACCAGGTGTGAGTGGGATTAGCCACTTCAAGCCGTGTTAAAAAATGTGCAGCTTCTGGCATCACAGGTGGGCGTGTCCACCTATGATGTGTGCTGGATAGATCAGTCTACCAGCCTACCCAGTGGACTGTTGCTCTATACAACATCTAGGTGTACAAGCCCACCTGTGATGTCAGAACCTGCACATAAGGGCTAATCACACTCACACCTGGTGGTATAATACGTCACCTTTAACTCCTCACATTCGTACGTATTTGCACACTCATTTTAAACTTTCAAATGATTGGTGGACAGTCAGGAGCACCCACCCAATTACACACACACTCTCACACACAAACACACACACACACACACACACACACACACACACACACACACACACACACACACACACACACACACACACACACACACACACACACACACACACACACACACACACACACACACACACACACCAGTGGATGAGTTGTCATAACCAGCGGTACCACTGAGACTAATCATAAGTTTGAAATCTTAAACTGTTCATGGAAGGAGAGGAGGTAAAATAAACTTTAATTTCCATACTTTTCATTATTATTAGTCGGATAGAAAGCTTTATTATTGTGTTTTATGGGTTTCTCATGTTTTAATGTTGTTTTTTTATGTTTCAATGTAATACGTTTGAAAACTCAACGTTTGATTGAGTTATCTTAATAGATAATGGTACGTCTAAAAACGTGGATTGTTTTTTCAGATGTTAAAGTGTTTGACACAGGAGACACCAGACATCACTTATGGAATTACGCAAAGCATAACGAAAAACAAACACAATTATTGCAATAACACAAAACAAGTTTATACGCCATATAGATTTGCGATTGGGAATCTATCCATTTGAGTGTTTTTTTTGAAGTTATCTTAAAAGATTCAACTATGTCTTCAAACTTAGATTTGATGTCTTTCTTTTATAAAGAGATGTCACAGGTACCTGTGCTTTTTGGTATCCATGTTTCTGAGCGCTTGTATGGACAGCTGTGGGACCTGCACTCACTTGGGTCCTGTGCCACTTTCCCCAGCGCCCCGCTTTTAGAGCAGGAACGTCAGCGGGTATTTGTATCAATCACATTGACACGTGGTTGATACAAATACATGTCACTATCATCGCACACCTGCCTCCCACATGGGGAGGGCGGGCGAGTGGATTAATGCCCTATTAGGTCCAAGTGGAAATCTGCCCTCACAATACCAGGTCAGTGGTCACAACAAAACCATCAATCAAAAGGTCTGACGTGCGCCTAACTGGCATCACGATCACTCAGTCAGTTCCATGAGCCTCGGTACAATCACGTCACAATCATTCGCTGCTCGCAGCTTTTATATATTATTCTATCAGTGTTATTCCCTAAAGGTTGACCATGAGCCCTATATAGCCCACACAGCTGCAAGCCCCACATCCATCGTTTGAGGCTCGATAAACCAAATCATCCCTGATTTGTGCCTTTCATTAGAGACGAACTCCAAGAGCAGTAGTCAGGGGTAACCATGTTCCCCTTAACAAGGCTCTCTCGAAGAAACACTTTAACCTCTCCTACACAGACCCAGACCCAGCTTCTCTCTCCCTCCCTCTCTCTCTCTCTCTCTCTCTCTCTCTCTCTCTCTCTCTCTCTCTCTCTCTCTCTCTCTCTCTCTCTCTCTCTCTCTCTCTCTCTCTCTCTCTCTCTCTCTCTCTCTCTCTCTCTCTCTCTCTCTCTCTCTCTCTCCCTCCCTCCCTCCCTCCCTCCCTCCCTCCCTCCCTCCCTCCTCCCTCTCTCTCTCTCTCTCTCTCTCTCCTCTCTCTCTCTCTCTCTCTCTCTCTCTCTCTCTCTCTCTCTCTCTCTCTCTCTCCCTGTCTCTCTCCACCTCTCTCTCTCTCTCTCTCTCTCTCTCTCTCTCTCCCTGTCTCTCTCCACCTCTCTCTCTCTCTCTCTCTCTCTCTCTCTCTCTCTTCTCTCTCTCTCTCTCTCTCTCTCTCTCTCTCTCCTCCCCTCTACCTCTTACTCTCTCTCTCTCTCTCTCTCTCTCTCTCTCTCTCTCTCTCTCTCTCTCTCTCTCTCTCTCCCCTGTCTCTCTCCACCTCTCTCTCTCTCTCTCTCTCTCTCTCTCTCTCTCTCTCTCTCTCTCTCTCTCTCCCTGTCTCTCTCCACCTCTCTCTCTCTCTCTCTCTCTCTCTCTCTCTCTCTCTCTCTCTCTCTCTCTCTCTCTCTCTCCCTGTCTCTCTCCACCTCTCTCTCTCTCTCTCTCTCTCTCTCTCTCTCTCTCTCTCTCTCTCTCTCTCTCTCTCTCTCTATTCTTTTCCCATCTCCCACTAGATAATACATACAGAGAGCCACCTCCTCACCATTATGTCTCTCTCACTCCCTTTCTCTTACTCTCTGTAACAGGATTCACAGAGCGCTTGGACACCAGGTTTGCATTTTCAACACAAAGTCTGTTTGTTTCAATCACCAGCAGTCCAACAAAACACAAGTCCTTAAACATAAATCATAACTCCGCTCGAAGCGGTCCTGGCGTGCGTTCCTGGCGATCTCTGGCGGCGATCGCCCCTGTCTCTCTGCTCCCCATTCCTCCTACTACATGTCAAAGCAGGCAGGTAAATACACACTCCTGATTGGTCTGATGGCGAGCAGGTGCCCGCCATCAGACCCATTTCCCCCCCCCCCGCAGTTCCAGTGCGCTCCCAACATGCCCATTCTCCTCCTATAGGCCAGACGCCGCACCTCCCCCCACACTCTCCCTCCCTCGGTGTCACTTTACTTTCACTTTCTCTTTCTCTTTCTCTTTCTCTTTCCATTCTCTTTCTCTCTCTCTTTCTTTAATACTGTACATCATCTATTTAAATGCCGCCCCCTCGTTGTCCCCTTCCTTCCTAGGGGACAATGGGGCTTCTGAGTGCCTCAAGTCCATGCACACCGCGAGCGAACATCAGCCCCCCCCTCTCAGCCACGTCTTATGTAATGGGTTCACAGCCTCGCCAATCTGGGCCCCCCTGGCGCGCTGGGAAGTGACACGTTGCCCTCCCCGTCCCCAAACTAATGACACAGTTAGACTCTCAGGAAACACCTAGCGACACCAGAGAAACACAGAGACACGCAGAGGCAGCCAAAGACACCCAGAGAGACACAGAGACACCCAGAGACACAGAGAGACACAGAGAGACCCAGAGACACCCAGAGACACCCAGAGAGACAGAGAGACACAGAGAGACCCAGAGACACCCAGAGAGACACAGAGACACCCAGAGAGACACAGAGACACACAGAGAGACACAGAGAGACACAGAGACACAGAGAGACACAGAGACACCCAGAGAGACAGAGAGACACAGAGAGACCCAGAGACACCCAGAGAGACACAGAGACACCCAGAGAGACACAGAGACACACAGAGAGACACAGAGAGACACAGAGACACAGAGAGACACAGAGAGACACAGAGACACCCAGAGAGACACAGAGAGACACAGAGACACCAAGAGACACAGAGACATCCAGAGAGACACAGAGAGACACAGAGACCCAGAGACACAGAGAGACCCAGAGAGACAGAGAGACCCAGAGACCCAGAGACACCCAGAGAGACACAGAGAGACCCAGAGACACCCAGAGAGACCCAGAGACACCCAGAGAGACACAGAGACACCCAGAGAGACACAGAGAGACAGAGCGAGACACAGAGAGACACAGAGACACAGAGAGACACAGAGAGACACAGAGACACCCAGAGAGACAGAGAGACACAGAGAGACCCAGAGACACCCAGAGAGACACAGAGACACCCAGAGAGACACAGAGACACACAGAGAGACACAGAGAGACACAGAGACACAGAGAGACACAGAGACACCCAGAGAGACACAGAGAGACACAGAGACACCCAGAGACACCAAGAGACACAGAGACATCCAGAGAGACACAGAGAGACACAGAGACCCAGAGACACAGAGAGACCCAGAGAGACAGAGAGACCCAGAGACCCAGAGACACCCAGAGAGACACAGAGAGACCCAGAGAGACACAGAGAGGCACAGAGACACCCAGAGAGACACAGAGAGACACAGAGACACCCAGAGAGACACAGAGACATCCAGAGAGACACAGAGAGACAGAGAGACCCAGAGACACCCAGAGAGACACAGAGAGACCCAGAGACCTAACTACACCTAGAGACCCTTTCTTCTTCCTTTTCTTCTTCCTCCTCTTCTTCGTCTTCTTCTGCTTCTGCTTCTGCTTCTTCTGCTTCTTCTTCTTCTTCTTCTTCTACTTCGTCTTCTTCTTCTCCTTCTTCTTCTTCTTCTTCTTCTTCTTCTTCTTCTTCTTCTTCTTCTTCTGCTTCTTCTTCTTCTTCTTCTTCTTCTTCTTCTTCTTCTTCTTCTTCTTCTTCTTCTTCTTTTCCTCCTTCAGACGTTGACGGCAGTCAGCAACCGCAATGTTGCATAATGAATGAATAAGTCAAAAAATATCATAAAAATGTGATGAAACAACACATGTGGATTGCCGCATACCAATCCATCATATCTAACTTAATAAACAAACTAACCCCCAACCATCTTTAACCTAACGCCTAAACGTACCCATCTCTAACCTATTACTTCAAATAAACATCTAACCAAATGCGGTAAAATCTGCAATATATTTAGGTAGACCTTTACCTAAAGGTAATTTGTAAAATTAAATGCAGTCAAAACAAAACTAAACATAATTTGACGTTCAGGGACATAAAACACAGTCAGTAACCAACGCGCCACTAAATATGTTAAAGTCTCTCTGTCATATTCAAAACAGCTTGTGGCTTAAATATCCTGGACATAAAAAACATCAGCAGCAAAATCCTAGAACTGATATATTCAACTAAAAATGCTGTTCCACCTCGTGCATCTCACTTTGCTTACCGGAATCGTACTACCGACCCTCTCCAAGCCCCCCCACTCACGCCCCCAGTCATCCAGCTCGGTCAGCCTGGGTCACGCAGCTGCAGAGCCTGTTAGAGCCGACAGAACACTGTCAGTTTGTTTTTTTTAAGCTGTGAAAGTCTCCCTCCTACTGACTTTGAGGAGCCCAATTGACACTGTGCAACTTTAAAAAACACCATTCTTAACATTAGCCTAGCTTGGATTTGAGTCGTTACGTTTCGTCACGTTCTTAACCAATGAAATGAGTTCAGAGCGTGGCCAGGGTGGAACCTTTCGTCGCCATCCTAGGGAACAAAAACTGGCGTCCTGTAATCCTATCGCATGTTCTTTGTGAAAAATGAGTTAATTAGTGGTTTTAAATTTAAATTTTGGTATTTAAATATATTAATGACTAAAATTGTCATAGGGTGTGACATGGATGTTATTGAGTATAAAATAAAAAAAGGGGTATGATCTGACAATTTCAGTCAGTTCATTATCATTCTTTATCATTACTATATCAAAATCTAAAATAAAAGTCTACTGCCACCAAAATCAAAGGACTGAATCTCAGTGTTCAGTTTGCAGGCATAATTTTCTTAGAAGTCTACGTGCTAGACGATCTCGGTTATCTTTTATGTTCCTGAATTGCTGCACCTGTTGAAGCCAGTTCAACTGGTAAATCGCAATCTCCTCCAGCTCCTTCTGTAACAGTTCGATCAGCTCAGTTTTGGCCCTGCCTCAGTAAAATAAAAAGCCCTGTACCTGGTAAACTGCCGGTGTTACATACAGTGTTTTTTGTTACATGTCCTCTTGTAGGCCTCTTGGAACTCTAACGGAGAGCCGGTAAGTACCGTTCTTGTTTTTTGTCGCTTTCCGACGAATTACATCTTCCTGCATGAGGGTGCTGTTCTCTTCCAACAGCAGAAAAGGACTCCACTCTCTCTGCCTTCTCAGACACCTTGCCTTTGGAAGCCTAGGGGATGGCCGTTAGCTTTCTGAATTTTGTTGCCTTCCTTGTTTCATTGTTGACTTTTCGTATCAGCGCCTTATTTTAGTGTTCTGTTTACTTAACCGAACCTTCAGCTTACTGATCTCCAACCTCAGAGGGCTCGGTGGTGCATGCGTTGAGGATGGTGGGGGTGCAGGTGTTGGTGGTGGTGAGGAAGTTTGTGGCCTCCCCTAGATTTGTGCTGAAACCTGAATGTTCAGGGCTGCTACAGTGGAACGGCACTGGGTCAGTTTGAACTTCCACCTCACGACTGAGGGTGCACTCACACTAGGCCATCTGGCCGTGGCCGTTGGCCGTTGGCCGTTTTCACACCTAACCGTGCTCAAATGGCCCCATTGTTCTCTGGCCTGCCCTCACACTGGGCCATCTGGCCGTGGCCGTTGGCCGTCGCAACTGTGGCCTGGCCGCGGAAGGCTCTTGTACATACGTAATCACGTCGTAAGTAACACGTCATCACCAAGCGTCCGCTGCATGGACCATAATAAAGTCTGCCGCCAGTCATAATTTTAACAACAATGGACAACAACACAGAGAACACAGTTCGCACTTTGCTGAGTCTGTTGCTTATTTGGATATGTTTACCATTTAATGGGAAAGAAGGCTTGTCGCCTTTATTATGTCCGTGGTCGTCGCATGGACTATACGTCATCCAGCTCAGGTTGCGTAGCCGTGCGTGTGCGCGCGTCAGCTCATTAGCATCTTTACCGTAGCGGCCCCTACCGTAGCAGCACACCTCTCCCAAGTGGCCATATTGGCCCGGCCTGGCCAGACTGGCCACACTCACACTGGCAGATTTGAGCACGGTTAGGTGTGAAAACGGCCACGGTCACGGCCAGATGGCCTAGTGTGAGTGCACCCTAAATGAGTTTTCTGTAGATGAAGGGGTTAAGTTCATTATCACTTGTAGATTTCTCTTCTTTGTCCTGTATTTTAACTGTGCATTCCTCAATAATTACCAACGTTTATCGCTATTTATTTATTCCTCCATAATTGTGTGACTGTGTATAAAATATATACTGTGTTTTACAATGATGTTGCTGGGCTAATGCTGTTTGGTCGTGAAAGGTTTTTGTTTCAATTATTGTATTTTGAAAATGAAGGTACAATGAGCTTGTGGTCGGATCCCACAACAACAATGATGGATCAGGATGAGATAGTTGATAGATAGCACCGACAGATTTAAACATAGAGACAAACATTATCTATACCCTCTCTCTCTCTCTCTCCCCCCCCTTTCTCTCCCCCCCCCTTTCTCTCTCTCTCTCTCTCTCTCTCTCTCTCTCTCTCTCTCTCTCTCTCTCTCTCTCTCCCCCCCCCTTTCTCTCTCTCTCTCTCTCTCTCTCTCTCCTCTCTCTCTCTCTCTCTCTCTCTCTCTCTCTCTCTCTCTCTCTCTCTCTCTCTCTCTCTCTCTCTCTCTCTCTCTCTCACTCACTCACTCCGTCATCCTTGCATGTTTAAAAGAAGAAGTCAATTATAGATCTAGGTT
>NC_044049.1:25843256-25855756 GCF_902167405.1 Gadus morhua | reverse complement strand
GCTGACTCTCTAACCCCTGAACGTGGTTCTTCCTGTCTGTCTCTCCGTGGCTCTCTCAGGACCCGAGGGCCAAGCACAAGTTTAAGATCCACACCTATTCCAGCCCCACCTTCTGTGACCACTGTGGCTCCCTGCTCTACGGGCTGCTGCACCAGGGCATGAGATGTGACCGTGGGTACCCTGCACACACACACACACACGCACACACAGGCACGCACGCACGCACGCACACACACACTCACGCACGCACACAGGCACGCACACACACACACACACGCACGCACGCACGCACACACACACACTCACGCACGCACACAGGCACGCACACACACACACACACGCACGCACACACACACGCACGCACGCACACACACACACGGGCAAGCAGACACATGAACATAGACCAGCACCCACATAGACAAGCACACACAAACACACACACACACACACACACACACACACACACACACACACACACACACACACACACACACACACACACACACACACACACGCATGCAAGCAAGCACACACACACACACACACACACACACACACACACACACACACACACACACACACACACACACAGACAGACGGGCAAGCACACACACACACACACACACACACAGGCACGCACGCACACACACAGGCACGCACACACACACACACGCACGCACGCACGCACACACACACACACGCACGCACGCACACAGGCACGCACACACACACGCACGCACACACACACGCACGCACGCACACACACACACGGGCAAGCAGACACATGAACATAGACCAGCACCCACATAGACAAGCACACACAAACACACACACATGCAAGCAAGCACACACACACACACACATACACAGACAGACGGGCAAGCACACACACACACACACACACACACATAGACAAGCACACACGCACAAACACACTTACAAAACATATTGCTGGCGTGTTTTGTACAGCTAAATCTCCTGATAGGATCAATCCTATGTCCGATTAACAGATCACCTAAGGCAATGTTTTTGGTTTGCACGCCTTGCACACTCCACGCACGACACTCCGATCATATCTGCTTCTGAACATGTCATGATGAGTCCTCATACCTGGCGTCAGCTCTGCAAAGTTGTTCATATCTGTTTGTTGTTTCCTCAGACTGTTTGATGAACATCCATAAGCGCTGTGTAGCCAACGTGCCGAGCCTGTGCGGCACGGACCACACCGAGAGGAGGGGTCGGATCCAGATCACTGCGGAGGTCAAGACCAACGTGCTCACCGTCAGCAGTGAGTACAGCGTGTCGCTGCTGTTGTTCTCGGCTGGCGCCCTCTGGTGGTGGCTCAGGTGCAGTGCAGGATGTTGAAGCTGAACGCGACTCGTTAAAGGGCAACTTCACCCATTTCACATAAGCTTTGTATTTTTAGAACCCCCCGCATATTTTTGAATGGTCTAGCATCATTTCCTTATTTTCTGGAGAGACTGGAGAGATCCGTATCGATCTCCAACACTTCCTGTTTTTTATGACGCAATATGACGATTTTTGCGTACAAGAAAATAGGAAGTGTAAGAGGGGATGATTCTCGTACGACTACAACCACTAGTCCCACCCCCCTCTAGGGGGTGGGACCCACTGACGCTACAGACCTATTAGAGCAGTGCCAGTGGGTGGGACTTCACCAGCAGAAACTAACATCCACAGCGTCTGAAGCTAAGATAACAGAGGCTGTTGATAAAACTGAAGTAGGCCTACATTGGCGGAGGGTACTCGATCTGACATAGAAGATGGCTCCATGCAAAAGTTCACCATTTCGAAAGAAATAGACGAGGGCTGCCGTATTTTCCGCACTATACGGCACACCGGATTATCAAGCGCACCTTCAATGAATGGCCTATTTTAGAACTGTTTTCATGTATAGGGCGCACCGGATTATAAGGCGCATAGAATAGAAGATACTGCAGTCAAACGTTTGACTGGGGTTGCGTTATGCATCGACCAGACCGAGCTGTGCTAAAGGGAATGTCAACAAAACAGTCAGATAAAGTCAAACTTTATTAAGCGTTCTGACAACTCCGGTCACTCCCATGGTAACGATGTTCAAACGTTAATGTGCATATTAACAATATCTCATCAATATCAATATCTCTCAACAATAAGCTCACTTTTTCAGTTCATTCCCCGTCTACGAATCCCTCGAATTCTTGTGTGTCCGAATTAAACAGTTGGGCGAGTACGGCATCCAACATGCCCGGATCCCTCTCGTCATTATCCGAGTCAGTGTCGCTGCTGTTGCCTGGCAGTTCAGTGATTATTCCTGCCTTCGTGAAAGCATAGACCACAGTTGAGACTGTTATATCAGCCCAGGCATCCACGATCCATTGGCAGATAGTGGCGTAAGTCGCCTGGCGCTGTCTCCCCGTCTTGGTGACGTGTGTTCGCCTTCTTGGCCCCGTCCACACGAAGCCGATTTTTTGGGTGAAACCGCATAAAAAGACGCTTTTGGTGGACACGGGCTACGGCCACACCAAACGCGTGTAACGTGCTTAACTTGAAGCTTGATCATTGTGTGTCACAAAAATGGTTCAACGCGCCAACGCGCCTGTGGCTGCGCTGGATTTAGGAGTCCGAGGTAGGAAACCCAAATGCCGCCGTGTTTGGGTGCATGATAGAGTTTAGATCGGGTTAGATTAAATAATGTCGGATATAAATAACAATAATCGGGTTAAATAACTTCACATGGTGTGTCTGGTGTGTTTCCAGCATTCGTAGTGTTGATCAGCAGATAGTCCGCCAAGACGTTGAGGTTGCTTAGCAACCAGAGACGCTGTCCATGCAAGTGAATGGAGCGTTCCCTCTTCGTCATAACTATCAAACCAAACATCCTTCACATTCAACGAGCGAACATTATGAAATTAAAATGCACATTTCTCGCTAAAAATGTTTACATAAACGCATTTAATTGCGTAACTATGTTACTATTTCCACCCAGAATAAAGGAAGATGTCGGCCGTATGCTTCTGTGCAAGCGTCACTACTCTAGTGACGTCGGTTCAAGCTCCACGCTGATTTGTTCCATTAGTAGATGGAACAAGGAGGTGTCCGATAGGCGGAGATGATCAGCGGGAGTGGCCGCCAGCGAAGCTGTGCATGGTGGGAGTTGTTGTCTTCAATCCACAAGCGCCAAAAAGTCACTTTCTGCCTTTTCTCGGTCAAGACTGCACCAAAGTAGAATTTTATTTTATTATTCGACTACATATAGGACCCAATTGCAATACATATTCATGCCTCCACCGGTGAAATGCTCCTTTAAGGATTTGTTTTCTCTGAATGCAAAATAAATATGTGCAAACAAACTTTTATGTATTGCTATTAAATGTTGAATATTTTTTCAATCCAATATAAAACATGTTTTATTGTTATTTTATTATTATGTTTCATTGGCTTCTTCCAATGACAAGTCTTCTATCTTGTTTCATATCTGCTCTATCGTCTTCTTTTACTACATTACCCAGAATTCTCCTTTTCCATGTGAGATTGCGAGGCATTCTTAGGGGCGTGGCCTGGGAGGGTCAGGGGGTCCTCATGTCATGTGATCTACAGTGATTCTGTGAACATCCGCAATAGGCATGACGTCAAAGTAGAATTATTATTTTTACATCATCATGAAATATAAATATTAAGTTATTGTGGCACCCAGTTTTATTTGCTGTGTTCTTTTTGGAAAAAGTTTGCAGAGTCAGGATCGCTTTAACTCACTTTATTTGGTAAAAGTTTGGACTAGTCTCTATGAAGCAAAAGGAGGGGAATTGTATAGACACACGTGGATATACACTTAGTAGGGCATTCTGAAGGATACGTCACCTGGAGCGTTCTGCCCCCTGGGCGCTGTGTTGGGACTTTAATACTGGGAAGGCGTGGACTCAGTTATGTGCTCTGATTGGCTAAGCATGGTGCTGAACTGCCGCCTCCTGAATACCCGTATGTGTCTTTATGCTGCTCTCTTGTGGCTATGTGCGGGAATTACACTTGTTTTTGTGGCCTTGAGCGCTGTCTGGGTTTGTCGAACACCCGAGCCGCTCGTATCTCTAGAATTGGTACATGAATGAATGGCTTCTTGTACGGGCCGGACGCCATATAGGCTCAGGATCCCTCCCTAGGATGGGAATGAAGCCTCTCTAGTCGCCAAGGACATATGTGGCCTGTTGGTATGAATGTGTGAATTATGTTACAATATCAATGTCCCTCAATGTAATCACCCTCCTTTAGACAGTGCTATATTCCATTTTGAATTAATAATCATTTCGGGATATTTATGGATATCTTTTCCCCTTGATTTTCATGATAATAAATGTCACCATACCGCCCTCCCTCCATCAAAGTGTTGTAGCTTGCGTCTCCAACGTGCAGAATCACAACTCACCACAAGGTGTCAGCAGCGGCTCGTTTTCAATTACTCCCCCACGGTAGCGTGGAGTTTGAACATAACTACCCCTGATCGCATTGTCATTTAGGAGCAGGTTAAAGCACAGCTTCAGCATGGCTCCTCACGAATCCCTGAGCAAGTTTATGTGGGCATCTTTGGTATTTTCTCACGCGTTTGTCCGGTTGTTTTTTTGTTAATTAAAATAACCAAATAATCCATTGACTAACATTGTCGTCACTGTGGATACAAACTCGAACATACTCATAGTAATGGAGGTAACATCTCGTGTTCATTAGGTATTGATGAACAGATTTAAAAACAATATATATAAAATAATGACTAAGCAACTGATGGTCAGGTTTCATAGTGGGATTATGTGCAGCAATGACTATAAAAACAGGGTAGGCAGGGTTGCCAGATTGGGTCAGATTTCCAGAACCATCATTGTTGCCAGATTGGCCAGATTTCCCGCCCAATCGATTGGGTTTGAAATCAGGCCAAATCTGGCAACACTGATGGTGGGGGGTCTTCAGTGTACGTGTGTGTGTGTGTGTGTGTGTGTGTGTGTGTGTGTGTGTGTGTGGGGGGGGGACTATTACAGCATGGTGGTGGTCTTCAGTGTGTGTGTGGGACTATTACAGCATGGTGGTGGTCTTCAGTGTGTGTGTGTGGGACTATGACAGCATGGTGGTGGTCTTCAGTGTGTGTGTGCGGTAAGGTGTGTAGAGGCGGGGTTGGGTCTGCTGCTGATTCGTTCCCACGTGCCCAGGTTCATCTCAATCATTAGCAGGGGTTTAAACTCTCACACGGAGGCTAACGGTAGCTTAGCACCATATTGCTATGCCACCACCGCTAGCAATGGCTCCCTATGCATGTGAGATAATGCACAGAAAATAGAAAATAACAGAATAGAGCAAACATTTAGTATAACCACCAAGGGAGACTTGGCTTCCCAGATGGTGAATACAGTTACTTTGGTTGGAAGAGTTTTGATTAATTATTAAATGATTAAATGTGCATTGCAAAAAACAGTTTGAAACTTTTACACTGAATAAAGGTCTCTCTAACTATAGCCCCACATTTCCTATCTCCCTTACCATACCTGTCCATTTCTTATATCTTTTAGAATTGATATTCAAAACAGAACGGACAGCTGAGGTCTGAGTGTTGCAGTACCACTACTTGCCCCAGGGGGTCAATGTTGAGTCACCAGTAGCGTTGTGCTTATGGCGCTGAAGAGCAGAAAGGGGGGGAAGAAAAACAACCAAAGCACAGAGAACGAATTACAGGCCACTTTTTATTTCTTACCACTCTTAACCCTATTAGGGACTGGTTGAATTTGCAGCAACACTGAAAATTGATTGCTTATGCTGTCATTCTATTGTCTGAAAGATTATTTCTCGGCTAACAATTGGCAGCATTATAATGGTTTTGTGTGTGGTGTGTGTGAGTGTGTGTATGTGTGTGTGTGTGTGTGTGTGTGTGTGTGTGTGTGTGTGTGTGTGTGTGTGTGTGTGTGTGTGTGTTTGTGTGTGTGTCTTGCTCAAGGACATGTATAGGTAGTCTGATGACCATTCGAGCAGCATTTTCTTTAAGGCATTTGACCTCCATAGCGTGAAACTCAACTATACAAGACATGAATGAATGAGTTTTGTGCGGTTTTATGAGATCAAATTATTTGTTAAACAGATAAACACAGAGTTAGCATTCTGTGTTTAGACAGTAGTGTATTCGCTGGTGCTATTGGTTTTCCTTATGCAGTATATTGGTCTGAGTATTAAAGTTATGAACAACAGAAATCTGTAAATTAATTCAGATTATTAAAGGGATATAGAGATTTTCATTATGCATCACAAAAAATACCGTACCATGAAATCGATTGCAATCTCGTGATATTTCAGTCTATCGATTTCCTTCCGTCCTTTCGAGCCGATTTGGTGGTGGTGATGCGAGGAGCTATTTTCCGTCCTGGCTAAGTAGCCAATCAGCGGACCAATCACATTACACTCAAGTGGCCAAGCCACGCCCCCCAAATTACGGGCGCAGGTGCAGCTGAATAGAGCATCCAGGAAGACCTTTAAGTTATCGTTTAACTACGATAACACTTACGGTTTAAAGGATAACCGTCACTCTCGCCTATTTCCTAACATAAGAGAGACGTCATCGGTCCAAATCGGACGCAAATCCAAGACCGGTGACGCCAATAGCAACAGAGTCGACGTTGCAGAGCACCCTCTTTTTCTGAACACGCCACGAAAACAGTAGTGCAAGACGTTCGCCAAAGGTCCAAGACGACGGTTCCACTTTGAGCTCAAGAGTCCATTCCGAGGACGCCCCGCACCCCTCACATGTTCCCCGGCATGTCCCAACCGTCCACGCCCCCCCCCCCCCCCCCCCCCCCTGTTCATTTATCTTTTTTATTTCCCCTGGACCCTCAGCGCG
Organism: Gadus morhua; assembly: GCF_902167405.1. Classification (NCBI taxonomy): domain Eukaryota; kingdom Metazoa; phylum Chordata; class Actinopteri; order Gadiformes; family Gadidae; genus Gadus; species Gadus morhua. The sequence continues at coordinate 25,848,891 of NC_044049.1, read as the reverse complement.
AGCTCTCTCAGAGGACGTTAAATTGTTAAAGCGACATTACATGCTCTGACGGACACCAGGGTGGGTAGGCTAGGGAGGGCTGCGTCGGAGGTTAACCTGGGCGCGGGCTACCCCCCCCCCCCCCCCGTGCCCCTCCTCTCGGAGGAGCGTGGTGATGAATATTAGATGATGCGGTTAAAGTGACCATCGCGCGCCGGTTAACTCTGAGGGGAGAGATGGCAGGAGGACAAATTGTCTCATAGGACGCCGTGACAACCTGCAGTGGGTCAGGGGGGTGTGTGTGTGTGTGTGTGTGTGTGTGTGTGTGTGTGTGTGTGTGTTTGTGCACGGGCATGTATGTGTGTGTGTGTGTGTGTGTGTCTGTGTGTGTGTGTGTGTGTGTGTGGGTGGGCACGCACATGGCCGCACGTGTGTCTGTGTGCGTTATGCATAGGCATGTATGTGTGTTTGCATGTGTGTGTGTGTGTGTGTGTTGGACGTGTGTGTGTGTGAGTGTGGGCACGCACATGGCCGCACGTGTATCTGTGTGTGTTTTGCATGGGCATGTATGTGTGCGTGTGTGTGTGTGTGACTGAGTGCGCAAGTGCATACACGTGTGGGCTTCGCGAGGCGAGGAGAGAGACAGAATAGATTCGGTATAGGCGGAGAGAGAGAGAGAGAGAGAGAGAGAGAGAGAGAGAGAGAGAGAGCTGTGGCCAGAAACCAGTGAATACTGAAAGATGTGGGCGAGGTGTGTGTATAATTCATGGCCCAAACATGTAGACAAGAGTGTAAAGCGTGCGTGTCTGCGTGTTGGATTGAGGGCGTGCTGCAGGAGCTGGCAGGCAGGCGTGAGCTGAGCTGGGCGTCTATAGGGAAGCCGCTGACTGCTAGAGCGGCTAGATGCAGGGGCGGCATCTGATGGACGTGTGGGGCACAACATTCAGAGAGCCGTCGAGAAAGATGTGCACATCTCATAGGATTCCTGCAGGATTTCGGTGTAGTGCAACACGATGTCGTTAGCCTCATAGCATAATTGCTAAGGTCGTATTTTGGCCAAATAGTGATAGCGAACCTACCTCTACTCTCCTAATGCTTCTGATTCACTGTCCCTCATTGGCTATATCCTACGCCAATCAGAGTGCTTTTTAAATAAAATTGTGATCAGCCTAACCCTGTCATTGTTGATTCAGTTTGTTTTTGAAGTTCGCTAGTATGACCTTCTCTAATAGGAAGTTTGCTAATACGAAGTTCGCTAGTATGACCTTCTCTAATAGGAAGTTCGCTAGTCCAGAGTTCGCTAGTATGAACATGTCTCAGAGTATTCAGGTGCAGATCAGGGGAACATGAAGAGAAGCGCCTGTTTTATAATATAAGAGAGAATATATATCAACTGTGTTTCAGAGAGAAGAAAAGGGAGTTGTGTTCTCCAAATCGGACCAAGGACACCCATCGTCCAACTTTTTTGGAGGGGGGTGAAAATGAGTCTTATATTAGAAAACAGCTGAGCTTGACGGTTCACCTTTTGAGTTGCCCTGCTTGTATTGTAGCTTCATATTGAACGGGGTTTGCATTTTGTTGCAATCATGCAATGACCTTTTCCAAAGAAGCCTTTTAGCTGTGACTATTTTCCGTTCTAATCCACTTTCCACACAATGACTTCACAGGGGCACGGGCCGAAGTCCCCATCACGTACCGTCTCTTAGGCAGTGATGGTCAATAGATTTGATAGATGTATTAAATGCCTCTTATTGTGTCACCCAAACAACAACATAACATGCATACATTATTGAGCTGTCAGCTTAATGTGTGTGTGTTTGTGTGTGTGTGTGTCTGTTTGTGCATGCATGCGTGTGTGAGTGTATACGTGTGTGTGGTTGCATGTGTGTGCATGGGTATCTGTGAGGGAGTGTTTGAATCTGACCATTTGTGTGTGGGCGTGCCTATATGTGTGTGCATGTTTGTATCTGTAATGTGTGTGTTTGTAATTTAATGCGTGCATGTGTATCTCCAGTGGCTACGCCAAAAACTGTAGCGGCATCTTATGGGTTCTGTTCATTACACGTGACCTCCAGACTCAAACGGAAATAACAATTAGACGCACGCACAAATATACACACCCTCACACACACACACACACACACACACACACACACACACACACACACACGCACACGCACACGCACACGCACTCTCACAGGACAATCCCAGTCCACTGATGGTCACACAAGAGGGATTAGCGTTGAAACCTCCTTCACGCGTCAACACGGTGATTAACCACACATCAGTCTCACGTCTTTCAGGAGGTCACACATTTTAATTATTATGATCATTATAATTATTATTATCAGAATACTCTTTCTCATTATTATTATTATTATTATTATTATTATTAATGTTTTTATTATCATTATGTTAATATGAATAATATAATAATTAGTAATGCTTATATTATTATTACTGTTCTTATTTTTTGCATTCGATATCACCGAGATGGCTGACGCTGTTATCCAAAGTGACTAACAGTAACCCTTACCCTTAACTCAACCATTGTTTCGACACGCAATCCAAAACACAAGCAACTCTATTGACGAAAGATCTCAGCCAAGATATTCCTCATTGAATCTCGAAGCCAACAAAACGCAATAAATTCAGTTTTATACTTTCTGCAATTTGTGGTTTAAAAACTTTTCTGCTCGCCTGTCTCACCCGTGGTCATTTGACCCAGGTGGCGGGTGATTCCTAAATGTAATAAAGCACATCCACGCCCGACCCTGGGAGAGAGCCAGGCTTATGCACGCAGAAATCAGGCGCGATGCGCAGGGTCTCTGCCGCCCTGAGGTCAGCGGGGAGCGTGTTCCAGGATGGTGGAGCCGGGGCAGAAACCAATCAGGGTTGAGCTGAGCAGCTGCTGGGGTCCTCTGGTGGGGAGAGAGGTAGGAGCCGCGTTGCAGTCCTTGAGCGCAGTGGACGGGCGGGGGTGCGTGGTTGAACCATATCCCGACGTACAGTGTGCGTTTAAACACAGTTTTTTTCGCTCAAACAAGAAGGGTCCGAGGGGTCTACCTGCATGGCCTTCGGACGCAGCCCAAGCATTTTTAAAAAATGGCTCCTCAGAGTGGCAGGCAGTGACAAGGAGAGAAGGCCCTGTGCCTGACAGGTATACGCAGGAAGTGACAGTAGTAGTCACGGTGAGACGAGATAAGGGCATCGATGCCTGATGTTTGACAAGTCAAGTCAAGTCTAGTCGGTTTTATTTGTATCGCCCCTAATCCCGGTTGAGGCCTCAAAGGGATGGCAGGCTGGCCCATGTTATCAGGCATCACGTACCCCTAAAGGAACTCCAAAGAAGAGACTTAAGACGGATCTCTTCTTCCAGGGACGAGGAGTAGAGCAACACGGTTAGGTCATAATTGATTTATTCGAAATTAATAGATTTTCTGGATATTATTCCAGAAAATGCCCGTCCATTGGTTCAATGGACGGGCCTCTGGCTTGAAGTATTCTGTCAAATATTATCTGTTCGATAAATATGTTACGAGAGCAGTCAATACCTGCCATATTGCATCTTCTCTTGAAATGTTGTGCTCATAATACCGTGTTGTGGCAGACCTTCCATTTACGTCTCTCTGTTTGATATATAGTGCTCTTCAGAGCCGTGGCCACTCAGAGCGCCTCACATTTATGGCCTCGCATTCACCCGATCGTAGACAGACGGCAGTCCAGCGTGCAAGGCCACGGCCGTCTCGATAAGAGCAGTGAGGGTGAGGTGACTCGCTCAGGGACACCTCGACACCCAGCTAGGAGGAGCCGGGACTCGAACCAGGATCCTCCTGAGCATTGGATTAGTAGATTATTAGTAGTCATTCAAGGTGTTCACTAGTGGGTCCTGTGTCAAACGCAGAGATGTCGAGCGAATGAAAAATACCTGAAATTAAAACCAAAGCAAAATAAAAGAATGAACAATGATGGTTGCCATGTTGACAATGTACGTATCGCTTAGAAATAGTGAAAGACACATCTACAACGAAACTCAAGGGATCGGTGACGTTGAACCAATGTCCAAAACAAAACGGCAAAAAAGATATGGTTGTTGGTGATGAGTTGATGTTGTTGTCGGTGATGAGTTGAGATGATTGTGGGTGATGAGTTGATAAGGTTACGAGTGATACGTTGATGTGGACGAGTTGACATCGTGGATTCAAATTGGCTAAAGTTTCAAGCTAATATCCGTTCTGCAGCAGATCTTTTTTTGACAGTGTGAGATGTCCCACACTATATGCAGTCCTATTGAGGTATGTGTGAGTGCAGAGGCCAGGCACAGCTGGGATATAAGCGCTATCGGGCTGGCGGGACAGGAAGGGCTGATGATTATGGATGGAGGAAATATTCCATTTGATTGGACCTCGACCAGCAGCACTTGACCTGAGAGGACGTTTTACACTGAACCATTTTTGCACAGAAATCAATGATGCAGTCATCTTCTACTGCTCCTGGTGCAGTTCAGGCCCCACACGGTCCCTGAAGTCGCTGCTCTATTATTACCCAGGGTGCCGTTCTTCATGCCTCGATGTTTTGTAGATATTGGACACATCACCGTGTCAAGTATCATCTCTATCTATCTGCCATTACATTGCAGTTTGATTCAAAACAATGTGTAGACGCTATATAAAAATAGGATAAAAATAGTTTAGCATCATGAAACTTATGGCTTGGGCGAAGTGGACCCTCTTGCCCATTGCCTTCAGATGATACTTTTCTTATTGTAAGACAGTCAAAGCAATGTGAAGAACGTATTAATGCTGGACCCCTCTCTCCCTGACCCTTCCAGTCAAAGAGGCCCGGAACCTGGTCCCCATGGATCCCAACGGCTTTTCGGACCCCTACGTGAAGCTGAAGCTCATCCCGGACCCACGCAGCGAGAGCAAACAGAAGACCCGCACCATCAAGTGCAACCTGAACCCCACCTGGAACGAGACCTTCAAGTTGTACGTGCTGAGCGAACTGTGTTGTTGCATATCCATTTATCAAATGTCAGACGTTAGACCTCCCTGCATGTGTGGGTGTGTAACCCCAGGGAGTTGAAAGACTTTATGAGTTAAACCATAGCAACAGTTGCGACGGTATGCTGTGCTTTTGCGACGGCGCAACCACGACGGTTCAGTTCAATGCTGGTCTGCGCTTCTACAGACCTGACACACGCAAGCCGAACAACTAAATTGACATGTGGACCGTAGCTGCAGGTGTGTGTCGGAGACTAGGGCTGCACGATATTGTAAAAACATCAGATATTTTGTCTTTCTGCAATATGTACGTCCAGCAATACGAATATCGCACATGCGGGTATCGTTATTTCGATTTTCTAAAACGATCCATCATACAGCCCTTGCAGGGACCAGAGTGGGTGAGGACAGGCCGTGACGTGTGTGTCTCGTCTTCCCCCCCAGCCACCTGAAGGACTACGACAAGGACCGGCGCCTCTCAGTGGAGATCTGGGACTGGGACCTCACCAGCCGCAACGACTTCATGGGCTCCCTGTCCTTCGGCATCTCCGAGCTCCAGAAGCTGGGGGTGGACGGGTGGTGAGTGAAGCCCCCTGGCCCCCCTTCGACTGCTCTGGCCTTCGTACCGCCCCGTGTTGCGTAATAGCGTCGGT
>NC_044049.1:25823256-25835756 GCF_902167405.1 Gadus morhua | reverse complement strand
GAGCAAGCACAACGAGGGCTCGTCCGCCAACGACCCGGGCCGCTTCGACTCCAACGGGAACCAGGACCGTGTGAAGCTGTCCGACTTCAACTTCCTCATGGTGCTGGGGAAAGGGAGCTTCGGCAAGGTCTGTGTGTGCGTGTGTGTGTGTGTGTGTGTGTGTGTGTGTGTGTGTGTGAGTGTGTGTGGCTGTGTGTGTGCTTTTTATTGTTTGTTTGTGTGTGTGTATGTGGGTGTGGGTCTGTGTGCGAGTGTGTGTGACTGTGTAAGTGTATGAGTGTGTGTGTGTGTGTGTGTGTGTGCGGGTGTGTGTGTGTGTGTGTGTGTGTGTGTGCGTTTGTGTGTGTGTACATTTTATTGTTTGTTTGTATGTGTGCATGTGTATTTCAGTATGTGTGTTTGTGTCTGTGAACATGTGGGTGTGTGAGTGTCTGTGTGTGTGTGTGTGTGTGTGTGTGTGTGTGTGTGTGTGTGTGTGTGTGTGTGTGTGTGTGTGTGTTTGTGCCCCCACTTCCACGTGCTTCCAGGCACACATGCACAGGCTTCCCGTCTTCTGTATCCATGCCCCCAAACTCCCACACATTGGACCACCTCTTAATCCATTGCGTTGTGCCTTCAACGTCGATATACTAAGGCCGACTGATCAGTGAATGTTGGGGTTCAGCCTCATCGTCAGCGAGTCGCTGGGTGAACCCCGGTTCAGACGAGCCTCATGGAATATCAAAACAGGGCGGCCTAATGGGCATTGATGCTCCTGTTTTCATGTGTCGTTTGTTTGAGGTTTTACACGGGGGGATTGCGCGTCACAGCGCTGCAGTCGGTGAGCCGTCCCATTCGCATGTCATGCAATGAGTGTATGTGTATGTGTGTGTGTGTGTGTACGCCCGTGTGTGTGTGTGGGTGTGTGTGTTTGTGCGTGTGCGTGTTGTTGTCTGTGTGTGTGTGTGCATGTTTTTTGTGTGTGTGTGCGTGCATCTGCTGTTTTCCATGTGTGTGAATATGTGTTTGTGTGTATGTGTGTTTGTGTGTGTGTGTGTGTGTCTGCGTGTGTTTGTTGTTGTCTGTGTGTGTGTGTATGTGTGGTTGCGTGCGTGTGTTGTCTTTGTGTGTGTTTAATTGCGTGTGCATGTGTAAAGGTACATGAATCAGAGTGTCTAGGAGAAGCTCCCTTATATGTGACATGCAGGTAGCCATAGATGTGTGTGTGTGTGCGTGTGTGTGTGTGTGTGTGTGTGTGTGTGTGTGTGTAATGCTACATGCACAGGAGAAGCGCTCTTATATGTGACATGCAGGTGGATAGAGACGGATGAGAGGCAGAGAGCCAGAACACAGGGAGGAGAGTGAGAGAACCACAGAGAGAGATGAAGGACGACTACTGAGCATAGCAGCGGGTACGACAGACCCTGACAAGGTTGAGATGAATGAATCGAGAGAGAGAGAGGGAGCGAGGGAGAGAGAGAGAGAGGGAGCGAGGGAGAGAGAGCGAGAGAGAGAGAGGGAGGGGGACTGGAATATAAACAGATTAGATTAGAATAATAGGCTGAATGGGCTACAGAGACATATAGAGAGACAGAGCGAGAGACAGAAAGACGAACCGGCAGTGCATTCACATCTAGGGGCTGACAGTCAGACAGACAGGCAGACAGGCAAGCAGACAGATAGAGACGGACACATGCAGGCGGTTGACAGACAGACAGACAGACAGACAAACGGACGAATACAGACATTTAGGCAGACGTGTGGAGACCGATGAGGCTGGCGGGGGGGCGGGGGGTGGGAGTAGAGTCTCATATGAATGAAGATAGAAGAAGAGAAAGAGAGAGAGAGAGAGAGAGAGAGAGAGAGAGAGAGAGAGAGAGAGAGAGAGAGAGAGAGAGAGAGAGAGAGAGAGAGGGGGGAGAGTAACAGAGAGGTAAAGATGAATGGAGAAGGAGAATCAGGATACAGAGAGAGAGAGAGAGAGGGGGAATTAGAGTCAGAGAGAGAGAGAGAGAGAGATAGAAAAGAGCGAGCGAGACCATTGTCTGCGCACACCAGACCTGCGAGCCAGCTGCCTGCTGTTTCCATGGTAACAGGCTTTTAAAGCGACAGGGATACGTCAACGTGGATAGACGGAGTCGGAGGTCCATCATTACCCGAGTAACCCAATGTGTGCGGGCGTGCCATGCAGACGCGGACACGCACACAAACGCACACACACACAAACACGGGCACACGGGCACACAAACACACATCCGCATGCTGCAGCAGTGCAGAGGGATGCATTGGCTGCACATCTGTACGTCCCTCGCAGTGCCTAACTCTCCCCCCCCCCCCCCCCCCGACCCAACGCGTGGTGCTCTCTCAGAACCAACACACACACACACACACACACACACACACACACACACACACACACACACGTGTGTGTGTGTGTGTGTGTGTGTGTGTGTGTGTGCAGATTGGCCTCACGTGTGCCTGGGTTTGAGTCAGAGCCTCCCCTCCACATCACTGGCTCAGCGTGGGCGGCGGCGCGTCTCAGGACCTCCGCATCACAAGGCTGCTGCTGCTGCTGCAGAACGGACGAACACACACACACACACCCACGAAAGCACAGGGCGCACGCACGCACGCACACACACGCACGCACGTGAGCACGCACGGGCGACCGCATCCACGCGCTAGCGAGCGCACGCAAACACGTTCACGCAGACAGACACGCGCAGAAACACACGCAGACAGACACAAAGACACACACGCATGCACGCACGCACGCATACACACACACAGACACACACACACAAACACACACACAGACACACACGCACACACATACATGACGATGTGAAACTCGTGTGGACGTGTCGCGGATAACCGACTGCATACATTGTATGCACAGTATGACTAAAATGGATTTATTTCTACATATGAGGCATATTTAAATAGGAGGGATTGCAAATTGCATTTTCTTTACATGCAATACAACACATAAGTCATACTGAGGGGATGCAATAAGATGCCAGGCACACTAATACATGAGTGAATTGTAGGGTTGTTCTGCGTGTCGCAATGTTTGCTACAGGAAGCAGTTTTGAAGACTAAGGATTAGCAGATATTCCTAATGGTTTATAAAGCACTAGCTGGTTCATGAATGGAATACATCTCAGATCTGGGGGTGTGTTACGACCCCACACAGCGCTCCGGGGTCATCAGGAACCGTCCGGCTCCCTGTTCCCGGGGTTCGAACCAAGGCAGCTTTTAGTTTTCATGCAGCCCAGATGTGGTGGGGGTCTACCTCAGCACTTCATTCGTTTAAATCAGAGATCGAAACGATGCCGTTTGTCGTGGCTTTTAACGTGTGTTCTAACACGTGATGTTGTCCTTTGTGGAGCACAACGGATGGCCTCGTGTTTGAATGGTGCTGTGTACCTTTTTTACATTTACACCCCCCCAAACACTTGCATTTTGGAGCCAGTATGGCCGCTGTTTCCACCCGAGACCGCAGGTTGTCTCTCACCGGAACCAAGACATTGTATTAAAATTACTTTTTGTAGGCTTATGTTTGCGATTGTAATAAAGCCCTTCCTTCAACATATTGGATTGAACTCGCTCTGGCTGCCGTATGTTGTCTCCCTAGGAGAGAACCGTGGTCAGGTGACTGTCCAAGGGCACTTTCAGTATGGGGGAATCCAGGGGATTGTTCCCTGGCCAAATGTCTGGCATGCCTTCAGTCGGTTACCCATTGATCCGATGGGATGTGTTCCATCATGGGTTTCAGCGTTGTGTGTGTTCAGTGGGGAAGGGCTGGTTGGCTGGTAACTGGTAAAAAGGTTGCTAGTTTGACCCCCGGCTCCTCCTAGCGTGAGTGTCCAGGTGTCTCTGAGCGAGACGCCTCACTCTAACTGCTCCCGACGAGCTGGCTGTCGCCCGGCGTGGTGGACACTGCCGTCTGTGTGTGAACGGGTGCATGGACGGGTGAATATTGTGAAGCTCTTTGAGCGGCCACTGGTTAGAAAGGCCCACTATAAGTGCAGTCTATTTACCATTTATATGAGTCTGCGTTCTCCCAACGTGAGCACTTAGTGGATTGTCTTTAAAGTACAGCACAATCACGTATGCTCTGTAGATCCCTCCCATGATGGGGATAACAAGTGCAGTTTCATATACCCTCACTTTAGAGAAAACACTCGGAATTGGAAGCCATTCTCAATCACAAAGGTCATGCTTCCTTGCTTCTGTGTTCCCTTTGGACATCCTTCTTAATAAATGGATTTTTAGGGTCATATTGGTCTGCTGCTGCTATGTGTGCCAAAGCATCAGAACGTGTCCGTTTATGGTCCTTGCCCCACTTGATACACCATCAACTGTGGTGTTAAACCCAGTTCATGGACAGGTGACAAAGCTTCTGCCACTACATTGCATTGACCTTTCCGGTAAGTCACATGGAACTCAAATATCTTTGAGTTTGATTGTCCAACCCACGAACCGAGAGTCAGGCTTTGGGTGATTTAACACCCATGCAAGATCAGAGTGGTCAGCATTGACCGAAACGGTCCACCTTCAGGGAACTTTACCCACCTCTATACTGACCAAACAACAGCAAGACACTCTCGCTCGGAGGAGACGGGATGCAACAGCAATGAATCACTCGTAAAGGGAAATGCCCCAATGATTCTGTGCTTCAGGCATAGCCAAACATATCTGCATATGCATTGTACTGTTAGAGCCCCTCCCTTTGGGGTTGAAAGGAAAACATATCCCCTCGTTCTCACATGGGAATGCATTTACTTTTTTAAGCTTAGATGATTGTCGTTCATGACAAACACATCAATTATTCATCTCTCCATGCTCCATTTCGGTTCCTCCTTCTGCCTTTTCACACAACGGCAGTGATGGCAGTGATATGCGTGCAGTAGCAGTGGTGGTTAGAGCTGGTTGGAGGTCAGGCTCTGAGCCTTTGGAGACTGCCACAGCCTGATGTTCCCTGAAGTCCTGCTCCTGCCACTTCAGTGCTGGTGAGTTCGGTTCCACCCGGTTGACTTGAGGCCAGCATCTCTTGGATTCCTGTGTGTTCCCGACCCTCCCCAAGTCATCCGCAGTATGCACCCCCACTCTAGGGAGGCTGGCCAGTCTTGGTTGCAGTTGGGGAGGATGTTCTGAAGTAGGTCCTGCTTGGAGGAGAGGTTGAAACACCACCTCAAACACAGCGCTCTTAAGAAGAGCAAAATCCCTGATGCTCTCTTGAGGTGTTTGTCAGCATTCTCTAATGCGTTTCTCGGCTTCAGCTTTGTAGGCAGAAATGACTTCAAGAATGCTGCGTTAAACTGTACCAAGGCTTTCACTGGCCCCTTTTTGCTTTCCGCCAAACCTTGGCTGAGTTCAGTGCAGCTGGGATTTCAATGTTCGACAGGGGGCGCAACGCAAGCTACCCTTCACATTTTCTATTTATCAGATAGGATCTGCTTCAGTGTCTTTGTCAGCAAAACATGGATATTCAATCTTAACTGCTTGGTTGAGATGGTGAACAGGCAGCTGCTGTTATTAACACCTCCTCTCTGTGGTTCTCTCGAGGAAAACTGAGGAGGATTGCCATGAGACTCCTGAAAGTTAGTGTATAAGGGGGTGGAGTTGATGGGCGGCTTACTGATGTTAACCTCAATCCTTTGGTGTAAGCAATCCACCGTGATCTTCACCAGATGATGAGCAGAGAGCTCAAAGGATCGTTTCAAAACCGGAGCGTTCCCCCGCTGTGTGGTGGGAAGAAATCCATCTCTTCGAAACCTGATTCACGGAGGCAACATTAGAGTGTAGATTGACCTCTAGGGTAGGTACATGGGTTGGTAGTTCTGTAATGGTGCCTCTGTGAATCAGGATTTGAAGAGATGGGAAGAGATGCTGCCTTGCAATCTTTTCAAATCCTGATTCACAGAGGCACCATTAAATTGCGGATGGTCCTCGAGGGTAGCTACATGGGTTGGTAGCTCTGTAATGTTGACATGGATTCATATACTATTTTCCAAACAGAGGCTTCTTGTGTCAAGGCTGTCACCATGATATTAAAGTCCTACCATAAGGGCCTGAGACTTTTAATTCTTTCTCTTTGGTAGATGTCTGTGTTTACATCGAGTCTATGTTTACATCGATCTTACCGCCTTTGGTAGCATCTTTTGCAAATGTATCAGCTTTTTTGTTCCCACTAACTGCAATGCCTGGAACTCATATAAACGTCACTATCTTAACTTAACTACTACCTTAACTACTATCCCTGTCCTCTGAACAGTGATTGCAATACTTCATGCGTCAGATCTCAGCTGATTGATTTATGAAGTTGTAGACTTTTCAACGCAAAATGTGGACCTCTTTACTCATTTGCATGCCAGGAAATATATCTATTCCTTTATCTTTCACCACCAAAATAGCGTGATCGTATTTCTGGTTTCATGGGCTGGTGTTGCTGAGGCCGGCTCCCTGGCACGAGTCCTCATCAGAGCAACAATTCATACTGACTCCCTTTGGTGTACAAACAATAAGAATGTTTCATACAGAAAACCCTGGTGGAAGAACCAGGCGATCCAATTAGATGGGTCCAAATTACAGAGCGTCTCAGACAGAGTCATGAACACGAAGCACAACGCGGGGGGACAATAGAACGGCCCTTAGTTGATGACGGTAGTCAGTCTCTTGAGTGGCCTGTCATACACACACACACGCACACACACACACACACACACACACACACACACACACACACACACACACACACACACACACACACACACACACACACACACACACACACACACACACACACACTGTGTGGCATTACGAGTGTGGTGTGGATGGGAGAGCCACATGGGGTGGATGAGGTGTTTGTCCCATCGCTCGTCCTTGTGCTGGATGCCCGGGGCCAGATGGTGTCCTTGCTTTGTTTTAGTTTTTCACTCTTCAGGGGGATAGTGGTTATTTATTTACATAGAGTCGAACCAACACCATCCGCACCACACACACCCAAACTCACTCACTCACACACCCAGAGACAGACACACACGCACGGACGCGCGCACGTTAGCAAACACATGAAAACACACATTCACACTCACAAAAACACACACACACACGCATGCACACAAACACACATACACACACACACATGCTAAACACAGACATATGCACACACGCACACACACACATACACACACACATACGCACCGCACACGCCCACACTCACTCACTCACACAATCACACACAAACACACTAACAAACAGGAAAACACATTAAAACACACACATGCATGCACACAGAAGTATATGCATACACATGCACGCGTACACAAACACACATGCACACACACACATACACACACATGGGCAAACACATTAAAACACACACATGCATGCACACACAGACATATGCACACACATGCACACACATACACACAAACACACACAAGCACAGACACACATGCAACCAAACACACAAACACACACACACCCACAAAGCAGCAGGTGCATTCAAAGGCATGGACACCGAAACATCATACGATACAAAGCCTCACTGCCTCAGCAGCAGATGCAGAACACTAATGATACATGTATGCTACACACACAAACACATAGTTTCTCTTTCACTTTCATTTTTGGCTCTCATGTATAAAGTCTTTGCATGTAGCCATATGTACAATCACTGGAGAATCTACCAGAAAACGTTCAGCAAAGCTCTTGGTATTGTATTGGTCACAATAAGTTAAATACCCTTAAACTTATCCTATAGTGGAACTTTTACACATCATAATGTTTTATGGTACAATGCATGTGTGTGAATGCTGAGGAATAGGATGCAACAGGACAAGACAGAAAGGAGAAGACAGGACAGGACGAGAACAGGGAAGCACAGATGCTTTTAGTTAGCAGGAGGAGAGACAACAAAGGACGCAGCTCACAATCACATTAACCTTTCAGTAAATTATTCACAGTTTTATATGCAAATTCGATATTTTTTAAGGAATCCATCCCTTTGTCAAGGAAGTCAAAAGGTTCTGTTTAGGTTGAGACAGGATTTGCACTCATAGCAACTCAAACCATATACATTCATCCATACACACATACATACATACATACATACATACATACATACATACATACATACATACATACATACATGCATACATGCATACATGCATACATACACACACACACACACACACACACACACACACACACACACACACACACACACACACACACACACACACACACACACACACACACACAAACACACTCACACACAAACACACTCACACACACACACATATATCAATGGCGAGTGCCATGACTCGAGTATTTTGTATAAACTGATCGCTCTAATGTGATGATTAATTATGGAGTTGGCGTGACGATCACCGTGTTGGGTACTGGTGCTTGAAACAGAAGCAGGCCTGTCCTAGGACATGTGTAAGTGAGTCACTAGGGTGCAATATGGCGTTGTGTCACGTGATCAAAAGCTGAGGTGAATTCTGCCCTTCTCCCGACACACACTCAGTGGGTTGTGCGTAGACTCACTGAGATCAAGGCCAAGGCAAGAAATGAATTCATGTTTTGACGCAAATAATTGTCGCAAAGTGAGTGACTGTGTTTCAATAATAAATAACACTGAAATTCATTCATACATACTTTCTTACTTACCTGCTGACTTGCTTGCTTGCATAAAGACAGACTGACCGCAGACAGACAGACAGACAGACAGACAGACAGACAGACAGACAGACAGACAGACAGACAGACAGACAGACAGACAGACAGACAGACAGACAGGCATACATACTACGGATGAAACGGTTCAAGTAAAAAGTCGAAAGCGTTCGGTTAGATAGTGACGGTTCGGGTCATGTATGTATTGTTCGGTTCATTCAGTTAAAAATTTGCTAATAAAATGTCCCAGTCTCGGGTGATGTTTGGAGACTAACGTTTTCGACTAACTTGTTAATTTGGTGGCCACCTGACCAATGTGGTTGCACCCCTTGTTTCGCCGCGTGTTTCATTGATTAGAAAATCATTGAAACAAACGTATAGCAGAGAATGTTACTGCTGCCACAAAAAGCGTAAACATAAACAATTAAATTAACCTCATTATCATGGCAAAGAAACAAACTATAAAGAACAGCACAATTGCATTCAGCAAGTTCACAATCCGATATGCGCCTTGATATATAAACACTTCATGGTGCTTTAACCAATGCATACGTCTTCCTTTATCATCTACGTACATTAAAGAGAGGATTACAAATTAGCATACACAAATTATATTTCAAACGGTAGAGATGTTTGGCATGTCTGAGTCATTATACTGCTTTGAAGAAATCGTGATTTGCGTCAGAGTCCTTTTTAAATAAATCACCCATGGTAACGGTGGGGGAAAATGATGTACCTTAACCAGGTGCTTAACAACCTCCTCACACACTACGTCACAACTCTCCACACGCAACACCACCCTCTGAGGCCAACACAGACAACCCCACCCTACCATCCATTACACAACCCCAGCCTACCACCCCATTACACAACCCCACCCTCCCAGTGCCACACACACCCTCCCCCCCCCCCTTACCACCACCCCACCCCTCCACCCTCTCAGCCCCCACACATTCTGCAGGCCCAGGTCCAGTCACAACACCTGCATCCCCTGATGCTCTGCCAGTGGACACACACACACACACACACACACACACACACACACACACACACACACACACACACGCACACGCCCACGCCCACGCACACACACACACACACACACACACACACACACACTGACATAGAGGCCAATCTCCAGGGAAACAGAAGGCATCAATGATAACTGTGAAATCACTGCCTGCCCACACGTGTGTGTGTGTGTGTGTGTTTGTGTGTGTGTGTGGGAGTGTTTGTGTTTGTGTGTGAGTGTGTGTGTGTGTGTGTGTGTGTGCGTGTGTGTGGGTGTGTCCTGCAGGCACTATTGCGAGCAGATGTGTTCCCAGATTTCCTCGATAAAAGAGAATATGCTTCTGACTGCTGCCAATCTTCTCTCTCTCTCTCTCTCTCTCTCTCTCTCTCTCTCTCTCTCTCTCTCTCTCTCTCTCTCTCTCTCTCTCTCTCTCTCTCTCTCTCTCTCTCTCTCTCTCTCTCTCTCTCTCTCTCTCTCTCTCTCTCTCTCTCTTCCACACACAAACCCTCTCTCTCCTCCTTTGCATCTTACTTTAGACACTTCCCTCCGTTCCTCAAAGCCTCTAAAGCTCCTCTCTTCTGCTCCTCCATTTATTTTGTTAATCCGTCTCCTCTCATCGCCTGTCCACCTCGCCTTATCTCAACCCCCACCACCACCACCACCATCCCCCCCCCCCCCCCCCTCCTCTTCCCTTAACAACAGCCTCCATCTTTTCCCCCCAAATATGCAATGAAGAAACCTAGAAAGAAAAAAAACATTCCTATAGAGTTTCTGGTACCCCAACCCATCAAACACTTTATTTGCATGACAAAAGGCTTTTTTTGCATGACAAGTGGAACGCTTATAATGACAGCAAAAGAACACGTTTCCTAAATAACATTAAGAGAATGAATGGATCAAAAATATAGATGTGCTCTTCTCCACGGCAGAAAACGACGGCGGAGAATATAACAAGTGACCTTCATTGAGCCTTTTTATCAAGGCCTGTTTTGACTATGAAGCAGGGCAAATGTGCAATTACTTAACTATGGTTATAATAGTGCGATTACGTTGACGTTATTTGTCGCAATGACCTCCTTAAGTATTCTTTTCAAGCGTTTATATTTGGCTGCTGTTCTTGGGAATTCATCAAATAATGAGAGAAAAGGCGTTTGACGTTGACAAACCTTCCGAGGTCACGCTAGCATACATTGATGTAGGATTATCAGATCAGATGGGCCCACTCACTGCGAAATCATCCATTCATGCTATTCCCTCCGCTTTGGAACTTCTTTTTAATCTTTATTTCCCTCTCTGTGTGATGCACACTCTCAAACCAAACACACACACAGAACGAGATATATGTTTCCGGAACAAAGGATTATGGTAATAAAGGATTCGAGGAGCTAGAGTTGCCAACATATCCCTACCTGTGGATACCTGTAACTCGTTACTAGGACTGAATTAATTGAATATGGTTTTTGAGATCGCGACCCAAAACGTTGCACACTTTGCACATAGATGACCTCTACGCCCGTACATAGCCTTCAGGTCCTGCCACATTGTGAGGTGGAATTGTGATGGATTGAACCAAATTTAGATTTCCGCATATTTCAGCCATTTCTTTATTTTTTCTATCCTGACAGACATTATTGGTACAAGAGGCAAGAAAGAGACCAAGAGGCATGCAAAACAATGCCTCAATACCAAGTGTGTTTGAGTTTTTCGGGGGGGCGAGCTGAGCGTTAGAATTGGCAAACTTTTTACCAGTCAGAGGTTAAGATATGGGCCAACAAAACTACAGAGATATAATCACATGCAGTGCAAATATATTAGGTATCCAGAGATAATATATACTGACGGATAGATCCAGAACGTGAGCTCAGTGTGACACCAGGACGCCTCTCATGTCTACACTCTATCCAAACAGGATCTCAATAACCGACGCCCACACCGATTACACTGCAATGACCAACCACCCCTCCCTGCCATCCCCTTCTCCACCACCAGGTGATGCTGGCCGAGCGCAAGGGCACGGAGGAGCTGTACGCCATCAAGATCCTGAAGAAGGACGTGGTGATCCAGGACGACGACGTGGAGTGCACCATGGTGGAGAAGAGGGTGCTGGCCCTGGCCAGCAAGCCCCCCTTCCTCACTCAGCTGCACTCCTGCTTCCAGACCATGGTACGCGCGCACACGCACGTCCGGCACACGCACATCCGGCGCACGCGAGACGGCATGCATACATGCGTGCACAGACACAGACATCGCACATGCACGAGCGCACGTACACATACACATATGCGTATGCCCACAGCCACGCACACACACGCGCACGCACGCTGACGCACACGCACATACTAACACATGCAGACGCGCACACACAGACATGCACATGCACACAAACATGCACGGGCGCACACACAAACACACAGATGCATGCATACACACAGACACACACACACACAGACACACACACACACACACAAACGCACACGCACAGACACACACGCATACACACAGATAGGGTCTCTCTCCAAATGCACGTCCATGTAGTCGTTATGAGTCATCGGAAGAAGCACGCCCTTTCACGTTCACACTCGATGCCGCAGTCACGTTTCGGGGTCTAGCCGACCCCCCCCCATATGCAGACTGACACACCTCATGTTTGACAGACACACACATACAAACACACACATACACACACGCGCACACTGACTCACACACATGCACCCAAACGCCGACACGGACACACGCAAACGCACAAATCGAAACACACGTGCGCGAGCAGCTTGTTATAAACCGTGCTGACTTTCACGCCCTCCTCCGTCGACCTTTTGAT
>NC_044049.1:25810756-25813256 GCF_902167405.1 Gadus morhua | reverse complement strand
ATAGCATAATTGCCCAAGTCGTATTTTAAGGTTCGGCTTGTATTTAGCGTCAGAAATGTCAAATAGCCAAAGTAAAATAGATGACTTAGGCAGATAGTGATTATGGAATTTAAAAAGCACTCTGATTGGCTTAGGATGCTGCTAATGAGGCCCAGTGAATCAGCAGCATTAAGAGAGGAGAGTTAGGTTTGTTATCACAATTTGGCCAAAATATTAAAATATGGCAATGAGGCTAACGAAATATCAGCCAGGTATATACGAACCTTCCCTAGAGATAAAGTCCGGTGGTTCAATCACCCTCAACACGGATCGCTTTCTCCTAAAGAATCCTCGCCTTGAACCTTGTCTCTCGCCTCCACCCCCCCCCCCCTCTCCTGTCTCCTCCCCCACCCCTCTCTCGCCTCCCCCCCTGACCAGCTGATGACCAAGCACCCGGGGAAGAGGCTGGGCTGCGGGCCTGAGGGGGAGCGAGACATCCGGGACCACGGCTTCTTCCGCTACATGGACTGGGAGAAGCTGGAGAGCAAGGAGGTGCAGCCACCCTTCAAGCCAAAGGCCGTAAGTCCCCTCCCGCAACACCTAAAGATAATGTTGTAGAATAATAACTGATTGGATTCATATAGCACTCCTCTGGACACTCACACGCTTTACAGTGAAGGGGGGACCTCCCTCACCACTCCCCACCAGGGGTGTAGCCCCCACTGGGGGGATGCACGGCAGCCAATCGGCGCCAGAACGCTCACCACACACCAGCTTGAGGTGGAGAGTGAGGGGATTAATGAGTCAGCCGATTATGCAGGGGGATGATTAGGGGGCCAGATTGATTGAGCCCGGTTGGGCGGTTTTAGCCGGACATGGAGAACTCCTGGCCTGGCTTGTCTACTACATCTGGTTTTGCAGTTATGCAGCGAGATGGATCGAATTAGTAGTATAAGCTGTTCGCCTCATGTTGAAGTTCTTTACCAGCTAATAATGTGTGGAGAGTTTTTTTTCTTTCTGTTGTTTGTGTTTCTTGGGAGTGAATGAGCACATAGAAAAACATTGTGTGGATGCCAAACCCCGCTACGATGGAGGTGGTCTTGCCTCATCTCTTGGTGTCTCTGATGATTCGCCAACGTTTCTGTTCTGTCTTTCTTACTCGTTTTCTGTCCTTCTTTAACTCTGGTTGACTCCAGAGTCCACACACACACACACACACACATGCACGCACTTGTCATTGTATTGAAGAAACAAGCAGGTAAGTCAAAGGATGGATTCTGATGCAGCGATGTGCAAAGGGTTAGATCATCCTAATGGGTATAATGATGAAGTTACGCAAAAAAAAGTTCATTGCAAAATGCTCTTCCAACGCCAAGCGAGGAAGGCACTCAGCCGACTGGCACGAACATTCTTCCAGAAGCTCCCAGATCTTGTTTATGCACTGTGTCTGCGTGCATGTTGATACGCAGTTACCGACAAAAGTGTGTGTGTGAGCCATGTGTGCTAAGCCCGCTAGTTTGTCTCTCTTGCGTTGGACTTTGGGAGACGACCTTCGTCCTTCGTACGAGACAAGAGACGATGTGCGTAAACCAATATTGGAGGCGAACATCATTGCGATTGCGATAAGTGTAATTGAGATCGTTAAGATGGTTGATGACGAGGGTGACAGTAACGATGATGCTTCTTGTGAAAGGAATGACAAGGGTAATGATGATGATGATGATGATGATGATGATGATGATGATGACGAGGATCATCGTCATCATCACACAGCAGACGTCCTTCTCGGTCTCTTCGTGAGGAAGACGATGGACAGCGCGGATGTCTGTATCTGTCTGAGACTCCTGCAGTGGACGCTATTCTAAACAGCACCTAGGCAGCCATTTTGTGAAGCTATGGAAGTGTTGCCGAGGACGACGGTGATGATGATGATGGTGGTGATGATGATGAGGAGGATTGTATAGAGTGCAATGGGGGTGCTATGTCGCCATCGTCGATGTACTTGGCAGAGGAGCGTTCCGCCCTTGTTTTTGCATTGCTGTGTGAGGATGGGGGGGAGGAGGGATAGGACTCAGGGGGGTGGAGGGGTGGAGAGGGCACAGGATGACAAGCTAAACCAAAACAAGTGTCCCTGTCTCTCTCTATCCCCGTCTTCTGTATGCTCTGTTTCGCCCATGCTTACTGTTTTTTCTTTTTCCTTTATCTTTCTGTCGCCCTCTCTCTCTCTCTCTCTCTCTCTCTCTCTCCCTCTCCCTCTCCCTCTCCCTCTCTCTCTCTCTCTCTCTACCTCTGTCTATTTATCTGTGTCCCTCTCCTTCCCTCTCTCTCCCTCTCTCTCTCTTTATCTCTCTACCTCTCTCTCTTTTTTCACTCTACCTCTCTCCCCATCTCTCTCTACCTCTCTCTCTCTCTCTCTCTCTCTCTCTCTCTCTCTCTCTCTCTCTCTCTCTCTCTCTCTCTCTCTCTCTCTCTCTCTCCCTCCCTCCCCCCCTCTCTCTCTCTCTCTCTCTCTCTCTCTCTC
>NC_044049.1:25795756-25805756 GCF_902167405.1 Gadus morhua | reverse complement strand
TTCCAGGGCTTCTCCTTCATCAACTCAGAGTTCCCCCCGGGCGAGGCGCGCAGCCCGGCCGGCAGCGCCTGATCCGCCCCCCCCCCCCCCCTGGGTCTAGACCGGGCGGAACGCACGACAAACACACACAGCAACGACAACACAGGTGTAGAAACGCATGACACATACCCAGCACACCCACGGGTGCACTGTCGCCCTCATACACACACACGCACACGCGCATACGCACACGCACACGCACACGCGTACAAGCACACAGACACACGCACAAGGAAACGCACACGCACGTACAAGCACACATGCACACACACACACACACACACATACACATATGCACACAAAAAACAGACACACACAAACACACACACACACACACACACACACACACAAACCGTAGTTGAAATCCGCTTAGATACTGTTCATGCATACTTAACGTGCAACTTCTTCATGCATGCATGCATGCACACACACACACACACACCACACACACACACACACACACACACACACACACACACACACACACACACACACACACACACACACACACACACACACACATAGTCGTACTGGCATAGCCAGATGCAATCTGCAGCATTCAAGGGTAAAACACACACACACACATACAGAACCCCTTATCTTACATTTGTGGAGTAGGAAGTCCATGGCCCTGTTTCAAGATGGTCAGCTGGATAGGGATCCAGGGAAAGCCAGGAATTTCTCTTCAGTTCAGTTACCATGGCGAACCATGTTGCAAACCTGGAGCAAACACGATACCTAGTTAGCTCTGAGATAAGTGCCCTAACGCTGCAATGGCCAACTCTTTCTGTCCATCTCATTGGTTTAGATTAACGCCAAAAAACAACTTCATATGGTCAAATGGTTATGGTTTTACCCCTTTTAAGAAGCCTATTTCATCTCTACAATAAAGTCACCGTGAAGTGTCTAAATTTAAGTAATAGGCCATTGATACGCTCGCACACTTAGTAATAGTGTTTTGGACCACGCCTACGCTATTGAAGCAGCGATTTACGGGACACTTCTGAGAGATGAGATAATGCTTTGTCCCTTTGCCAGACGTGCGGTGAACATCCGACCGCAGAGTCCCTCCTCGCTCACTACAGGCCGGGCTACAGGCTCTGGTGGTTGGCTCATGACAGCCAGAAGTCCTTTTTGATCTTGGGCGTGGGCCCTATAGTATATCTGACCCAGACTTTGTTGCATGAATTCATTGCATGTTCAAATTATTTCTAGCAGGCGGAATAGTAAACCAGAGCTTAACCTTTCTTCCAAAATAAATAGATCAATGGCCTATTATCAAACACCTTTTATTATTTTACTGACCCAAATTGAACGATTGTCTGGCCGACTCTAGACGGCTTCAACCAGCTCCTGCAGATCCAGTATTTCCAAGGTGTTGTTATGCAAATGAGCCAACGAGGCTTCAACCAATAGAAAGCATTGAAATACCGTCGATGGCTTGGGGGTTCCCTGATCGACAGAGGATGACTTCTGAGGCCTGTCATGAGCTTTCATTATTTAGGTTCAACCCATCCAAGGCTGAATAAGCCTTGATGAAACCCAAAGTCCTGACAGTCCAGGGAAGCGCTCGCTCGAGTCAGAGTTTGTGTTTAAAGGTGGAGCTTGTAGGCTTTATCGGTATCAAGCAGCGAGGTGGCACAGCACCACCGACTGAATACCCCCTCACCCCGCCTGATCCCTCCCTTTCCAACGATGCTGGAGGATCTACCGTTGCCTGTAAGGTGGCGCTACGTACTTCCAAAACGACGCCATCGTCTACGACAGCATCAGGCGGCCGAGTGTCGAGTGACGAGGTTCCTCGATGGATAGGTCCTAGCTTACGATCGGGATAGCAGTTAAAAATGTGACCTCCCTAGGGTTGTTTGTCCATTCTGGGCCACCGTAGCACGTGGTTGGGGTGAAATCCAGCCTCCATTCGAGAGGACCCTCTCCCTACGTAGATAGAAAGGGAACTAAAACAACAATTCCTATTTTCATTCAATTATACTCAAATCAAAACATGAATATTGTATTCCACTTCTGCCAAGTCCGTTCGGCTGGATGATATTCACTCATACATTCTAATTTTAAATCGCAATCTCGAAGATAATTGCAATATATGTCAGTGAAGTCAATATCTATCGCCATAGGAGGTCACACAACGATGAGCCTATTGCTAACGCGAGCCCTTGCCTTTGCAGTATTATGAATGTTACGAACTCGGTGCCAGTGGAACATTCCTGCCATGTTTTCAAATCCCAAACGGCGGTTTGTTTCGCCTTTATTCAGTTACTGGCGTGTTTTCCATAAACCGGCTTATGGCTTTCCGGCCGGAGCGCTCATCCACTCACCGACGTTTGAACAGGCTTTGGTTTTTTACGGCCATAGGCGGCACCAAAAAGAGAGATGACCACTCGAACCTGAAACATATCCCCACGTGCTCCTTGAAACAGGGCCCATATCAGCTGGCACACAGCTCATAACAATATCACAAACAAAAGCATGCATACAGCATCGCTTTAAATACACAACAAAGAAAATACAGCATCGAGTAGATGCACACATTCGATGGTACGTACATACTGTAAAATCCTGATTAACTCTGCACTCCCTAAAACTTGGAATTCAGATATTACACACCTATACACATACTTATCTAATATATCTGTGGAAGTGATATTATTTTATTATTTTGGGGGGTAGGGGGGGGCGTGGTGGGCTATTTAGATCTCAGTATAAAATCTCTCTGCTTTGTCAGCCCTTGTGGTTCATCGTGTATATCTCGGGTGTGCATTTGATTCTCTGTATGACCAGTAGTCCCGTGTGTGCTCCTTATCTTATTTGAATGTTGGAGGACTTTAACCTTTTTTTGCATGAGTTTTTCTTGTTCACTGATCTGCTTCCCGAGAATTTTCCATTTATTTCAAATATATAGCGTTGAGACAATGTAGTTTATCACGGGCTCCTAGTTAGCTATAGGCAGATACACATATGACTAACATATTATCTACTATATTCCTAATATCATGACTTATCGTATTCAAGCAATGGAAGACTAGTGCTTAGTTTACTTGTGTTAGACAAAAGCATGATGCGCTGAAACCGGGCAGTAGTTTACATTGTAACGATCGTTCCTGTGTGCGTGCGTGCGTACGTGTGTTTCAATATGGATGCAACAGAGGATTGTGCGTTTGTGTGTGTCAGGACTGTGCATGTGTGTGTGTGCGTGCGGGCACGTATGTGTGTGTGTGTGTGTGTGTGTGTTTGAGTAAGGAGCTAGTTCAGTTCAGTGTGAAGCTTCGTTTTGAGGCTGCTTTTTGCGGCCAGCCCTGCTCGAGTCCAACGTGCTGGCCAGCTGGGCTGTGGACAACATATTATAGCAGAGAAAAGCAATGGTGTAACCTGTCCTGCTGCTAGGATAAATGGCTTGCTCATCTCTTTTATTACATTCATTTTCGTTTTTTGTGCCGGTGCTTTAGGATTCCAGCCCCAGTCGATTGGTTTATTTCATCCTCACACCTGGGATTTCTATTGGTTCTGACGACAAAAGTGTCGCTGGAACAAAGCGCATTCGATGCGGTTTTGTTTGGATTTTAATTTGCAACCGAATATGTGTTTTTTTTTCCACAATTTTCTGTGTTTTTGTTTTACTACTACCTAGGATATTTTGCTGTTGACTTCATGCCTTCATGTGTTTCTACCAACCCGATTTCCTGAAAAGAGACAGTAGAATGCCAACTTTCTGTGGTCTCCATGCATGTGTGTGTGTGTGTGTGTATCCAAGACAGACAGAGTTACTAGCTGTGATGGTAGCAGCCAAGGTTATTGGCTGTGTTGCGATGTGCTTGCAAGAGGCTCACTTTGGGAAGGTTTGACTCAGTAAGGTGCTGTGCTATGAATTTCCCTGTTTGGCTTTTTATTATTTTTTGAACAATAGCTTGGGTAAATGAAATGTATACATGTGATGCTTTATGATTGGGGCGTTGCCAGCAGGCAACATTTATCTTCACGACACCGGTGATGTTGTTCTGAAACCTACTGTATATCAATAATTGGGACACGGTTTCGAGAGTGCAACACATGTTTTCAGGGTTGTGTGCTCACATACTCTGCACTCTGTCTCGTGTGTGCACCGTTGTCTACTTGGCTTGTGATGGCACCTACCTATGAAACGTATAGAAGAGATCCCCTCCACACGCACACACATTAACGGCACATTCGGACACAGCCAGGCGTCTCACAACAACTTCTTAAACAAAGCCAAGATGAACAAATGTTTAGTGTGAAACTGTTGCTGGTGTGTATGTCTGTTTGTATACGTGTGTGTGTGTGCGTGCGTGTATGTGTGTGTGTAGACCATGCACTCTTAAGTCATAGCAACAGAAGGTTGGAATGTGATTCGTCAATGGGGCTGATCTTAAAATCACATTGTCACCCTCAGCATTGTGCGTTGTTAAGATCCCGGCTGATAAATGTGTTGAGGGGCCTTCCACTTCCTCGAGGAACTTCCTTACGATGCATAGACCCTTTTGACAGAGGCTTCTTCGTAGGATAGACACAGGTGTAGCTCATAACACCGATTATACGTCTGCTACTTGTATGTACCCGGGCACAGGGCGTAGATTATAATCACTAGTTAAGGCCCCCCTCCACATGACGGTGGAAGGATATCAAAAGCAAAAAGGTTTTATTGCGTTTTTACCCTGCGTCCATATGACAACAGAGGTTTTGGGGCCAGCAAACTGAGACTTTTAAAGGAGACATATTATACCACCAGGTGTGAGTGTGATTAGCCTTACAAGCCGTTTCGAAAATCTGCCCCTTATGACATCACTAGTGGGCGTGTCCTCCTAGATCTGTGCTGGATAGATCAGTCTACCAGCCTACCCAGTGGACTGAAGTTAACGTTGCTCCTCTATCCAGCACATATCTAGGTGGACACGTCCACTAGTGATGTCATATGGGGCCGATTTTTGAAACGGCTTGTAAGGCTAATCACACTTACACCTGGTGGTATAATATGTCTCCTTTAAAACCGTCTTCCAGATTGCAGCCCTTACATGTGTAAGGGCTGATGATCCTCTTCTGTGGATGCTCGCAGGTTTGAGCAGAAAGGTTACACCTCACCATTTTCACCCCATAACCTTCTGTGGGCGAGTGAAGTTCTGAAAACGTTGTGTGGATGCAAAACCTTTTTCAAAGTGTGTGGGCGGGGCCTGAGTCTATGACCTGTTTCCTGGTACATAAAGGGGCAGACCCATAATTAGTGTTATGAGTGACAGCTGTGTTCATCCTGTGAGGATGCTTTATTGGAAAGGGTCTATTTATCCATTGTTGCATGTCTTGCGTTTTTGTGTGGAATTATTGCGTCATTCACAGTGCTAATCATTATGGAATTGGGTGATATTTTATGGGATGAAATACATTTACTTTATCATGAAATGCATCCACTGTAACTAACAACGGATACATCAAAGTAATATTCATGCATTAACCGATAGATATTGAACAAAATCAAACTGTGTCAAATGTCCAACATACATATATATATATGTACATGTATATATAATATATGTATATGCATATATATATACTGTATGTATATATATACTTTATATAGTATATGCTGTATATAGTATATTCATCCACATTGTTGTCAAAGATCTAGTTGAGAGAAGTTGTCTAACAAAGTATTGTGTGTGTGTAACTTGAGGAATAGGTATGTAGGTATGAGTGTACCTTGTGCATGCAAAACACATTTATTCCACCTTTTTAAAAGTATTATAACCAATCGATACAAGCTCCACGTACGGCTCTGTTAATGAATCTCGCTCTCTCATGTCTCTAGTGTTTGAATAATGTGGTCCAAGCTACTGTCTGTGCACAGAATACAATGACATATAGAATGAGACGTCATTTCCACAAGGCTTTCCATGTGCCAAAAGCTTTTTTCCAAAAAATACAAAGAGCAACAGATGGTATACATTGAAAATAAAAGTATTTGAAAGATGTGCCAAGTGTGGCAGCATTTTTGTTTCATCGTTTGTATTACTTTGCTCTGTGTACATGCTATGTTTATGGTAAGAAATGTAGCTCACGGCTGCCCTATCCACACTGCTATCTCTCTTGAAACAGATGGCAGTCATTGGAAACCGAGGTGTTGTGTTAATCCGCTAATATCTAGGAGAGATATAACTCGGGTTAGCCTGATAATCCTCCTGAATTTCTATTTCATCGCACTTCATAATTCAATCCGAAGTTTCCAGTTAGGCATTTTCATAGACTGGGTGCTGCTGCTTATACCTAAACCAATCCTGAAGAAGAGCATGATGATCCCACAAGTGACCGTAGCTCTCAGTTGTTAGTTTTTTGAGGCGATGTTTCTAGATATATTTTTAAAGCTTTATCCGAAGACTGTAGAGGTACTTTAAGGCAGAATCCTTACGTTAACCATTAATGTGTTGCCATGTTGCAACATTTAAAATTAGAATCAATATTCTATTCATATTGGAAGAGAAGGTTTTTGGAGATATATTTGAAACAAAATACCAAAAAAAGAAAAATCTAAGCTGGAGCTGAATTTTTTTGTACGTTTGGGGAATGAAAACGGGATAAAATAAGTATAAAGAAAGGAATTGTACTAGAGGGAAAGAATTGGGCCGGATGTCAGGTAATGAGTTCTTTCTGTGGAGCGATGAAGTCAGCTACAACAAGCTGCATTTTTCATGATGGCCACTTTTCATAAGAGCCCCCCCACCCCCCCCACCCCCATTCGACCAGGTCACTCAAACAGCCACTATTGGTTCATATCGCCGTGAGTCTGGGGATGTGACTCATTTGGAAGGAGGCTTCCTATTAGATTCCTATCCAGGATGCTATCTTTTCAGCTACCTCAGTACAGTTCTTTAGTGGAAGTAACTTTGGTCACGGAATAATTCCACGGAAGACTTTAAAGCATTAATATGAAGCAGAGAATTCACGGTGAATTCAAAATGTATGAGGCATTGTTCCTACATGAATATTCATAAATATTAATTCAAAATTAGTTTAGTAAATTAATGATTTGCAAAGTACAATGTCTTAATCATTTACTCTATCAAGTGTTTAAAATGCATAACTTACACGTTGTACGTCGTTTGTGAATCGTTAATTTACCCTTTACCCAAAAAATGATCTATAAACCTTATCAATCAGAACAATGTAACGCTATAACTGATGACGATTTGGTACCTCAAGAGAGATAACTTTTGAGGAACAACAGCCCTCGCCCTTCTGGGACCTCCCCCCCCGACCAAGAAACCATCCCACTCCGCCTTGAGATTTAGCAAAATATGGGCCCCTAGTTCGGATGTCAGGGGCCCCAGGCCCGTGTTACCTTCAACAGGTCCCCTTTAACGAATCACAGGATGGAAGGATGGCCTCTTAAAGCCTGCTGCTGGCTTCACCGTTCGTCTCCTATGGAGGAAGCTGCGGCGCTTTATACAGTGTATATATATATATATATATATATATATATATATATATATATATACGCCTAGGGCCACATGCAAATGGCAGTGCTGCCGTTCTGCATGCTCATGTGCCCGTGGATGCCAATTAATTCTGTACATTGCCCACCGCGCCCCCCCTTCCCCTCCCCGCCCCCTGTGAAAAATGAAAGCCTAGCTTTCATACAAAGGAGACAGCGCTTATCAGCCCAAAACAGGTCAGCACTGTCTCTCTCTCTGTCTCTCTCTGTCTCTCTCTCTCTCTCTCTCTCTCTCTCTCTCTCTCTCTGTCTCTCTCTCTCTCTCTCTCTCTCTCTCTCTCTCTCTCTCTCTCTCTGTCTCTCTCTCTCTCTCTCTCTCTCTCTCTCTCTCTCTCTCTCTCTCTCTCTCTCTCTCTCTCTCTCTCTCTCTCTCTCTCTCTCTCTCTCTCTCTCTCTCTCTCTGTCTCTCACTCCCTCTCTCGCTGTCTCTTTAATCCTAATTTCTGAGAAGAGATGGAGTAAAAGAGAGAGAGTGTGACGGACGGGTGACAGTAGGAAGGAAGGAGAGCGAGATGAGGAGAGGTGGAGGAGAGTGAGAGGTGGATGGAGAGGAAATGAACGCCAGCCCCGTTGAGGAACTCCTAGATCTAAACAGAACAGTGCACCGAATGATAGTGTGTGAGTGTGTGTGAGTGTGTGTGTGTGTGTGTGTGTGTGTGTGTGTGTGTGTGTGTGTGTGTGTGTGTGTGTGTGTGTGTGTGTGTGTGTGTGTGTGTGTGTGCATCTGTGTGTGTTTGGATGTGTGTGCCTGTCTATGTTTACTATATCAAACGTTATTTCATATTAACGGGACCTTCTGTAACCTATCTTTCTTCTATGAGATATCAAGCTTTCAATTCACTTTTAACTTTCTATCTTTCGATAACATACTGAAAGTCTTAGGTTATATTACCTATGTATCTTTCTATAACCTACTAAAATGATTAGCTTTTATAACCTTATATTGTTTATTATGTACTATAATGTATCTTTCTATATCACTTAAATTCTATAACCTTTCTATAACCTACTGAAAGGGTTGTCAGGTCAAGTGGCCGGAAGACTACATTTTCATGCCTGAGTGTAAAATCTTCCGGGGCATTCCCTAGCGGATGTCTGACCCTACATACTGTGTGTATTCCATACAGTGGTCTGTTGGTTTGCATTCATTGTGAAATCAAGAATGCATATATGGGAGTGTAGTACTTCTGCGTTATACTGTGCTCATATGCCCATGACGTGGATGTGATGCGATTCCCAAACTGATGTTGTACTGACTGTCATTGTGTATCTATAAGCTATACAGATACTCATCGCTTCTGTCATTCTCTCTCTATCTCTCTCTTTCTCTCTCTCTCTATCTTGATATCGCTCTCTCTTCATATCGCCCTCGCCCCATATCTCTCTCTCTCAATATCTCTATCTCTATCTTTGCCTCTCAGCATTGACTGCTATTGAAGCGTGCTAAGATGGAGCACATTAGCCTTGTATACACTGCTGGGAGCTGTGAGTGTGTGCGTGTGCGTGCGTGCGTGTGCGTGTGTGCAGCGGTACATAATGTGCAGGATGTCTTGTCTGCGATGTAAACTGGTGTGTTTCTGTACACAAAAACTCTGGAGCGTAACGTTAAACTACACCCCCCAGTCTAATGGAAAGCGGTCCTATTTACAACGCAACATCGGCAAAACGTCATCTACGATGACCGTATTAAAACTGTTGATGATTTTTTTGTTGTTGTTCTTTGAAAATGTAAATGAAAATCAATAAAGCATGAGATGAGAGTGAGGTTCCCAGGGCCTGATTGAGAGGCAGGGGACTCTAGTAGGCCGCCCGCCCCGAGCAAAGTGATCTGACGCTGGGCCGGCCGCGGCACGCGCCCCCCCCCCCCCTGCCACGACGAGGAGACGTGGAGAGGTAGGAGAAGTGATGTGCTGTCCTCCGTTTCTGTTGTGCACTCCTCGCCGTCTTTCCCTCTCTGGTCTTTTGTGAAAACGCTCTCCTCTTTCTTCTCCACCCTCTCTCTTTTTACCTCCCCTTCTCCTTTTCCGTACGTCCTCTGTCCTCTCTCTCTTCTCTTCCGTTGGTGCTCACCGGAGTCCATCGGGCTGTTGTCATCCGGTGTGTGTCTTCTGGTGACGGTGTGTGGTTGTCATACTGTGTTGCCGTATGGTGTCAGTGTGTGGTTAGTGTAAGGCGTTGTCGTATTGTGTCAGTCAGTGTGTGGTTAGTGTACAGTGTTAGCTTATGTTGTCATGTGGTTAGTGTACAGTGTTAGCTTATGTTGTCACGTGGTCAGTGTACAGTGTTAGCTTATGTTGTCATGTGGTCAGTGTACAGTGTTAGCTTATGTTGTCATGTGGTTAGTGTACAGTGTTAGCTTATGGTGTCATGTGGTTAGTGTACAGTGTTAGCTTATGGTGTCATGTGGTTACTGTACAGTGTTAGCTTATGTTGTCATGTGGTCAGTGTACA
>NC_044049.1:25778622-25788622 GCF_902167405.1 Gadus morhua | reverse complement strand
TCTCTACTGCACTCGTAGAATTCTGAGTTTTGTATGTTCATTGATCGACACACATTTAAGTATCCAGGTTGAAGCTATGCCAAGCGCTCTGAAAATGAAACAATGTATGGTTGTAGTTCATCTTCAATCTTTATAGTTCAAGAGGTTTCTTTAGTTATAACGCATAAGTAATATGTTGTAAGTTCCGCTATGCATGCACATGTAGATGAATCTCTAACGATCATATCAAGCCATATAGCGTTAATTTATCAGCACTTATTGATGAATGTGATTATTGTTGTAACTATTATTATTATGATGTATGAATAGGGTTTATTGAGTGGTTTTATTTGTGTTTGTAAGAGTGACTTTGAGTAGTTCTATAAGGGCCATAACACTGAACTCATTTCTGTTCTGTGCTTTGATGTAAATATATAAATAGAGTTTGACGATAGGGTCATTGTCTTCCAAATAAATGCGCACACAAAGAGCAATTGGGTGAAGAAAGTAATACAACTTAATCGAATAAAAGCTGTGACGATACAGAAGTCATTGTCGTTATCCAGTGCCATCTGTATCTCTCTCTCTCTCTCTCTCTCTCTCTCTCTCTCTCTCTCTCTCTCTCTCTCTCTCTCTCTCTCTCTCTCTCTCTCTCTCTCTCTCTCTCTCTCTCTCTCTCCCCCCTCCCTCCCTCCCTCCCTCCCTCCCTCCCTCTCCTCTCTCTCTCTCTCTCTCTCTCTCTCTCTCTCTCTCTCTCTCTCTCTCTCTCTCTCTCTCTCTCTCTCTCTCTCTCTCTCTCTCTCTCTCTCTCTCTCTCTCTCTCTCTCTTCCAAAGTAGAGCAGCCTCAGCCGAGAGCTCCGTGCTAGCTGCTAAATGCCACCCTCCTCCCTCCTGCCTCCCTCCTTTCATTTGTTAATGCCTTCTCATTGCCATGTAGTCTTCCATTTCTCTCCCTCGCTGACCTTTGTCTCTCTCCCCGTCCTTTGTTTTCTGTCTCTCGCCTTCCTCCGTTCTTCCTCTCCCCTCGACCTTTTGAATTTATTTCTTTAATTAATCCTTTGCCTGCATTGTTCTCATTGCTTTGTGTTTGTGTTTCCGTCTCTTGTTCTCGTCTTTACTTCGCTCCAACACGCTATTTACGGCCCGGTAATTGCTGGAAATTACCAATATAAAACCTGTCGTTAAAATGCACCTCGACAGCATCCAGACGACAGCTTTGTGGAACTGAAACCTGCGCGGTGCGTCCCTCGGTGATGGTGGTTTACACAGCAGGGACTGTGTTGTCCTTGTTTTCATACCGGGGGAACTCATCATAAGCCTTCCTTCTGTCTCCTGAGAATGTCCAGAAGTGATTGATTAGCTTATCAGGGTTCCATGGAATGAATGGTTCAGTACCTCTCCCTCAAGCCCTCTGTGTTGCCTCTCCTCAAGAGCCATCCCATCATTTCAGACCTCCACATTGTGTGATGGTGGGATGAGGAGATGTTTTTTTAACGTAAACCAAGACTAAACCAAGGAAACGAAATCCATGAAAGCAACATTATGCATTTTTTGTCAAGTGTGGAAAAAAGGATTACGTTCGTTTTATGGTTTGATGAACATTTGATTAACAGCTGTCATGTTGTATAAATGGTTGAATACATGCACTATGACCTTGCCTAACCATAAACCACAACCTGTACATAAACTTTTCATTGCATATGCATCAACGAACAATGAAAAACGTGTGTGTGCGCGTGCTTGTGTGTCTATGTATGTGTGCGTGCACGTGGACACGTGTGTGTGTGTGTGTGTGTGTGAGAAGACTTGTTTACTGCTAAGAAATAAATATGGGGAGGCTGGGTAGTGTGCACCACCCGCTAGGTAGCTAGCCATCAAGGCGCTACGCCTTGTACCACCTGTGTCCTATGCTACATGTCATTCCCCTCCCGTCCACTAGTGAGCGACCCAGGGGGCTCCCCACCTGTGTCCTATGCTACATGTCATTCCCCTCCGGTCCACTAGTGAGCGCCCCAGGGGGCTCCCCACCTGTGTCCTATGCTACACGTCATTCCCTCCCGTCCTAAACCCTTTCCTGCTCTCTTTGACTATCCTGTCAATAAAGGCACAAAAACAGAACATGCTAATATTAAATGAAGAAATAAATATGTATCCTGCCATGCCTGATTGTACATGAATAAAATATGTTTAAAACATCAACCAGTGTACACGTGTGTATATTCATTGAAATTATCTATATTATTAGGACTCTTCTGCTGTGTCTTTGCCTGAGATAGGGTAGCATAAAATATGAAAGTTTGTTTGCAACACTAAGGTGTTTTCATGATTATTGTTTTCTCTATTACTGATAGTTGATATTAAATGCAGGTGAATAAAATACATGTGGGCCGTATATATGATCTGAATTAAGTGAGCTAATTGATTGTCAGTCACTGCATTAGCATTAGAGGTGCTGTAGGTATGATTCCCGAGTCGTACAGAGAGAGCAGAACAAAGCGGAAGAACCAAGCTTTTAAAACTAAACTACACAAGAATCGGTTTGGTCAGAATTACCCGGGAGCCGAATAGATTCAAAATGTCTCATATAGAGTTCAGTTATTAACGCGGCGCATTCCATTTACTCATAGCTGATGTGTTCTTGTAAAGACAGGACTAGTCTCACTCAGTTTCCTTTAATTTAATTTCTCTCTCTCTCTCTTTCCTCTCACTCTTTCTCTTGCTTCTCTGTAACTCAATTGAGTTCCCTTCTTGCCATTCCAACTCCCTGACTCATTCCCATCAACTGTTATTCTTACATTTTAAGTCTACCTACATGCCAGCTGCACACTCTCTCTCTCTCTCTCTCCCCCCTTCTCTCTCTCTCTCTCTCTCTCACTCTCAACCTCTCTCTCTACCTCTCTCTCTCTCTCTCTCTCTCTCTCTCTCTCTCTCTCTCTCTCTCTCTCTCTCTCTCTACCTCTCTACCTCTCTCTCTCTCTCTCTCTCTCTCTCTCTCTCTCTCTCTCTCTCTCTCTCTCTCTCTCTCTCTCTCTCACTCTCTCTCTCACCCCCTCCCCCTCCCTCTACCTCTCTCTCTCTCTCTCTCTCTCTCTCTCTCTCTCTCTCTCTCCCCCTCCCCCTCCCTCTCCCTCTCCCTCTCCCTCTCTCTCTCTCGCTCTCTCTCTCTCTCTCACTCTCTCTCTCTCTCTCTCTCTCTCTCTCTCTCTCTCTCTCTCTCTCTCTCTCTCTCTCTCTCGGTGAGCCGTTGTTTGGGCATAGGTTTATGCACTTTGAGAGATTGTAGTCTCCTGATAGGTTGTTTATTTGGGATTTTTAGTTTCAAGACTAAATTCAGATGATCCTGGTAAGTCGCTGTAAGTCTGTGTTGAGCGTGCGTTTCATCAGAGACAGCTTCTGGAGAATGAGCTGTGGTGATACAGACGACATTCGGCTCGTTATTCTGGGCTTGAACATGGTGAGCATTTACGAAATAACTGAATGAAGGACTTGCCAGCGACACACACACACACACACACGTGTACACACACACACACACACACACACACACACACACACACACACACACACACACACACACACACACACACACACACACACACACACACACACACACACACACTCTGCTCAGCCATTGAAGGTCTGCTAACAAATTACATTACGTTTACAATTGAAATGCTTTTTTTTAAATAAACAGGTAAATCACAAGGCCAAAATGATATATATATGAATATAGAGAGAGTGCGAGATATTCCTTAAATTATATTTGGCAACACATATTTTTGAGGAAGAGTCGTGTGCTGGCAAAGATAGTTTAGCAATAGTTTTTTGTAAGTAAGTACATTTGCTTTTCGTCCACTTTTGTCATGATAATGTATAGTAGAATGGTGCATGTTTTTTCTAAACAAACACACATAGACACACATTCACACACACCCACATATTGGTGCACCCTCACAGTTGTCTGCAACAGCAGAAGTGATAAATCATCCGTATTGACACTTGGGCTTCATGCCACATGGCCATATGTCCATTCCCTGGCCTGCAGTCATCCCCATCTGGGAAACACACACACACATACACACATAAATAAACAAACCCACATGTACTCATTAATAGACACACACCCTCCTCACTCACACAAACAAATATACCCTCCAAACCTCGACCAGACACATCCACGCAGGTGCGCATATGTCTATCGATACTAATGATTCAGATGCCTAATTGCGCTCCTCCTGTGTGTGTGTGTGTGTGTGTGTGTGTAGTCTAGTATTCCATATTTCCATCTATCATGCCTGACGAAGATGCAGTCGCTCAGAGCTTCCTGGTTGTCACAGCTGTAACCCATCGTCTCGTCAGCCAAGACTATTGAACCCTTCACTGGGCTCAGAACAACTCTCTGCTCTGATTCGTCCAGATCTCGATATAGGCGGGGGTGGGGGGTATAGGATGCGCCGGAGCTGCTAGCGACATTGCTATTGAACTGATAAAGGTTGGATTTGAACAGTGAAGCGACAAGCAGAGGGAGAGTTGTGGTTATGTTACACTAACTGCTACGCTCGCGGTCCCGAATGCAACGCATCAAAGACCCCCTTCAAGGCGATGTAACGTAGCGGTATCTCAAGGCACGTGTTTCGTCTCTGTCTCTTAGCGTCTCGGTGCTTCTCCTTCGCATCTCTTTCTCACACTCCGGGTCTGTATGCTCCCTCTAACTCCTAGTCTCTGAGCAAGTGGCCCTTGGGTGTGTGTGTGTGTGTGTGGGGGGGGGGGGGGGGGGGGGGGGAGGTGGGAGGGGGAGGGAGGGGGAGAGTTCTGCTTGGACGAGCCGACGCCCTGCAGTGTTCCCCTACCTCCCCTCTCATTTTGATAAAGAATTAGAATCATGATAAAGCACCCCTTCGCCTTTTTCTTTCTGCTCGTCTTCTTTTGTCAGGAGATAGAGGAGGGGAAAACGTGGTGGGCAGAGTCATGTACGTATGTCATAGTCTGTAAAAGTCTCTGAACCGCATTTCTCACCATGCCCTGCCTACCATGTTGCCTAGCAACCACAGTGAGAGGGTGGAGGGAGGGGGAGGCCGTGTGTAGATTTGTGTTCAACTCAACCAAATAAGATACCTATTTCTGAATCCATTATGTATATTGGTTCCTGTTCCCTGCCCAATGTGGAATCATTAGAATGTTATTGTGCTAATTGAGGAGTTTGACAGACGATTGAACAAAAAAAAATGAACACAAATGTTTCCCCTGCTTCAAATCTAGAAAATTAAGTTTTTGAGCCAACAATTTATTTCACATCTGAAATTTGATCATGGCACCTCATGAAGGTGGGTTGAGGGGACTGTGTTTAGCTCTAGCTGTTGTGCTCCTGCATGACTGCGGTTGGAACTTCTCCTCCAGGTTCAAAGAGATGAACACATGCTTGCCTTGCAAGGCTTCCATCCGGGAGAGAGATGAGCAGGTTCAAATGGGTCCAAGCAGAATGTAGGATGGTGGACAGACTCAAACCTGTGTGGTTTTGGGGAGGGCTGAACTTTGACACGAGCCATGCTGATAAGAGACCAGCAGTGCAGCAGTATAGGACGGTGCAGTGTACCCTAAGCTAAAGGAGATAGGAAAGGAAGCATTGAAGCACCTTTCCTTTGGGTTTACAGAATTCCAAATCGTATCATGTATGAGGAACTCTTATCATGGCTGCCACCTAGATACTTCCGGGTCATTCCACTCAGTAAGGAACATTCCTAGGCAGAAGGACGAGCCGACACCAGCCATCGTTTGATGTCTGGATCTGAGATGAATCGTTGTCAAGACCCCCCATGTCTTCCCCTCATGTGTGAGGGATCTAGGTAACAATCAGTCAATCCGTTGCAGTTTCTCACGGAGGACTGAAAATACGATAATATTGCTGTCTACTGTGACTGTAGCCGCTGTTTGAACAGTTCTCATCATCGTACCGTCCTGCTGTAGTTTACTGAAAGGATATCTGGCTGGCTACTACCTTCTGAATCCACGTGAACGCAGCAGGAGAAATGGAGGCAGAGAAAGAGAAGAGGCTGATCGCTTGACCACCAGACGGCCTGATGGGAATTATATCACTGCCATCTCGCAAATACACGCACACACACATACACGCACACACACACACACGTGCACGTACACGCACACACACGTGCACGCATTCACACCCACGCACACACACACACACACGAGCAAACACACACTCTCACACATACACACACACACACGCTCCCTCTCTCAGTCAGAGGTCTTCCTCCTGAAGTCATTTCTATGTTAATGAGTTTCTTTCTGAGATAACAAAGTCAGCAAGGCCCTCCGAATGGCCTTGTACACACACACACACACACACATACACACACACACACACACACACACACACAAACACACACACAAACACACACACACACACAAACACACATAAACACAAAGACACACACGTGTGAATGCATACACATGCTTTGCCTCGTTCTCTCTCTCTCTCACGCACAAATACACACACACGCACACACACACAGTTACACAGGCACATATTAACGCACACTTTCATTTGTATTCATGTATAGATCAAAAATACACCTTCTTAATCACTTACCCCACAGCCTGAGAGAAAGGCACACATCATATTAAGCATGCGC
This sequence comes from Gadus morhua, assembly GCF_902167405.1. Taxonomy (NCBI): domain Eukaryota; kingdom Metazoa; phylum Chordata; class Actinopteri; order Gadiformes; family Gadidae; genus Gadus; species Gadus morhua. Next base: position 25,781,992 of record NC_044049.1, on the reverse strand, counting down.
ACACACACACACACACACACACACACACACACACACACACACACACACACACACACACACACACACACACACACACACACACACACACACACACACAGGATTTGTTTCATGATAAAGCACAAAAACACAGAAAGACACAGTTCATGTTAAATGCAATTCAATTGTATTTGTATAGCCCTTAATCACAGTTACAGTCCCAAAGGGCTTAACAGGCCATGTTTATTTCACCCCCCTCACCGTAGCCCCCCAAGACGATAAGAGGACCCCCTATGTCATGGAAGACATCTTGAGAAGGAGGGCAGAGTTTGGGATACCTCCTTCCAGGGACGGTGAGTGTAATGTACGCCATAATGGACCTGCATTGTAATACAACATTTAGAATCATTTAGTGAAGAAAAATGTTTGTTGTCTGCTGTTAAACTAACGAAGGAGCCACGAGGCATTCTGTTAATGACCCAAGATGCTCAGAAATAAATCAAACATCAAACTAGCTTCCTTCAGCTGCCACTTCGCCGTGATGTGAGTGTGTTATTGGCCTCGTGTGTGTGTGCTGTGATTGGTCGATCGCTCGTCTACGTGGACAGGAGGGGAAATAGGCTCCACCCATTATATATTGGCATGAAGAAGGAAATGAGGCAATCGATAGACTGAAATAACATGCGATTGCGATGGATTTCATGGGACATCCTTCTCTGATGCTTCATGCAAGCCTCGATAAACCTCACTCACATAAGATAAGATGTTTGGTAGACAAGATCTGTTCTACAAGCATGTTGCATTGAAGAAAGGAGTGTTGCATGGTCACGAGTGACTGAAATGTCACCCATCCACCGTCCACCCATTCAAACGGTATTCAGCCCCATTCACCATGGGGAGAGAGAGCGGAGAGACACACTCCCCAAGTCTCTATTGGTTCCTTTATCCCCTTGAACTATGCATGCAGCTAACCCTTCTTTTAACAGTCCCCTAACAAGTAATTACCCAGTCAATATATGGTTAATGGCAATATATTATTGGGTAATTACTAGAGCTGTCAAGCGATTAAAATATTTAATCGTGATTAATCGCATTAATGTCATAGTTAACTCACGATTAATCGCAAATTATTTTTCTGTGCTAAATATCCCTTGATTTTTTTGTCCCATAATTCTTCTCATTTTAATTCTCTTATCAACATGGTGAAGTGCATCGGCTTGCCTTGTGCAAATGATTTTTTATTGATAACAACATTGGCATATACTGATCAAAACAGGACGATACAAAAAAGAGCCTATAGTGCAATTAAACGACTGCTTTGAACAAATGTCATTTGAACATAGCAGTCAGGCTACTGCTTCTTTGTTTTGAGCCCAAAAAAATAATTATAATAGCGTTAATCGCGCGATATTTTTTTTAACGCCGTTAAAATTGGTTTGCGTTAACGCCGTTAATAACGCGTTTAACTGACAGCTCTAGTAATTACCACTGGTATATAAGAGAAAACTATAGCTGAAATACAAAGAAAAACACCACTTACCCATCTTCTCAACTAGTACCGTGTGAAAGTACAGGGAACGTTCTTGCACATGTTACAATTAATTCAGCAGTAGTATTGTTTGTTTCCATATTACTACATTGTTACTACCATATCATACCTTGTAATATAACATTCCATTATATATGCAATTAAAATGAACTTATTGTACCATGTTCCACAACATTACTAAGTCAAACATTACAATTGACTTAGTAAGTAAGCTGAAACTGTACTGTAAAAGGAAGCCTCGTTTGTTTCCATGGTAATACCAGGAATTACCATTTACCTTGTTAAGGGTTATTCCGATGCAATAAACACAAACTTTTACTAAGTATGTCCTGCAAGTAAGACATTACAGGTAAGAATGTAAACTGAAACTGTACAGTAAGCAACTTTTTGTTTCATGCCCATCTCATCAGGAAACGATTTATTTCAGATTAGTCTCTTGTGTGAATCATTCAACAATGATTCACACAAGAGACTATTCTGAAATAAATCGTTGGTCATTGTTTCACACATATATTTCCCCGATGGCTCCTTAATGTCCTTGGCAATAGGAACATAAATATCAGCGATGCAATAGTCTAAACTTTTGCCAATGTCCAGTCTTTAGAACAAGACTAATCGAATCTGGCCTTTTCCATGAGCTGTTTTGTTTTGCAAGGGAATATCGCTAGACTCGAATCACAGCGCTCTGATACAACTTTAATCGGACCGGGTCACCGGTATGAGTCCTGTGTGTCTAGCGTTGTTGATCCACCCAGGGGGCAGGTCCTCCAGGCCAAGCCATTGGGTGGCAGCTCTCCTCTCTATAGAGACATTGTTTGGGCCATATTTCTACATAACAGGTAAATCAAAGTGAGATTGCCCTGAAATGACAGCCTAACTAAAACACAATCAACCCGGATATGTCTCACGCTTCAGAATGTTCCCAATGAATATAAAACAAGTCTATTGCTAGTTCTACAACCGTAAAAAGCAACTGTTTGGAAACTGTTTGGATATGGGCAGGCACTTTCAAAAATGACTTGACGGGTAATTGGATGAACCATCTGTCAATCACGAGTCACGTAGATCACATTGGCCCATATAGAATGCTGAATGGTCTACCACAGACACAAATGCTTTACCCTGGTAAATTGGGTTCTCGCAGGATCATAACACACATAGACTGTATATGATGGAGATTAAACAGACTGAAGCTATGTCTTTATTGGTGGAAACTACTGCCAACTTTTTTTACGCAAAAAAATAACCTACGAAACGAGACCATGATTAATTGTCGAGATTAGGACTGTATTCACTAACAGTTTCTCTGTATTTATGGCATTACTGATACTTATTTGTGAACTTGATTCTATTCAGGATTTTGGCACACCGTCTTTTCTGCGGAGTCCACAACAATCCTTCGAGTGTGATGACGGAGAACAACATTGAGTGCCAGTGGAAGTGCTGAGTGGAGTTCTGTTCATATTTTGTGCTTTAAGTGACGCTTGCTTGAGCTCCTTAAAGTCCATGCAAGCTAAATATTGCATGGAAAAGGAAACGTTGTACTTAGCAACTTTTCAGAACATAGATGGTCAAGTTTTGCTTTTATCACATGCAAGGAACAACCGGTTACAAGGTTAGTGGTGGGAGCCTGGGAATACTATTGAAACAGAAAAGGCTGTTTCAGCTTATGGAGTACATTGTTACGTGTTTCTTAGTGATGTGGCAGACCATATATGGTACAAGTTAACTTGCATGCAAGATGGAATACTCTATTACAAGGGATTTGGCAATAACGTGGAAATACTGTCGAAGCAAACAAAGGCTTTCTTCTACAGTACCGTTTCAGCTTACCACAGAGCTGAA
>NC_044049.1:25771122-25776122 GCF_902167405.1 Gadus morhua | reverse complement strand
GCACGCACGTACGCACACACACACACACGCACAAACGATGCATGCTAGCGTGTTAAGTGAACTGTGAAGCTGAAACCGCCTTATGTGAGAACCTCGCTGGAGTGGAATCATTAAAAACGGTCCGTGGCTCTTTAAGTAGCGTCTCTGCTACTCTCCGCGGGACACGATTCTTCATGCATCGCTTGCCAATCTCTTCTCCTCCACCCCACCCCCTCTCTGCCCTAACTTAGTAGTGCAGTGGACGCTCCGTAGCCCTGCTCGCTCCCTCTCTCTCTCTTCTCTTTCTTGAGTCGCGAGAGCAGGAGGAACGGGGGGAAATAATAAGAAGGGAAAGATTACGACGGGGAAGGAAAGGCCAGATAAGGACCAGGGAGAGCGGCCTAGAGCAGGGAGGGCTGTAGCGGGTTTCAACGGCGCTCTGTCTGTGCTCGCTATTTATTTAAGCACCTCGGACAGCAACAACTTTCTGCCTTTTCCTCTCTCTCGTCTAACACAAGGCTTCTTCTTTTTCTTGGTTTAGTGCGCTGGTCAGTGCGATACGCAGCGCACCTCTGGCCAATCCCAGAGGCGCGTTCGAGACGACGCGTGCTTATTTTGTGTCTGGTTGGAGCAAACGCGAGCGCATGCGGGAGGAGGAGGAGGCGACGGCTGTCCTCTTTTTTTTTTTTTTTTCTACATCTGTCCGATGGGCACGTTCATTGTGGAGCAAATCCAATGAGGAGTAGCTGGTTACCGTTTAACACCACCACGTAGTACCGGGGAAAACGGCGTGCATAGAGGCGACCTGCAGCAGCTCTCGCTGTTTCAACCGTCACGGCCTCTTGTGTTGTTTTGTGTTTGATTTATTTTTTGAAGAATGGAATATTATCATTGGACAGCTCGCGTTCTGCTCGTCGGTCGCTTCTCCTGATGTGAGTGGTAAGCGTCTCTTCTTTTAAACCCACCTCGGGCCTTGTTTGTTGCAAAACACAAATAATGTGGTCAGTGGGGTCCGGTGGATATATGTTTTAGATGGTTTACTCTTGCCTTGCACACTGGGAATATGCAATGGAGGAATGGGGTGGGGGGGGGGGGGGGGGGGGTCGGGGGGGCTGTGCGCGTGAGTCAACAGCTGGAATCGACACGCATACACACGGATCCATGCATGCTATCTCTCCATGCATGGATCCACATCTCCGTGTCATTTTGAGACAACGATAGCTGTTGTTATTATTACTATTATTATTGTAAGGGTCTCTTCGTGTCCCGTGTCGAATCCCCCCTTCGACTGGGAGGAGAAATGTCAGCTCAGCTCGGTCACCCCAGCAGTGGACGGTAAAAACCGACCTAGGAAAGCAACGCAGATGTTCTCCAGTATCCTGGTTAAGAATTCCTTTGGTGTGTGTCGAGAGAGAGAGAGAGAGAGAGAGAGAGAGAGAGAGAGAGAGAGAGAGAGAGAGAGAGAGAGAGAGAGAGAGAGAGAGAGAGAGAGAGAGAGAGAGAGAGACGCATTAAAGTATATTTGAACGACGAGGACGGACAGGGAGGCAGGGTAGGCGATGTTAGAGGAACAGCGACTCGGGACGATTCCGGAAAAAAGACACGGAATGCACTGATATATTGAGATAGAGGATTGATAGAGAGAGAGAGAGAGAGAGAGAGAGAGAGAGAGAGAGAGAGAGAGAGAGAGAGAGAGAGAGAGAGAGAGAGAGAGAGAGAGAGAGAGAGAGAGAGAGAGAGAGAGAGAGAGAGAGAGAGAGAGGATTGATAGATAGAGATAGAGGATTGAAAGAGAGAGATAGAGGAGAGAGATATAGATGAGATACAGTTGCATGATAAGAGAGATAGATAGATATGTAGACAGACAGACAGCCAGACAGACAGATAGATACATAGATTGATGCATACATACATGCATACATACATACATACATACATACATACATACATACATACATACATACATACATACATACATACATACATACATACATACATACATACATACATACATACATACATACATACATACATACAATGCTGGATTGATACATTGATATTCACCTATATATCATGTGATATAGGCCTATGCATTTAAATGATATTTGCCATGTAATCTAAATGCATGTATGTTTTGTATGTTGTTGATGGTGGTGTTGTTTGTGCTTTATGTGTGTGCCTGTTTCTCTGTGTGTGTGTGTGTGTGTGTGTGTGTGTGTGTGTGTGTGTGTGTGTGTGTGTGTGTGTGTGCGCGCGCGCGCGCGCGTGCGTCCGTGCGTGTGTGTGTGTGTTGTATTTTTATTTTTTTAAGATGGAGTCGTCGCGAGCCCTTGGCTGCTAACTGTTACCAAAGGTCTGGTCGAGAGAAGCGGCGAAACTTGGCGGGCGCGGGAGAGCAGGTCACGGAATAGAAGAGCGCGAGAACAAGAGGAGAACGCACGAGCTCGAGGTAACAAGGTGGATCATAACGCGAGCCGGCGCGCGCCCTGCCGTCCACACACACCACTGGGACACGGAACACATCACCGTCCGAAGGGGGGCGAGGAGGAAGAGGGGGGAGGAGAACATCGGCTGAATTTATTTTTGGTTTATCCAATTTTTTCTTGACAACAACGAACGAGACCGTCGTTGGAACCAGTGACTGTTGAGGAGCAGCGGTTTAGAACAACAACAACGTGTGTGTTGATCTGCTGGGAAAAAGTATCCCGACGCCCACCCAGCAGACAGCAGCCCACCCCTCACCTTCGCTTCACCCGTCCACGAGCCCTTCCTTGGCGCCCATATACGGTCTCTCCGGTTTGCGAGCCCCGAGACCAGGCTACGAAACGCTCCGGCGCCCCCGCTGCTTCACCGTTTCACTCCGTGCGTTGGCACCGAATTCCCCGCGTGTGTATATTTCCCCCCCCCCTCTCCATGATCACCCGGAGCGTCGCGGTGTCTCGAGGAGTATAGCAGAACCACGCGGATAGAGACACGACTGAAGAGGAGCCGCCTATATGAAGATGCTGATGTGTGACCGCGGCGTCCAGATGCTGGTGACGACGGTGGGCGCGTTCGCCGCCTTCAGCCTCATGACCATCGCGGTCGGCACGGACTACTGGCTGTACTCGCGCGGCGTCTGCCGCACGAAGAGCACCAACGACAACGACACGAGCCGCAAGAACGAGGAGGTGATGACGCACTCCGGCCTCTGGCGGACCTGTTGTCTGGAAGGTACGTGATCACCACCTGACGGCCCCTTCCGTCCCGTGCACGCGCTCTGGCGTGTGCCCTGCTGGCACACGCGTAAAAACAAACGGACGCACTTGCATATATGCACACACGCGCACACACGCACAACACACGCGCGTCCGCGCGCACACACATGCACACACACAATATGCATACATACACAAGCTCATGCATACAGACACAGGCACGCAAACACAACACCTTGCATACACACACAGACACAACCACACACACGCACACGCGCACACAAACACAACCTCATGCGTGCATACACAAACATAAACACATGCACATTTATGCAATATCAAAGGTTTTGTACAATCTAGCATGTAAGCATAATTGCATTTAATGCAATATAAAATAATATAATAGGGCAGAATACAACAGAATATAATATAATATAATATGTCTATACATCTAGATCTCCGTGTTCCTGGCACGTTACTAGAGTCGGTTTAATCCATATCACTCAATGCACTTAGTTCCTAAAAACCCTTAAGCCTTGTATTGTACCTAAAGCAGTCAGGTTTGGTATCACCTGGTCACATCTGCATCACATCTGGATCCGTGACGCTTCCTTTAAAGGGGATATTAATGCAGCATCTCTTTTCTGTTATCATGTTGTCCTTTGAGTGTGTGTGACCGATACAAGGAATACAGCATATGGCTCCGTCATCATATGTTACCTTATGGCCAGGTATCTTTTAAAAGGTAACTTCTAATAGGCTCGGTGCAAGGGTTGTGTCTTTCACAGCTAACCTGTTATGCTGGAAATCAACTGTGCACAATCCCGGACATTAAATCCTAAACTAGGCTTGCAAGAATTAGTAAAAGAAAAATGCTTTTTAATTTTCTTTATATTGATATTCCTTATACATTTCTTATATATTTTTAGGTTCACAATACATCACGGGAAATATCTCAAGTCACTAGGGCAGAGTTTGCATTCGGTGGCTTCAGACAACATTTATGTGCCGTTATGAAGTTTCAGGAATCAGGGTTCAGGAACCCCTTATTTGGGCAGACGGATGACGTGGGACTTGGGTGGTCTATCGCCACGGCAAACCTTAGTGCAGCTTGGTGCTCCTGCTCAGGTAGATGAGCAGGAGGGGAGGGGACGGGAGGGGGTAGGGGGCATGAGGCATCGCAAGCTAATTCCAATTTGAATATTCATAGATTTGGATTCGAGTGAACCAGCCAACGTTTATGTCTGTTATCGAGGTAAGCAGTAGGACCGGCGATGTGCTATTAGGAAAATATGCCAAAACCTGTGCCACATGAAAACGGTGACAGAAGTAGAGTACGGTTTTAGATGTTGAGCAGGCCAGCGACTTACACCCATTTAATGGCAAGTCTACCCCCCAGAACCACACATATTGTAAATATGAATGTTATTAACCCGGCACAACACACTTAACAATACACTAAATGTATTTTGGATTATAAAACGGTCTTGTTAATGTACATTTTATTAACGCAGCACAACGAACTATACAATCCACAAAATGTATTCTTGATTATGCAACAGAATCGTAAATATTTAGTCTTATGATTAGGACTCGATACAGAAGATGTGACATCTGGATGGTTGTTTAAAACCAAGTGAATGGACAACGTACCTGCGCATGCGTCACGTCAGCCGTCGTATCACTCGTGTGACGTCTGTCCGTCCTTAGTGAGCACACACTGGAAGCCATTCTTCTCACATCCATATCAAGTCAGTTGTATTTGTGTCGCCCTTACTCACAGTTCCGGCCTCAAAAGGTTCCACAGACCTCACCGCACGGCAC
>NC_044049.1:25756122-25758622 GCF_902167405.1 Gadus morhua | reverse complement strand
GATATGTATACATTAACACTCATGCTCTACCCACTGGATAATTCTGTAATAATGTGTGTGTGTTTGTGTGTGTGTGTGTGTGTGTTTTTGTTTGTGTGCATGCGTATATGTGCGTGTATGTGTATGTGTGTTTGTGTATCTGATTCAGTCTGTTGACGGTGTGTGTGTGTGTGTGTGTGTGTGTGTGTGTCTGATCCGGCAGTCTGTTAACTGTGTGTGTGTGTGCGTGTGCGTGTGCGTGTGAGTGTGTGTGTGTGTGTGTGTGTAGGTGTGTGTGTGTAGGTGTGTGTGTTTGTGTTTTGTGTGTGTGTGTGTGTGTGTGTGTGTGTGTGTGTGTGTGTGTGTGTGTGTGTGTGCGTCTGACCCTGCAGTCTGTTAACTGTTCGCTGTGTGTGTTCTGGCTACAGGGACGTTCCGAGGTGTGTGTAAGAAGATCGATCACTTTCCGGAGGACGCAGACTATGAGGCCGATGCTGCGGAGTATCTCCTACGTGAGTATACCATGCACACACACACACACACACACACACACAGACACACACACACACACACACAACACACACACACACACACACACACACACACACACAGACACACACACACACACACACACACACACACACACACACACATACACACACTACCGCACACTCACATGGACAAACAGACACACACACTCACACAGTAACACTAACACACACACCAACATACTGTAAACTAACATGAACACACACAATCCCACACACACACACACACACACACACACACCACCGCACACCTCCCATGGACAAACAGACACACACACACTAACACACACATGAACACACACTAACATGAACACACACACACACTTACACACTGACACGCATACACACCAACACACACACACACATGAACACACGCAGCAACACACACTAACATGAACACATACACACACACACACACACATACACCAAGACAGACTTACATGAATACACACAAATACACTAACGCACACACACACACACACACACACACAAACAAACAAGTCCACTAGGACCACCGTGCACACAGAGCACGGTGAACGCCCAGCAGAGGTGCAGGACATTGACATTAGTGACACTAATGTTTGCGATGTGCTGCTTGTTTGTGTCCTCCCATTGGCCCCGCTGAACAACACAGCCTTGGCCTTTAGAGCGCACGTCCCTGAGAGAAAAAGGCCTTTCCTGTGGTCTGTCGGTTGTGGCTCCTCGGATGCTGAAGCTCCACAAGCAGGGAGCACAAACCTCTCTTCACACACAAACCAATCACTCCATAGACAAACTAACAAATGAATGAACGCAGAGTGGAGCGATACCAGTACACCTATCGGGTTTACTGGCTACACTGGCCGTGCGGCTGGGGTTTGCATCTCCGCTACGACAGGGCTACCCGCTGGAAGATGTGTCCCTAACGGATGAGGTCCTTGTCTTGAGTCGATGACACAGCACACAGGCGTTTTTATCGCCCATGTAGTTGTATATTATAGGCTACCGTAAAATCGGATTGATTCGTTTATGAGACGTTTAATATGTTGGGGGTTGTTTCAGACTGACTGAACGTACACAGAGATATCCGTCATGATTCAGTTGGGCGGTTAATATTCCCCATTTTTTATTTCTTAATCTCAATATTTTATTGAGACCTAATCTTTTTCAGATTAGTCTTGTTTACACACTGGACAATGTTTAACAGATATTTTCCGTAGTGCCGCCTAATGTCCTTGATATGAGGAAATAAACGCATTGAATGTCAATATCAGTGATAGAATAGCATGGAATATTGTCCAATGTCCACTCTTGAAACCAAGACTAATCTGAAAGAAATCAGACAAATTTAACAGGCTGTTAAATTTCTGTTTTGCCAGAGAATATCGTCAGACTGCTCTAAACCTTATTATCCTTATTAATTACACTCATATGGTTTTAGGAACTAGCAAATAATAAACAATCACGCTGTTGAGGACTCTGGCCATACTCTGCCTGAACGGCGATGCGTCTCACACAACACTTGGAGAGACTACTTCTGGCTACCCTACTGACGTCACCGCAGCCTGCTCAGAGGGCTCGCTCTGGCCCCCCCCCGGGCACGGACCAGTACAGCTCTGTGCGCTTAAACCGGGGGGCCGAAACACAAAATCATCGTGGCGCGGTCTGATTCGGCAAGGCCAAAGGTGCTAATGGAAGAACAGCATCGGGCAATGAGGAAAGACAAGCGACTGCCGCAATCACAAGCAAATACTTGATCTCGAATGCCAGGATGCGACGACGCAACAATTTGTCACAATGCTCTTTTGCAATTCTCAGCCATGTCTGGTTAGGCCCTTTTTGCGCCATTTAATCTTTTGTCGGAGACAGGGCAGTGTACACGTGACACGTTTGACCGCAACACATTCGACCTCACCACTTTTGACCATGTCACATGATACAGGGTACGGACGAAAAACCTTGTCGGAATCAGGCAATTTGTGTAGCGCACGTAA
>NC_044049.1:25746122-25751122 GCF_902167405.1 Gadus morhua | reverse complement strand
ACACACACACCAGCACGTAATAAACGTTGCCACCGCCTGCTCCTTGCGTACGCGGGCACAATGCGCTGTAATTGCTGTTCAGTGGAATGTGTGGCGTCCCATTGGGTGTGGCAGTAGATCCACGAGGCCAAATTGGTGATTATTTACCACAATAGTGTGAGGGCTGAGCGCGGCTCATTACGGTGCGCTAATTGGTGAACGCGGCCATTCTGCGGGTTCCGCCACACTGCGGTGGCAGCGCTGCATTCTGGACTAACGATGTGGAACGAGAGAGGGCAGCGTCAGCCAATCACATCGAAGCAAGGAACAGCGGCCTCTCATAGGTCCTCTCTGTGTCTATTTGTCCGACTTTGTGGTTTCCTACCGTTGTCTGGACAACCTCTAGATTCTATTATTTGCAGAGGCAACAAAGAACAGACGTATATGATTCTCACAAAATGCCTTGCAGGAGTGGATGTGTTTGTGTGTTTCAGATGTTAACTTTGACTTTGATGTACGGCTCTGTATTACTTTACTACGCACACAATTGATCAGTCAAATTAAATGAAAGCAGCTGCATTACAATACGATCTGGTGTAGCCTCAGCACTTGTTCATTCTGTAGGTGAACAAGATGCTGGATGAAGGGTATTACAATGAAGGCTCTTTTCATGAAGGGGAAATGATTAAAGAGTACGTTTTCTAAAGTAAATTACCCAGAGTGTGAAAGCAGACCAGATCAACTATGGGTGAAAGTGGTGTTTCACTTTTTTTTTGCATCGTAATGATTTTCGACCAATCTTATTGCTGGACCCGGGGATCTGTAAGCTTGTGATTAACCAGCAATGAACGCAAACCGCGGCTTTCAGTTCTAAATCAAACTAATCCATGGGAATACATTTTGCCCGGAATCCACCATTTATAGACAAAGTGCCTGTAAAGATTACAACCCAACACCAGGTAGACTAGCCGCTGTAGAAATGCACTTATCAGAGCACTTGTATACTTCCGAAAGCGTCCTCCATCCTCAATTGGGTTTCCCTTCGGTGGAACATCTCCCTGACGAAACAGGAAACAAGACCTGGCTCCGCCCTTACACATGTTCAGCGTCCGGGCCGGGCTCTGTGTCCGTCTACCTCCAGAGTTTCCCCCTTGATCACTTTAGGACTGCTGGATCAAACATGAGTGCCAAGGTAGCCCGGACCCTGTTTGACTCGTGTGTCTCCCCCCCCCCCCCCCCCCCCCCCCCCCCTACCTCTCCAGGCCTCAGCAACATCATCGGCATCATCGTGTACATCTCGGCCAACTCGGGCGACCCGGGCCAGAGCGACAGCAAGAAGTCCTACTCCTACGGCTGGTCCTTCTACTTCGGCGCGCTCTCCTTCATCATGGCCGAGATGGTGGGCGTGCTCGCCGTGCACATGTTCATCGAGAAGCACCGCAAGCAGCGCGCCAAGTCCCGCACCGAGCTCATCAAGAAGTCCGCCTTCGGCCGTATCCCATCCTACCGCTACCGCTTCCGCCGCCGCTCCAGCGTGCGCTCGTCCGAGGTGCCCAGCCGCGACGCCTCGCCCATGGGGGGGAAGGGGGGCTACACGGGGCCCGCCGCCTCCGAGATGCCCATGTACACGCTGAACCCCCGCGAGGCCGGCGGCGGCGCCAAGACGGCGCTGGGGGGCCTGCTCAACTCGGAGAGAGATTTTCTGCAGAGCAGCACCCTCACCAAGGACTTCAACAAGGACCCCAACCGCAGGACCACGCCCGTCTGAGCAAAGGGGGAGGGGGCTAGAAATATCGCCTGATTAGAAAACGTTGTTGGTGATATCACCAACAACGGGGGGGGGGGGGGTTAAGGGGTTGTGGGTGGTGGAGTGAAAAGAAAACGGTTAGAGAGGGAGATTAGTGCAGCCAGGGTGAAATGGAAGTGTGTGTGTGTGTGTTTGTCTGTGAGTGTGCGAGTTAGTGTGTATGTGTTTGTCTGTGAGTGTGTGTGTGTGTGTGTGTGTGTGTGTGTGTCTGTGTGTGTATGTACATGTGCATATGTGCGTGTGTGTGTGTGCACATGTGTTTTGAACTTCCAACTGTGAATTCTGAACCTTTTAGCCTTTTAAATTGTGAATTCTGAGCCCTTTTCGTTAGTGGTACTGTGTGTGCGTGTGCATGCATGTGTGTGTGTGTTTGTGTGTGTGTGTGTGTGTGTGTGTGTGTGTGTGTGTGTGTGTGTGTGTGTGTGTGTGTGTGTGTGTGTGTGTGTGTGTGTGTGTGTGTGTGTGTGTGTGTGTGTGTGTGTGTGTGTAGCAAGGTGGTGGGTTTGCTCAGGAGAAGTTGGTCCCAACTGTTCCCATCCAATTAACATATCAGATCTGCTTACCTCAATTTGTGTTCATAAGGTGAATCGCAAATTGTCTTTTTTACGACACCAAGTTTCACCTCTAGATCAAAAGACTGAATAGACACCAAATCATGAACGTGATTCATTGTTTGGAGCAACTTCTCCAAAAGCAAAGCGAGAGCAACCTAAAACAACGATAGTGGGCGATTTTATAATTCACTATTGACCCCTGACCTCTTGACCTTAGCATAGGTAGTCAGCAGGGTTGGGGATAGCCAAGGTAGCAAGGCTGGAACCCCCAGCTGTCTTTATTCCTACTATGTGTAAGAGCAGTGAACGCCCCCACCACCACCACCACCTTGACACAGTTCATTTTCAATTCAATCAGGGGGCCACATTTTATATATGTTTTACTTTCGTGGTCCGTTTTTTGCTCAAGGTTCTACATATGACATCTCCGTGTTCTCTTTGTAGAGATTCGTTTCATTTCTTGTGTCTTTTAACTGTGATAAAATGGTGAAGTGAAAAAAAAAAAAAGATTCTGACTTGAACTGATTGAACTGAAAGTGAAAGTGAAAGTGAAAGTGGACTGTGGTTCCTCCGGTTCTACGTACCCCCATCCATGCTGATCCACAGCCATTTAGGTTGGGATCAGCTGGGTGGTGGTGGTGGTGGTGGTGGTGGTGGTGGTGGTGGTGGTGGCTGGAAAAGAGGAGAAGGTGTGCCTCGACCTAGACACTTCTCTCCGAACTTTGGATGCTTTTCTTTCTTCCTTTCTTTTGGTGCTTCCCGTTTGTTCACAAAAACAAAGATCGTTTGATCGACCCCTGAAACGAAAAGACCAACGCACACACAAAAAAAAATGTATGTTTTTTCCGTCACTTCAGTCTGTGGGTCCGCCACTCCACTCTCTCCATGTCTCCATCCTATGACACTTGTCTCCTCCTCCACCACCACCACCATCACCACCTCCACCTGCCCCCTGCATCGCCTCAATCAATCCCCATGTCCAACCCACCCCATCCCCCGCTGTTCTTCCCCCGCCCCTCACTTGGAGACCTGGCTGTGGTGAACGGTGGTCTCTGGAGCACAGTGAGCACACCGTGCGGTGGTCCGCCCTCCTCCTTTAGCTAACGCCTTCCCTGTTCGCAGTTAGCCGTTAGAAGTCAGCCGTTAGCATTAGCGTAGAATTCTCCTTCCACCCTGGAAGACACTGCGCAGTTGCTAAAGAGGCGAGCTAGTCGCTAGCCAACGTTCCCCCTTCTCTTGGCAAATAAATAGAATATTTGATATGATATAACGTCTCCCCAAACTCTAGAGAACAAAAGAGGCAGTTGGGCAAAGGAGGAGGGGGAGGCAAAGCAAGAGTGGTTGGGTGGGGACGCGATGGCAGTGGTTGGGTGGGGACGCGATGGCAGCTCTGCCCTGAAGGAAGGAAGATGGAGGACGTGGTGAAAGGGTTTGTTGAAAGGGGATTCTGATAAGGAGGGATTGATGCGGAGACAGGAGGGACAGGTCCCATGCATTATTCACACCCTTTGCTCTGCGTCGGCGAGGTGTCAGCCGCCTCTTTATCTCTCCTCCTCCTTACCTCTGACACACACACACATGACCGCGCACACACAAGCACACAAACTCAGTCACACACACACACATACACACACACACACACAAAAACGTCTGCATACAAACCCACACACACTCACAGCCCATGCACGCATAAACAAACAACCACAAAGATGCACGCACACACATACACACACACACACACACACGCACACACACAATTAAGCTCACACTGGCAATACACTGAAAGTGTTTTAATGCTGCCGTCTTTCTGGATTTCCCATGCACAACACGTCTCTCATTGTTTTAATCACCTGCACTGCACTTGACTCTATCAACTCTCTGAGACAATCATAAAGAATTGTGCTGCCCCAAATTGGTAACGTTAACCCCAATTCACCAAAGGATAGGAGAAGCAGAGGAAACTCTTCCATTTTTAACTCCCCAGTAGAACCATCCATATCAATGATCTCCGAACACATCTCGAGGCAGCGTAACCACCCTGAGTTCCTCCTAAGGGGAGAGGCCTTTCTGTGATTCATAACCCAGACATACACGCGCACACAAATACACAAACACACATCACGCATCCACACCAGAGGAGAGAAGCTACCGTCGAGCGATATCGAAGCGGAGTGTGGGATGGAGACTATCTGTGGCATTCAACAATCACTTCAGGACATGTAAAGGCAGCAGGATGGCGGCTGCATTATTGTTAAGAGCCTCATCCGCGGTCCTGTTTAACAGGCAGGAAGCCGTACGAAAGTACGCTAATTCAAGGGGGGGAGGAAATCAAAAGAAGGGTTCCACAAAACTAAAGGAACTGCATCCCCCCCTCCCCCCTGCCCCCGCTTATCTCCCTCCTGCCGCCGCTGCACTATGCTAATGGGGGGGCTACAACCTCCATGGTTGTGACTCGCTCTAGATGTGCGGACGCGTTGATACGTCGGGGCGGGGGGGGGGGGGGCAACTCGCCGAGGAGGGAAAAGAAAAAAACCTTGCTCCCTAGAAACCTTTGGCGGACGCTGTTTAATTCATGACACCCCTCCGAGCCTCCGTCGGTGTTTTAAATGGGTGTAGGGGGGACTACCGCAGTGGACTTAGCCCCCCCCCCCCCCCTCCCA
>NC_044049.1:25738622-25741122 GCF_902167405.1 Gadus morhua | reverse complement strand
CTCCCCCACACGAACACACACACATGACACAGACCGGCCTCAACCACAGCGACACACACACACACACACACACACACACACACACACACACACACACACACACACACACACACACACACACACACACACACACACACACACACACACACACACACACACACACACACAGAGCTGCCAGCCAGTTTCACTGTATACTTTATAATGTAAACCTCCAATGAACAGCTGTCTGACCTGACACATGCTGTGAATAAAGCACACTTTACTTACATTATATAAATATGATTATTACCTATATCTATAGAAAGAAGGAATATTATATATGGTATAACGATTAGAAAAATAAAGAATCACCTTTTCAAAGTGACCCATGGTTTGTTTATTTTGTGGGTTTGTGTGTTTGTGTGTTTTTTTGTGTCGGGTCAAGAGAGCCCCTGCCTCACTCTAGCCTGTAACTCGAAACTCTCAGCCTGACCCTAATGAAAGAAGGGATGGATGCTATATCTTAGACGTGTGGGAATTCACAAGGCTAATTGTAGGCATTTTAGATACAAATAAACCAACATTACATGCAAATAAGTGGATGTAATGTTCAAGACCTGAAATGTTGTGATGCTAAGTCGTTAGCATCCTTCTGCGATATTTTCCGAATGTAACAAAAGCTTAGGGGCCCAATCAAATAGCGAAAGAATTTAAGTCCTATCTCCTTTCCTAACCACTTTTCCTTGACCAGAATGGAAAGCGTCACCCGGTCAAGGAAGGATGTTAAGGAGAATTCCTAAGGAAAAGACAAACCTGCAAGCAAAGATAATCCGACTGCACTTCCTAATTATAGGACTACAGATGTTATTGTAAAACGACCTTGTTCCAAAGATTGACACTTAAAGTGCCATAGATGCTTCCTCCCGTTTGTGTTTATCATGTTGTTTCATGAAGACCATATAAATGTGGACAACCCGGTGAAAGCTATAAATTACCAAGGTTGGAATTCAAATGATAAAAAATAGATATAAAAGCTACCACTCACAAAAGTGAAAAGAATGGTTGTCACATTGAGAGTGGTATCTTACATACATTTAGAGTGGTATCTTACATACATTTAGAGTGGTATCTTACACCTTTTCACTTCATATTTTAATCGACATCAATCCAAATCAGGATTACAGTATGAAAATAATTGTTGGCCAAGGTAGCTGTTCGTTTTTTGTGAACGACGAATAGTGCGCCGTTTTAAATGTTGCTTCCACTAGGAATTGTGGAAGGGAATAATTCCCTCTCCTTTGTAAAGGAAGGTTTAAATGTACCCTATGCTGAAGGAGATAAGGAAGGAAGCATTGAAGCACCTTTTTCCCTTTGCATTCAGAAAATTCAAACGGCTCTTATCTCGGCTGCCGTTTAGGTCACTTAGTCACTCCGTGAGGAACCTTCTTAAGCAAAAAATGACGACAAGACCGGAGTCCCAGTGAATGAGTCCTCATGATTCTGCATCAAAGGCAGGCAGTGTCACTACCTCTACTGCGGTACACTCATTTCCTGCTCAGGGGGGCAGAGTCACTTCCGGTAGAGCGGCGCACTCACTTCCAGCCAGCAGAATTGTTTTGGCGATGACGTCAATGGAACATTTCAAACCAGTGACAGGGTAGGTTTCCCCCCCCCGCCCCCCTCACATTATCCCAGATGACACGCCGCTGCCTAGCGTACGCTCTCATCCAATCACAGCTTGCGCTCTGGCCCCCCGTCGTTCTACACATTCACCGTTTTTTTTCCTCAGAAAAACACGACAACACGACAAACGTGACAACGTTGTCACAGGGAGGGAGAGAGGCGCACTAGCATGAGCAGTGGGGGTGTGATGAATACAAAGGTTAGCCATGATTCTATCATTTAGGCGCGCTTCTATTCAGCTCCCCAGCACGACGTGCCACTCTTACATAATGACAACATGTGCGCTGTATTTCAAGGCCACCATAGAGTGTCAACAATCCCGTGCCACAACGTTGTGTGTTTGTGTGTTTGTGTGCGCGTCTGTTTGTGTGTGTGTGTGTGCGTGCGTTTGTCGGCGAGTGTGTGTGCGCCTGCGTTTGTCTGATGGCGTGCATGCGTGTGTGCGTGCGTGCGTGCATGTACTTGCATTGAGGCACCGAATATGTACTTGCGAATGTGCACGTGCTTGTGTGTGTGCGTTCCGTACGTGCGCGTCCATATGTGTGTGTGTGTGTGTGTGTAGGCCTGCGTGCGTGCGTGCGCGCGTAGGGACAGAGCGGCAGGGCGACCGAGGGGGCGAGGCCAGGCGGGGGCTCGTGACGCGTCGCGGTTCACGGGGGTCCGCTCGTGGGAAGGCATCGCCGCGCTGTGGGCGGGGGGGGGGGGGGGGGGGGGGGGCGCTGGGGGCGCGCCGCGGGGATTAGAGCGGGGGGGTATCGGAGGAGGGGGGGGGCACTGGGATGGTGCACCCTCTGGGTTTTCACCTCTCCCTCCCTCCCTCCCTCCCTCCCTCCCTCCC
>NC_044049.1:25713622-25736122 GCF_902167405.1 Gadus morhua | reverse complement strand
TCAATCATATCCTCCTAAATAGAATTACAATACAGAATAATCATATCATTGATTGTATTAATAGCAATGATAATGTTAAATATTGTTTTTGTTAGATTTAGTGATAATAATAGGGTTAGCACACATACACCCCACGCACACACATAAACACAGCATACACACACACACAAACAATCCACACGCACGTGCACGAACACACGCACATGCACACACACTGCACACACGGGCGTGCTGATGCAGACGTTTCAAGACAAGGGCAGCGCAGGACACCGCATACACACACACCACACACACACGCAAGATTGAGATAACAGCCCCGCCGTCGACACACTCTCCCACCTGAGCCTTATGTCCATCATAGTCACTTTTTTGCAAAACGTTATTTTTCTTTAAACATTATCCACCACATTGAGCCTCCCGAAATGTCTTGTGATATTGAAATCCCCCCTCGCCCCTGCCGACTGTATCAGTTGTTTTATTTTTCTTACGTTTTATGTGTAGGCTATGTGTGACTGTAGGCTACTGCTGCCTCTCTTGGCCAGATCACTTGAAGAGATGTTTAATCTCAATGACGCATTCTTCTGTTAACAATAAAAAACATCTCTCACGTCAGGTAGCCAATGTACAATCTGTAATCTTGCCCTCACAACCAACGTGGGCTGTTCATGGTTTCCCTGATGTGAAAACGACTAGTGTCAAGTTCACGTTGGTGCTGCTATGCAACTTTCCTTGCTAGGCACCATGCCTATATATCAGGTTGAATCTAGAATAATGCTCTCCTTCTTTTACTAGTTTGCTACTCTGAACGTTCTGTTTGATATTGTGGAAATGGTGTGGAAAGAGTGAATGATTCAGAGTATGATGCATTTTAAATGGCATCACTTTTGGTCTTGAGTCTTTTCTTAAAACAATTGTACCTGAAAATAAACATAGCTAAATTACAACCAATAACTTCAGTCATTGAGGGCAAAAATAGGCCCAGATTTTTTTATTTACTTGTACAAATCAAGAGTAGGCCTGATTTGACCAATGGGCTTTACATCCTTTCCTTCTGCCCTTGTGGTCCATTTCAAAGACATGCTGCCCACCAGCTTTCAAATTACATTGATGCCACTGGTGGCTTTGTATCAAATTGATTCACATAACTATCCCTCCCTACTATTTTGTAGTTCACCAAAACACTCTGAAACAACTCGAGTCCCACATTCTTATGCCGCCATACACCAACAGTGCAAGCAGGCCAATGGCAACCAAGCGCGCAGTCCTTCCTCCCTCACTTTAAAAACTACCAGCCGCCACTGGTCATTACGATATTATGGACCGACTGCGTCTGGTTCTGCGCCGTCCCTCCCTCTTCCACAACAGGTAGAGACATGCTACAGTGGTTATCTCGGCCGTGGTTGACAATGAATTGGCATGAAGCTCCGTTGGCGGGCAAAAGATGCTTGATTCATGACGTAGAGAGGAAATTATTATGCTTGCTTCATTACTTGATAGCTGAACCTAAATGTTATACGTTGTAACATTAAAGGCTAAATGTTATTATATTATGTGCTCAAAAATGTGTTACATTATCGACTGGGGTTTCCACATTATAGCTATGGGTTTAATTACAACTAGAGGTTGAGTTTGCAATGCGCGCGCTCAACCTGTAATAATAACAATGATAATGATCATTATTGTATTTGTTAGAATTTGTGTTAGGCCTACTAATATGAATAATTGTAACAATAGCAATAATGGTATTGATAACCGTAATTATTGCTATTTTAATTAGTATTCATATTTTGACTTTGTGTTTGGTTGGCTGTGGGTCCTGTGATGTTTAGAGACGATGTCGTTCTGTTTTAGAGCTCATATCTTCTGTATTCCTCTGTCCTGTCCTAGACTCACCGTCACCCTGGAGGGAGGGGAGAGAGAACTTACTGGATGAACTCGGTGAGGGTTTTATCAAAGTTATTAAATCAATCGCGTCATCAACATTCATTTAAAAAACACCCTCTGCTTCTGTGATTCATATTGTGGTCTACTAAGGTCAGGTTTCTATTGTCGTCTATTAAGGTCATGCTTCTATGTGGTCTGTTAATGTCAGGTCTCAGGGTTGTGTGTCCGTAACGAAGGCCGTAAGATAAGCAGTTCTCTGTTTGTTCAGGATGTTCTTTTACATTCAACAGATGAATTGACACTTCAGGGCTGGATGCTTCACGACAAGAGTCTCTACCTTGTTTCTACTACTAAGAAGGGCTGGAGGGCCAGTAGAGAAGACTGTCAGAAGAGAGAGGCAGACCTGGTGGTCATCAACAGCAGAGAAGAACTGGTGTGTGTGTGTGTGTGTGTGTGTGTGTGTGTGTGTGTGTGTGTGTGTGTGTGTGTGTGTGTGTGTGTGTGTGTGTGTGTGTGTGTGTGTGTGTGTTCATAACAACAGATGCATTTACCTTTAGAACCAGGTTTCCAGGTTTGTCAGCAGATTGGTGGGTTCTTCCTGGATTGGACTGAGTGATCGAGAGAAAGAGGGGACCCACAAGTGGGTGGATGGTACCCCCATGACCTCAAGGTAAGACTGAAGACTCTGTTCAGCAGCATCTCTTCTCTGAGAGTGACAGACTGACCTCCACTGTCTCCTCCTCGTGGTTCTCAGTTGGAGACACGTTAAACCACGCGATGACGGCGGAGCAAGAGACTGTGTCGTAGCAGGGGAGGACGGCTGGTCTGAAGAACCGTGTAACAGACTGCACCACTGGATCTGTGAGAAGAGCGTAGACCTGGATCATCTGGAGGCTGAGCGTAACAAAGAGGGTCCGTAGACTTTGTTTGTGTTCAAGAGTGGAGAACGGATCCTCCTTTCTGTTCTCTGTGCCGTAGATACAGTAAATACACTCTTTAAGAGTTGAAAGGTTGTTGGATGTGTTTATGTCTACCAAGGTCATGTTTCTATTGTGGTCTACTGAGGTCAGGTTTCTATTGTGATCTACTGAGGTCAGGTTTCTATTGTGGTCTCCTACGGTCAGGTCACAAGGGTCAACCCTTTCTGGGTTCACTTGCACTAGTTTCTATTTGAGCTGCTGAACGGTTTTGCGTTCGCCTCCACAAGCTCCGCCCCCGACTCGTTAATCTCTTCGTGGAGTGACTTCCCCTCCCTGGGTAATCTTTGTAGACACTGCTGTGATACTCAATCATATATGAAAAGGCAGGCCAGAATACTGGGTGTGAATCCCCTGGATCGCCCTCTAGTGGACAGGTGTTAGGAGAGAGTGAAGGGAGTGTCTGACGCTGCATCTCTAGATCCGTGTTGTAGACGTTAGCTCCTCTCCTCCTGGTTTCTTCAGGTTCAGTGATGCCCACGGAGGAGGAGGAGGAGGCCCCCAGCATCACAGAGTTCCACTCCTCTACCCACGTGTTGCCCGTGGGCCAAACGGCCCGCTACACCTGCCACGCCGGCGGCACGCCGGAGCCCACAGTAGAGTGGCTCCACAACGGCAGGCCCCTGGAGAGGGACGGCACAGACGACCAATCAGAGGCCTGGGTGGAGAGGGGCTTCCTCTTCGTCAGAGGTGGGAGGTACGGCGTGAACACGGTCTGCTGCGTGGCGAGCAACAGCGCTGGCACGGCCAATCGCAGCGCTGAGCTGCTTGTCTTTGGTAAGTCCTGGATCCAAGGAGAGACGTTTGTTGATGTATTCATCCTATTTTTAATTGATCACTTATGTCCCTGCTTGTTTATATTGTGTTATATATCTATCACTGTTTGTTCATTGTTCATTGTTCTAGTCATAATGTATGCACCTTACTCACCAAGCCAAATTCCTGGTTGGTGTAAAACCCTTCTTGCAACTAAATCCTTTCTGACTCTGATTGTTGATGTTTTCATAATATTGTTGTTGATGTTTTCATAACGTTATTGTTGAGGTGTGTGTATCTATGAATGTGTACATATGTACATGTATGTATGTGTTCATATCTATGTATATGTACACAGAGCGCAGGAGAACAGTACTAGTGATGATGATGATGATGAGGATGAAGAGCGGTTCAGCAGCTCATCATGTCTGGTTCTCCCTCAGATGCCTGTGACCTCACACTGGACCCCAACACGGCCAACAGACGACTCTCTCTGTCTGAGGACAACAGGAAGGTGACGCAGGTTGGAGTGGACCAGTCGTATCCGGATCACCCAGACAGATTTGACTCCTGGGCCCAGGTGTTGGGTAGAGAGGCTCTGACTGGCCGCTGTTACTGGGAGGTAGAGAGGGAAGGAGTGGTTGTTATAGGAGTGACATACAGAGGAATCACAAGGAGAGGACTGGGTGGTGACAGCGAGCTTGGACAGAACAACAAGTCCTGGGTTCTTTATTGTTCTGATGATGGTTACTCTGCCTGGTACAACGGTACAGAGACAGCCCTCCCTCTCCCCCCCGCTGGCTCCACCAGAGTAGGAGTGTATCTGGACCGGCCTGCTGGCTCTCTGTCCTTCTACAGAGTGTCCCCAGGTGGAGGAGGGTCCTCAGACACACTGACACACCTCCACACCTTCTGGTCCTCCTTCACCCAGGAGGACCTCCTCCCGGGGGTCTGGGTGGGGGTAGAGTGGGGGTCCTCAGCCTCTCTGTGTCGGTTGTAGAAAGAGAGCCGGGGGCAGCAGGAGCCTCCCGGGGCTCTGGGGGGCGTCTCGGTGGTCCCTCAGTTGTAGAGAAATGGGGGGGGGGGGGTCTGCGGGGTGCCTCAGGGGTGGAGGGGGGAGGGGTGGGGAGGGGGGAGGGGGGGAGGGGTGGAGGGGTGGAGGGGGTGGAGGGGTGGAGGGGGGAGGGGGTGGAGGGGGGGAGGGGTGGAGGGGGGGAGGGTGGAGGGTGGAGGGGGGAGGGGGGGAGGGGGGGAGGGGTGGCACTTTTCACACACACAAACACACACGCACACATACGCATGCAAACACATACACACACTGTGGCAACCCGGCTTGGTGAGTGAGCCGCCTCCTTCCAATAAGCACACAAACTGGAGCTTACTTAGAGCCAAAATGGCACTTTTATTCATTAGCAAATTATAAATCTATCAAACCAAACAAAAACCTCAGCTTGGGAAGCATCTCAATGATTGGCACCGATGTTCTTACTGGCGCCATCTGTGGTACACTGCCTCCACAACCTGCCCCCTTGGCCTCCAGGGGCGCTGTGCCAGAGACGGGTTGCCACAACACATACACACACACACACACACATATACAAACACACACCGACACACACACACAGAAACACACACACACAGAGAAAAATAAAATAAATAATAATAATAATAATAAAAACACACACTGAGAGGACTGACGACTCAGTGTCTCTGTGGCAGTTATAGTCTCTCTCTCTCTCTCTCTCTCTCTCTCTCTCCCTCTCTCCTCTCTCTCTCTCTCCCTCTCCCTCTCTCTCTCTCTCTCTCTCTCTCTCTCTCCCTTCTCTCTCTCTCTCTCTCTCTCTCTCTCTCTCTCTCTCTCTCTCTCTCTCTCTCTCTCTCTCTCTCTCTCCTGGTATGGCATGATAAACCATGAAAAGGCTTTTAAGATCTCCCATAGTTAGATAAGCACATTTATTATTTGAAATGTACATAAAATACCTATTGATGGTCAATCTTTATATATTTTCAGACTTCACCAGTTTAAGTCTTAAGGGCTCTTATATCATCATTTTTGTCATAATCCTGATTTGCGACCTGATTTAAAGCAGATGTTATGTTTTATTCATAATAACCAAGATGTCTATGGGATAATGTTGCATGTTGTAAATGACTTTAAACTGAATCTTGATTTTTTTGTGTTCTGTTGGGAAGCAAGCGGCCGCAGAACATGTTCAGTTATTAAAGATATGTGCTCACCTGTTGATGATTTGTAAAGTCTGCTGCTTCAATTGTTTTAGTCCTCGTTTTTATTGTGTTCATGTAAGGGACTATTTTTCTGTCTTTTTTGTTAATGAAGCATAATTGTAATAAACAACTCAGTGGATCCAACTGAATGTTCTCGTGTGTTCAGCCGATGAATTCTTGTTTTATTAGTGAATAATGCTTCCATAAGCGCCTTAAGAATAATAATATATTAATCAGAAATTATACATAAAACAATAAATGTTATTCAGATTTTATTCTGGGACCTCCTCCCTGGGTTTTGGTTGGGGGGGGGGGGGGTGCCTCAGTGTCTCTGTCGGTTGTAGAAAGAAACCACAGACAGACGGCCAGACACACTCTCACTGCCCTTCTTCCTCTTGTTGGGTTATATCCTACCCATGATGCTTTGCGCGAGAATATAGACCTGATTGGATGAGGCTATCCTATGGGAAATGAACTAGAATCCTAAAATCAATACATTTCACAATAATTTCACACTTAAAAAAAAATAACAGACTAAAAACGCAAAAGGCATATCCATATTTGACTCCTTTTTGGCTTTCAGACTGACTATCTGTCTATCTGACCCCGGATCTGCTGGCACCAGAACATTACATTGCAGCAGCCAGGGACTATTGAAGCAAATATGTAGCAAAATTCAAATGGCATGGCAATGTGCAATTACATTATGCAATTGACAATTCATTATGCGATTTGATAATGTAATTTGTAAATACGTTATTCAAAGTGTATTTTAATATGCAAAGGGACAATGCAATCCTCAATTAAATTTGCAAAAGTTATAACAATGAAAATAGAATAACATTTTGTCAAATTCTTGAGTTCCTTCATTCAAATTGAAAATCTATAGCGTCCCTGTGATTGCAATCCACTGCGCCACGCTCCGTGGGGAGCGATATTCAAATGACATTTCAATCCGCAAAACGCTTTGCAAAGGATTTGGCAAAACCTCTCAAAACAGCTGTGAGGCTGTGCTACGAGAAATCACCTTTTCTACTACATAACACTTGGGTTCATATATTTGTAAATGTGACTCTGAAGAGGTCAGGGCCTCACCAGCCACGGGCCTCACTACACGTCTCTGATACCTATGTACGTTGTGTCTTTATGTTCAATGAAAAATAATATTTTTTGTGTTTGAATGCGTCCGTGAGTCTGTGTGTCAACTGAAGACATCTGATAAGAGTGTCTTCACTCTAATAAGTGTCAACTGTCACTTCCTGACACTGATGATATCAGATTTGCAGGCTGACGACTGCTCAGAATTAAAACATGCGACGTGTTTTTTCCAGCTGATATATCAGAGCCGACTCCTGAGAGCAGACGTATCTGAAGCTGTCAGGGAGGAACCATGGCTACCATCTCTGAACCGGACCCTGGACTCTCTGAGGAACCTGGGGACGCGTCTTTGGACCGGAGGGAGCGCAGGAAGAGAGGATCTGGTAGGTGCCCTTTAGAGACGATTTAAAATAAATAATACAGTAAAAAAAAGTATTTTCATCTGCATACGTTTAAAATGTACTTTTAGAAAAAGTTTCAAGTCAAATAGGCCGATCTGATGAACCAGTGACCGTATAGACAGATTTATTCTCCTAAATAACGACATGTGTGTGTTTGAGACAAAAAGCTCGTATTAACCTTACTTGACGTGTGATTACGCCCATGAGTTACGGACTACTGATAGGCATCTCAAGTAGTTGTGTGTTTCCTGTTATATGTCCGTTATATACGTGGAACAGAGTGCAGAGTAACTTTAGGGAGCAGAACACAAGTTTAGTTGTTTCATGACTTATTATTAATGGTAGTGCAACGTGACATTAGATTGACAATGGTTTATTTAATCAACAATTTTGCGTTTTAATAATGGCGGCTCATTTAACTGAAGCGATATCAGGTGAACTTATGAATTTAACATAATTCTATAAAGTTTGTCATTTATGTGACCATATCTCAAATTATCCCACAATGCATGTCCGCATATTTTCTGCGTTGGCCGATGTGAAAGACCCTGGTGACACGCAGGCCACATGTTGTCCCCCCTCCATTACTGTGTGTGTACGTATGTGATTCTGTGTGTATTACTGTATAACTATGAGCGCGTATATGTCAATAATTAGGGAATGATAACATGTATGCTAGAGACCAGAACTTGCTCTGCTTAAGTGTGCTCTAAACACGAGAGCCACAGTACCAGTCATCACTTACTGAGGTGTTCTCAGTAGAGGTCTTCAGGTGTTTCTTCAAGACGGGGAGGGATTCTGCAGACCGTAGGGAGTGTGAATGACAGCCACGCAGTATGAATGTATCTGTGTGTACCAGTGGCGGCTGGTGGTTTTTAAAGTGAGGGAGGAAGGACTGCGCGCTTGGTTGCCATTGGCCTGCTTGCACTGTTGGTGTATGGTGGCATAAGAATGTGAGACTCAAGTTGTTTCAGGGTGTTTTGGTGAACTACAAAATAGCAGGGAGGGAGTTATGTGAATAAAATGTATACAAAGCCACCAGTGGCATCACTGTAATTTGAGAAGGAAAGGATGCAAAGCATATTAGTCAAATCAGGCCTACTATTGATTTGTAAAAGTAAATAAAAAAATCTGGGCCTATCATTGGGCCTATTTTTGCCCTCACTGACTGTAGTTATTAGCTATGTTTATTTTCAGTAACAATTGTTTTAAGAAAAGACTCAAGAACCAAAGTGATGCCATTTAAAATACATCATGCTCTGAATCATTCACTAACACCCTTTCCACAATATCAAACAGAGCGGTCAGAGTAACAAACTAGTAAAAGAACAACAAGAACGGTAATGCTACCAGTAAGCCATGCGTACCTAGCAAACCATGTGCCACTCACAACACTGACGTTGCCATTACTTCTTGTGACCTTGATTTTGGGAAGTGGTCTACCTCTTTCTTTGGTCGCTAACTTAGCACTGTAAGTGAATGAATGGAATGATTTTTGTAACAAGACATTAACAATGTCCTCCGTTTCCAATGTTTCCATTGTGCATTTCGAATCTCGCTATCGCAGATTTCACTTGCTCTGCGTCTGCAGTGAGCACCGCGGCAATGCAGACCGGGTTTGTTATCGACAGCGTTGCCAGATTGGGCAGATTTCCCGCCCAATGATCATTTTTCCAGCCTAACATGGTTAAAAGTAGCACAATTGGGTGGGAAATCTGACCAATCTGGCAACACTGCTCAACATCCAGGGATCCTGCTTATTGGTTCATAGCGCAGACGGATAGATTTTTGCGCGAATCAGACCCCTTAAGGTCCCACCCACTCAGAGGAGGATTTTCCTCCTCTCTCCCATTGAAACCCATGTTATCCACCGGCCGCCAGTACTTTCGGGGAAATGAATGGGAGTGAACGGAGGCAAAGGGAGGACGTTCCTCCCTGAAATAATTGACGATAGGCGATAGGGGGTGCTAATGTCCCTTTACCCAGGGAAACGAACATTATATATTCAAAGGCAATAAAGTAGTCACATTAATTCATTACAATAGTCTGGGCAATCTACATTTTTTATTCTCAACAATGTTAGGGAGGATCTTCCTCCCTCTCCTCAATGGAGAAGCCTCCACTGGTGTGTACAATACTCTGTGTGTCCGTGTGCTTGAGTGCGTTCGTGAGTCTGTGTGCAGTAGAAGAAAAAGATTTCCTTACACTGATGGTATCGGAGTGCACGCTGATAATTGGTCAGAATGAAAACAAGTGACGTTGTTTTTCCAGCTGGTAGAGCAAAGAAGAAGGCTAACTTCAGACGCCGTGGAAGCCGTCAGAGAGTAACAATGGTCACCATCTCTGAACCGGACCCTGGACTCTCTGAGGACCCTGAGGACACGTCTTTGGACCGGGAGGAGACCAGGAAGAGAAAATTTGGTAGGTGCCCCTTTATAGAGAATTTAAAATAAATAATCCAGTCCAAAACAATGATCCAAAAAAGTATGATTTCCTCGCAATACATTTAAGATTTATGTTTAAAAAATTTGACCGTGTGTGTGTGTGTGTCTGTGTGTGTGTGTGTGTGTGTGTGTGTGTGTGTGTGTGTGTGTGTGTGTGTGTGTGTGTGTGTGTCCTACCCCTGAACAGCTCTATGGTTTCACATCACTGTCATTGTGAGCATCGGACTGCTGAGTATTCTCCTCATCTCCCTGCGCTTCAGTGAGTCTCAATCATATCCTCCTAAATAGAATTACAATACAGAATAATCATATCATTGATTGTATTAATAGCAATGATAATGTTAAATATTGTTTTTGTTAGATTTAGTGATAATAATAGGGTTAGCACACATACACCCCACGCACACACATAAACACAGCATACACACACACACAAACAATCCACACGCACGTGCACGAACACACGCACATGCACACACACTGCACACACGGGCGTGCTGATGCAGACGTTTCAAGACAAGGGCAGCGCAGGACACCGCAAACACACACACCACACACACACGCAAGATTGAGATAACAGCCCCGCCGTCGACACACTCTCCCACCTGAGCCTTATGTCCATCATAGTCACTTTTTTGCAAAATGTTATTTTTCTTTAAACATTATCCACCACATTGAGCCTCCTGAAATGTCTTGCGATATTGAAATCGCCCCTCGCCCCCTGCCGACTGTATCAGTTGTTTTATTTTTCTTATGTTTTATGTGTAGGCTATGTGTGACTGTAGGCTACTGCTGCCTCTCTTGGCCAGATCACTTGAAGAGATGTTTAATCTCAATGACGCATTCTTCTGTTAACAATAAAAAAACATCTCTCACGTCATGTAGCCAATGTACAATCTGTAATCTTGTCCTCACAACCAACGTGGGCTGTTCATGGTTTCCCTGATGTGAAAACCACTAGTGTCAAGTTCACGTTGGTGCTGCTATGCGACTTTCCTTGCTAGGCACCATGCCTATATATCAGGTTGAATCTAGAATAATGCTCTCCTTCTTTTACTAGTTTGCTACTCTGAACGTTCTGTTTGATATTGTGGAAATGGTGTGGAAAGGGTGAATGATTCAGAGTATGATGCATTTTAAATGGCATCACTTTTGGTCTTGAGTCTTTTCTTAAAACAATTGTACCTGAAAATAAACATAGCTAAATTACAACCAATAACTTCAGTCATTGAGGGCAAAAATACGCCCAGATTTTTTTATTTACTTGTACAAATCAAGAGTAGGCCTGATTTGACCAATGGGCTTTACATCCTTTCCTTCTGCCCTTGTGGTCCATTTCAAAGACATGCTGCCCACCAGCTTTCAAATTACATTGATGCCACTGGTGGCTTTGTATCAAATTGATTCACATAACTATCCCTCCCTACTATTTTGTAGTTCACCAAAACACCCTGAAACAACTTGAGTCTCACATTCTTATGCCGCCATACACCAACAGTGCAAGCAGGCCAATGGCAACCAAGCGCGCAGTCCTTCCTCCCTCACTTTAAAAACTACCAGCCGCCACTGGTCATTACGATATTATGGACCGACTGCGTCTGGTTCTGCGCCGTCCCTCCCTCTTCCACAACAGGTAGAGACATGCTACGGTGGTTATCTCGGCCGTGGTTGACAATGAATTGGCATGAAGCTCCGTTGGCGGGCAAAAGATGCTTGATTCATAACGTAGAGAGGAAATTATTATGCTTGCTTCATTACTTGATAGCTGAACCTAAATGTTATACGTTGTAACATTAAAGGCTAAATGTTATTATATTATGTGCTCAGAAATGTGTTCCATTATCGACTGGGGTTTCCACATTATAGCTATGGGTTTAATTACAACTAGAGGTTGAGTTTGCAATGCGCGCGCTCAACCTGGAATGATAGCAATGATAATGATCATTATTGTATTTGTTAGAATTTGTGTTAGGCCTACTAATATGAATAATTGTAACAATAGCAATAATGGTATTGATAACCGTAATTATTGCTATTTTAATTAGTATTCATATTTTGACTTTGTGTTTGGTTGGCTGTGGGTCCTGTGATGTTTAGAGACGATGTCGTTCTGTTTTAAAGCTCATATCTTCTGTATTCCTCTGTCCTGTCCTAGACTCACCGTCACCCTGGAGGGAGGGGAGAGAGAACTTACTGGATGAACTCGGTGAGGGTTTTATCAAAGTTATTAAATCAATCGCGTCATCAACATTCATTTCAAAAACACCCTCTGCTTCTGTGATTCATATTGTGGTCTACTAAGGTCAGTTTCTATTGTCGTCTATTAAGGTCATGCTTCTATGTGGTCTGTTAAGGTCAGGTCTCAGGGTTGTGTGTCCGTAACGAAGGCCGTAAGATAAGCAGTTCTCTGTTTGTTCAGGATGTTCTTTTACATTCAACAGATGAATTGACACTTCAGGGCTGGATGCTTCACGACAAGAGTCTCTACCTTGTTTCTACTACTAAGAAGGGCTGGAGGGCCAGTAGAGAAGACTGTCAGAAGAGAAAGGCAGACCTGGTGGTCATCAACAGCAGAGAAGAACTGGTGTGTGTGTGTGTGTGTGTGTGTGTGTGTGTGTGTGTGTGTGTGTGTGTGTGTGTGTGTGTGTGTGTGTGCGTCTGTGTGTGTGTGTACTTTGTGGTCATGACAACAGATGCTATTACCTTCGGAAACAGGCGTTTGTCAGCAGATTGATGGGTTCTTCCTGGATTGGACTGAGTGATCGAGAGAAAGAGGGGACCCACAAGTGGGTGGATGGTACCCCCATGACCTCAAGGTAAGACTGAAGACTCTGTTCAGCAGCATCTCTTCTCTGAGAGTGACAGACTGACCTCCACTGTCTCCTCCTCGTGGTTCTCAGTTGGAGACACGTTAAACCACGCGATGACGGCGGAGCAAGAGACTGTGTCGTAGTAGGGGAGGACGGCTGGTCTGAAGAACCGTGTAACAGACTGCACCACTGGATCTGTGAGAAGAGCGTAGACCTGGATCATCTGGAGGCTGAGCGGAACAAAGAGGGTCCGTAGACTTTGTTTGTGTTCAAGAGTGGAGAAGGGTTCCTCCTTTCTGTTCTCTGTGCCGTAGATACAGTAAATACACTCTTTAAGAGTTGAAAGGTTGTTGGATGTGTTTACGTCTACCAAGGTCATGTTTCTATTGTGGTCTACTGAGGTCAGGTTTCTATGGTGGTCTACTGAGGTCAGGTTTCTATTGTGGTCTCCTACGGTCAGGTCACAAGGGTCAACCCTTTCTGGGTTCACTTGCACTAGTTTCTATTTGAGCTGCTGAACGGTTTTGCGTTCGCCTCCACAAGCTCCGCCCCCGACTCGTTAATCTCTTCGTGGAGTGACTTCCCCTCCCTGGGTAATCTTTGTAGACACTGCTGTGATACTCAATCATATATGAAAAGGCAGGCCAGAATACTGGGTGTGAATCCCCTGGATCGCCCTCTAGTGGACAGGTGTTAGGAGAGAGTGAAGGGAGTGTCTGATGCTGCATCTCTAGATCCGTGTTGTAGACGTTCACTCCTCTCCTCCTGGTTTCTTCAGGTTCAGTGATGCCCACGGAGGAGGAGGAGGAGGCCCCCAGCATCACAGAGTTCCACTCCTCTACCCACGTGTTGCCCGTGGGCCAAACGGCCCGCTACACCTGCCACGCCGGCGGCACGCCGGAGCCCACAGTAGAGTGGCTCCACAACGGCAGGCCCCTGGAGAGGGACGGCACAGACGACCAATCAGAGGCCTGGGTGGAGAGGGGCTTCCTCTTCGTCAGAGGTGGGAGGTACGGCGTGAACATGGTCTGCTGCATGGCGAGCAACAGCGCTGGCACGGCCAATCACAGCGCTGAGCTGCTTGTCTTTGGTAAGTCCTGGATCCAAGGAGAGATGTTTGTTGATATATTCATCCTATTTTTAATTTATCACTAATGTCCCTGCTTGTTTATATTGTGTTATATATATCTATCACTGTTTGTTCATTGTTCATTGTTCTAGTCATAATGTATGCGCCTTACTCACCAAGCCAAATTCCTGGTTGGTGTAAAACCCTTCTTGCAATTTAATCCTTTCTGACTCTGATTGTTGATGTTTTCATAACGTTATTGTTGAGGTGTGTGTATCTATGTATGTGTTCATATCTATGTATATGTACACAGAGCGCAGGAGAACAGTACTAGTGATGAGGATGATGATGAGGATGAAGAGCGGTTCAGCAGCTCATCATGTCTGGTTCTCCCTCAGATGCCTGTGACCTCACACTGGACCCCAACACGGCCAACAGACGACTCTCTCTGTCTGAGGACAACAGGAAGGTGACGTGGGTTGGAGAGGACCAGCCGTATCCGGATCACCCAGACAGATTTGACTCCTGGCTCCAGGTGTTGGGTAGAGAGGCTCTGACTGGCCGCTGTTACTGGGAGGTAGAGAGGGAAGGAGTGGTTGAGATAGGAGTGACATACAGAGGAATCACAAGGAGAGGAGGGGATGGTGACAGCGTGCTTGGATGGAACAACAAGTCCTGGAGTCTTTATTGTGATGATGTTCGTTACTCTGCCTGGTACAACGGTATAAAGACACCCCTCCCTCTCCGCCCCGCTGGCTCCACCAGACTAGGAGTGTATCTGGACCGGCCTGCTGGCTCTCTGTCCTTCTACAGAGTGTCCCCAGGTGGAGGAGGGTCCTCAGACACAC
This sequence comes from Gadus morhua, assembly GCF_902167405.1. Classification (NCBI taxonomy): domain Eukaryota; kingdom Metazoa; phylum Chordata; class Actinopteri; order Gadiformes; family Gadidae; genus Gadus; species Gadus morhua. Next base: position 25,721,609 of record NC_044049.1, on the reverse strand, counting down.
TGACACACCTCCACACCTTCTGGTCCTCCTTCACCCAGGAGGACCTCCTCCCGGGGGTGGGGGTAGGGTGGGGGTCAGCCTCTCTGTGTCGGTTGTAGAAAGAGAGCCGGGGGCAGCAGGAGCCTCCCGGGGCTCTGGGGGGCGTCTCGGTGGACCCTCAGTTGTAGAGAAATGGGGGGGGGGGGGTCTGCGGGGTGCCTCAGGGGTGGAGGGGGGAGGGGGGAGGGGTGGAGGGGGGGAGGGGTGGAGGGGGGGAGGGGGGGGAGGGGTGGAGGGGGGGAGTAGGAGGGGGGAGGGGTGGAGGGGCGGAGGGGGGGAGTAGGAGGGGGGAGGGGTGGAGGGGCGGAGGGGGGGAGGGGGTGGAGGGGGGGAGGGGGGGAGGGGTGGAGGGGGTGGAGGGGTGGAGGGGGGAGGGGGTGGAGGGGGGGAGGGGTGGAGGGGGGAGGGGTGGAGGGGGGGAGGGGGGGAGGGGTGGCACTTTTCACACACACAAACACACACGCACACATACGCATGCAAACACATACACACACTGTGGCAACCCGGCTTGGTGAGTGAGCCGCCTCCTTCCAATAAGCACACAAACTGGAGCTTACTTAGAGCCAAAATGGCACTTTTATTCATTAGCAAATTATAAATCTATCAAACCAAACAAAAACCTCAGCTTGGGAAGCATCTCAATGATTGGCACCGATGTTCTTACTGGCGCCATCTGTGGTACACTGCCTCCACAACCTGCCCCCTTGGCCTCCAGGGGCGCTGTGCCAGAGACGGGTTGCCACAACACATACACACACACACACACACACACATATACAAACACACACCGACACACACACACACAGACACAGAAACACACACACACACACACACAGACAGACACACACACAAAAAAAAACCTACATAAAAACACACACACTGAGAGGACTGACGACTCAGTGTCTCTGTGGCAGTTATAGTCTCTCTCTCTCGCTCTCTCTCTGTCTCTCTGTCTCTCTCTCTCTCTCTCTCTCTCTCTCTCTCTCTCTCTCTCTCTCTCTCTCTCTCTCTCTCTCTCTCTCTCTCTCTCTCTCTCTCTCTCTTCTGGTATAGCATGATAAACCATGAAAAGGCTTTTAAGATCTCCCATAGTTAGATAAGCACATTTATTATTTGAAATGTACATAAAATACCTATTGATGGTCAATCTTTATATATTTTCAGACTTCACCAGTTTAAGTCTTAAGGGCTCTTATATCATCATTTTTGTCATAATCCTGATTTGCGACCTGATTTAAAGCAGATGTTATGTTTTATTCATAATAACCAAGATGTCTATGGGATAATGTTGCATGTTGTAAATGACTTTAAACTGAATCTTGATTTTTTTGTGTTCTGTTGGGAAGCAAGCGGCCGCAGAACATGTTCAGTTATTAAAGATATGTGCTCACCTGTTGATGATTTGTAAAGTCTGCTGCTTCAATTGTTTAAGTCCTCGTTTTTATTGTGTTCATGTAAGGGACTATTTTTCTGTCTTTTTTGTTAATGAAGCATAATTGTAATAAACAACTCAGTGGATCCAACTGAATGTTCTCGTGTGTTCAGCCGATGAATTCTTGTTTTATTAGTGAATAATGCTTCCATAAGCGCCTTAAGAATAATAATATATTAATCAGAAATTATACATAAAACAATAAATGTTATTCCGATTTTATTCTGGGACCTCCTCCCTGGGTTTTGGTTGGGGGGGGGGGGGGGGGGGTGTGCCTCAGTGTCGGTTGTAGAAAGAAACCACAGACAGACGGCCGGACACACTCTCACTGCCCTTCTTCCTCTTGTTGGGTTATATCCTACCCATGATGCTTTGCGCGAGAATATAGACCTGATTGGATGAGGCTATCCTATGGGAAATGAACTAGAATCCTAAAATCAATACATTTCAAAATAATTTCACACTTAAAAAAAAATAACAGACTAAAAACGCAACACTGACTACACGGTGTCTACACGGCGGCGGCGGCGGGGGCTGACCTTTCTGACGTAGGAGGCGGTGTCCTCCTCGTTGTAGGCCTACACCTCGGCGCCCCCGCACCACGGGGTTCATGGGGGGGAGACCTCCTCCTCGCGGGAGTCCGAGCGGGAGCCCGAGGCCTTCTGCTGCAGCAGCATCTGCATGCTCTCCTCCTGGTGGCGCGGGCCGAGGCCCAGAGGGGAGCGCTCGGTCAGTGGGCGCTTCCATTCCCTCACTCCTTGAGGACTTTTACTGCAGCATTCAATCGTGAAACCTCGGGACTATTTAGACATATGTATGTTTTAAAGGTTACTGTAGATGGTCTGTATTTCTAAGCCATCTAAATCTGTTCTAATGGTCCCGAAAAAAATGCTTCTAAATCAACATTTTACTTGCGTAAGATAATATCATTTTTGCCTGTTTCAATATCTGTTGCTAGTCAAATGGTTAATTAAAAATCCAGAAGGTTGGTGAGCAGGGGTGGACTGGCCATCTGGCATACCGGGCATCGTCCCGGTGGGCCGTTGACCCAATGTGGGCCGGTCCGGTCCGCTATGTTTTCTTTTTTCCTCTCTGTCTAAATTCCCTCCAATTGGGCTGGCCAATGGGCTACAGAGAGCTAGCAGTGTGTTGCCAGCATCGACGCATATTATTGGTCTATGTTTGTCATTGTCAATCAATCATGGGCTGACTGGCTCAGAGAGCCCTGACAGTGCTGTCAATCACAACACAAACCAGGGTGGGCGGGACCTCATGGCATGGGCCGGAGTCGCGGGAGCCGGTACGGAGCTGAAAACGCCCGGGTGGTGCTGAAAAACCTCTGGAGATGGAAGTTAAATGTTCAAAATTGACAGACCTATTTGGTGCCGGGGTCCACACCCCAGCAGGTGCTGCTGCGCCAGGAGACGAGCGAGTGGAGGCATATATGCTAAGTAACGTTAGCCTGGGGCTAGCTAGGCTACATTTTGAGACATGTCCAAAACAAAGTAGAAAACGTTTTTACATTGAATGTGATGTGACCTAATTAACTGCATACTTGCGACAACATATTAGCCCAGAGTTGAAGGGCTGTGATTGTTGGTAGTTGTGGTTGATTTTGTTTAAATAGGCCGAATTGTGATATTATGGGTTATTATTGTTCAGATGATTTGGCTAAGCTAGCTAACAGCTGCTAACGTTAGCAGTCTCTTGTTGCCATAGCAACAGTAAACATTGACATGGACTAATGAGCTGTAAATAGAGATGCAGAATCAAGCTGTATTGTAAATACAGATGTGACACTTTGAATTTTAGCACAAAATACAAGTAATCCTATTGGAAATAATTAGTTTAATTTGCAATATTTGCCATTGAATTTATTGTAATCTTTCAATTCATTTATTGTTTACTGAGGTGATGACTATTTCGAGAGGAATGCAATATGTATGTTGAAAGGTTTATGTGAAGAAACTATATGTGTGATAAAATGACAATTGGTTATTCATAAATGTCTCTTTATATTCTCTGCTACCATCATCTCCTGTCAAACAGGTTTTCCTCACCTGCTAGAAGTTATTCGAGAGAGAGAGAGAGAGAGAGAGAGAGAGAGAGAGAGAGAGAGAGAGAGAGAGAGAGAGAGAGAGAGGTTTGATTATGATTATTTCCTGGTTGAAGATTTTCACATTGATTTTAATTTCAAACATTTGCATATCTTTTAAGTTAAATTAACAGTCATGCAGGTAGGCCGAATTACAGGTCTGAATAGATATGCATTCTCATATACATGTGTGTGCACATGTATACATACATGTGCACATACACGTGTATGAGAATATGAGAAAAAAAATTAAATTCTCTATTTATGGTTTCATAATGACTGAGTCACCGTTAAAACAAATTGGTTTCAGCTCTAATGCTGTTACTGTCTGTAATATGTTTCTATTTAGATTATTTGTCAGGAGATTTTGTTATTATTGTCCGAGTCTGGTTTTAACTAATGCTGGGCTTACACCAAACGATTTTCACAGTCACAGACTAATAACTGCAAGAGAGGATTTTGCGTTGGATCATGTGTGATATTTAACAAGGGTTTTGTAGTAGATATGGAGGGTGGAGATGCAGCAACCACAGGATGTCTGTTAACTTCCTGTTCGGGTTTCACAACTTTCTTGTCAGCAGCACAAGAAACACAAACTTGAAAAACAAAAAACTGCACTATTATTCGGATATACAGGGTTCTTCCCGTTCGTTTCGTCCCACCCCTAGTGCTAATAATGTAGTGGGCTGGTCTGGAGAGAAAATGCCAGGGCTGAATTTTTCTCCCAGTCCACCCCTGTTGGTGAGTCCACGAGGACACTAATATTAAGTTATCCCGCCAAATGATCAAAAACCAAAATCACAGCATACAACTGCAGCAAGTGCAATGTGAGAGCAGCACATCGGTCATTCAGACAACAGCATATAATATCCAATACGAAGGTAACCGACTTCAGAGCAGAGCAGAATGCAAACGAGACTCCCAAGATGTCAGCTCATGATTGACACCTCACCTTTTCCAGTCTGTCAAAGTACTCTTTGAGGAAAGCCATTGGCCGGTCTGACCGCGAGGAGCACAGCTGGACGATGCAGTCCTTCAGCAGCTGCTGGATGTTGTGTTTCTGCACGTACTGCTCGCACTCTCTCATACTCCTCTCTTCATCGCTGCTCATGTTGCCTGATGTCATTGTAGCCTTCTGTCCTGGCGAAGGAATGGAGACAGTGGATGTTAGGATGTATTGAGTCCTTATTTTAGTAAAACCGTGATAACTTTTTTGTATTACAATACTTTTATATCATGCACTGTTATAATCTGGTTCGCCTTACAAGTAAATGTCAACAGCTTGCTCATAACGATTATATCACACATATCTGGCTTAAAGTATGAATTTAGCGTGATTATTAACATGAACCATCGGGTATTAATGATATTAACGCTCGGGTACTACAATAATGTCTCACTCTCACTCCTTCTCTACTCTCTCTCTCCCCACTCCTTGATTCCTCTCTCTCTCTCTCTCTCTCTCTCTCTCTCTCTCTCTCTCTCTCTCTCTTTCTCTCTCTCTCTCTCTCTCTCTCTCTCTCTCTCTCTCTCTCTCTCTCTCTCTCTCTCTCTCTCTCTCTCTCTCTCTCTCTCCCGTCTCCCCACTCCCGTCTTGATTCCTCTCACGTCCCCTTCCTTCCTTCCCTCCCTCTCCCTCTCTTCCATCTCCTGCTATCAAGGCCTATTGTGATGCGGCGGTGGCAGTAATTGCCTTCGCCGCAGTCGTCCATGCGTCGTACATCCCGCTCGGACGACTGCGTCGTACTTCCCGCTCAGAGCTTAGTCCCCGTTGCGGGGGCGTAAGCTCAGAGCGGGACGTCTGACCGAAGGAACGAGTGGTTCTGGTTGGACAGCAGCGTGTGTTTCGACACTTTACTTCAAGGAGAGACATACGTTCTGTCTGTCTGTGAAAGTGGCCGTTGATGATAAAGAGCGTCGAACGGTCTTCTCGCACACAAACACACTCGCACTCACACACATTCACAGGTGCGACAACGTCACATGACTGCTGCCTTGGGAGCATGACGGACCAACCGACAAAACGACAAGCAGTCAAACCGACAACGCCGAAACCCGATAAACCGACGCGTCCTCAAATGAATGAGGGACCGGTTCCGAGCAACGGCTTGGGGGGGGTGAACGCCAGACGGCAGAGGTGTGTGTATCTGCACGGGGGCTCTGAGGGAGACACGACGCAAGCTTTGATGTCCTAATTAACTATGCCTGTCCATCTGTCTCTCTGTCCTTCTGTTTGTGAGTCCTTCCATCCGTCTATCTCTCCATCCATCTAAGGCTACACCCATCCCTTCATTGATCTATCCAGCTTTCTGCCTATCTATCCATCTATCTGTTAATCTATAAATCGGTCGGCCTACCTATCTCTCTCTCGCTCTCTCTTTCTCTCTCCCTCCCTCTCTCCCACACCCTCTCTCTCTCCCTCTCTCTTTCTCTGTATATATATTCAAATATATGTCTATGCTACAGTATATCATGCCGGTTGACCCACAAATTAAGGAAAGCAAGTCATTTGGGTGACATTGCCAGAAGAGTCTCAGAGGACATATTCTTCTGTGATTAGTAAACTGAGGAAAAACTCTGTGGCACTATGGCTGCCAAAGAGTGCAGTCTCGAGTGGCTGTGCCAGTGTGCGTGCACGTGTGCGCGCATGTGTTTGCCGGGTGTGTGCGTGTATGTGTGCCTGTGTGTGCTTGTTCATGTGTGATGCGTGTGCATGCTAGTGCCTTTTTGTGCTTGCGTGTTTGTGTATGTGCGAGCCTGTTTTTGCTTGTGTGTGTGTGTGGTGTGTGTGTGTGTGTGTGTGTGTGTGTGTGCTTGTGCGTGTGTGTGTGTGTGTGTTTGTACATCTTGAGTGAAGTGACACTATGGCCATCTGGGGTGTGTAAAAAGCCTAAAGCTGTGAGCTGAAAGAGAGCGAGAGAGACTTGGAGAGGGGGGGGGGGGGGGGGGAGGGGATGAGGGGGGAGGGTGAGTCAAGATGATGATGGTAGAGAAGATGCAGAGTGAGTACATGAATGACATTAGACACCAAAAAACACATTCAATGCTATGCATTTTCCTGTGGGAAACTGCCGTCCACACGGCATTGAGGCCTGCTGGGGGAGAAGGCAGACCCATGTAGTGTGTTTGAAGTTCGACGTCATGCTGCTCGTCAGAGGAAATACATGCACCTGCACCCATTAATAAAGTCTGTATTTTGTAATGAATACTGAGAGTCTTATAGCAATGGAAAAACGAATAAGAATAATAAGTCTGCGTAAGGGTCAGAACTCCTTAAGAGGCCTGGGATCAGAGCGTCGGCAAAAAGTCAGTGGAGACATTCTCTACATTGTTTCAGAGTTGTGTGTTCTCTACATTGTTTCAGAGTTGTGTGTTTATGGCGACACATAAGTGCCATAATTCACTAATTATGGCACCAAGGGTTTCTTACCTGAAGGGACCTGCCCAGACGCGGTGTTCTTCTGAGTTTCAGCCATTGAATGAGAGGAGGGCTGTCAATCAAATATCCCGCTTCAGAAACGGCCAATCACAGGAAAGCCCGCGCTGCCTTGGTTCCCTCCCCCATAGTGCCAAAATTTAATTTGAGCGAGAGCGCAGAACATCTTTCGCAAGAGGCTGTACGCGCGAGAGGCTGTTTTGCGCGCACAGAGATAATTTGCGCGCGCGCAGAGATAATTTTCACGCTCGCAGTTAATATCTACGCGTGTGGAATAATATAATACGCCCGAATGCATCTTTTATCACATTAGTGAGTTATGGCGCTAATGTGTCGACATATGTGTTCTCTACATTGTTTCAGAGTTGTGTGTTCTCTACATTGTGTCAGGGTTGTGTGTTCTCTACATTGAGTCAGAACTGTTTGTTCTCTACATTGAGTCAGAGTTGTGTGTTCTCTAAATTGAGTCAGAGTTGTGTGTTCTCTACATTGTGTCAGAGTTGTGTGTTCTCTACATTGTGTCAGAGTTGTGTGTTCTCTACATTGTGTCAGAGTTGTGTGTTCTCTACATTGTGTCAGGGTTGTGTGTTCTCTACATTGAGTCAGAACTGTTTGTTCTCTACATTGAGTCAGAGTTGTGTGTTCTCTAAATTGAGTCAGAGTTGTGTGTTCTCTACATTGTGTCAGAGTTGTTTGTTCTCTACATTGTGTCAGAGTTGTGTGTTCTCTACATTGTGTCAGAGTTGTGTGTTCTCTACATTGTGTCAGAGTTGTGTGTTCTCTACATTTTGTCAGAGTTGTGTGTTCTCTACATTGTGTCAGAGTTGTGTGTTCTCTACATTTTGTCAGAGTTGTGTGTTCTCTACATTGTGTCAGAGTTGTGTGTTCTCTAAATTGTGTCAAGAGTTGTGTGTTCTCTACATTGAGTCAGAGTTGTGTGTTCTCTACATTGAGTCAGAGTTGTGTGTTCTCTACATTGAGTCAG
>NC_044049.1:25656122-25708622 GCF_902167405.1 Gadus morhua | reverse complement strand
TCTTTAATATAGGTATTAGTGGGCAACTAACACAGTATTCAAAGACGTTCCCGAAATTCAGCCGTGGTGCAGAGTTACAGCCACTCCGTGCCAGTCGCACATTGAGCTTCCCCCAAATGCGCTGTTTCGGTGGGCGTGTCAAGGAGGAGGGTGGGGGTGTGGCCCTGAGCAGCTTGCAGCCACGGTACCGTGCGCTCTGTTTACAGTGGATGTATCGCAATGGCGAGGTGCACGCAGCCTTTAGCCGTGTTCTGTAAATATTCTAGAACACACGGGAGTCCTGGAGCTCTATATCTAAATATTATCATATAGCCTACACAGATATCTATATCATATAATATATATTATCACGGCCAAAAGCTGTGTGAGCCGATATTATGAATCTCAAACGACCGCGTTGGGTTCTCCGACGTTCCTGGTTCTTCAACGTCCACATCAATGTGAATACACACACTGTAACGCAAGTGTTTCTTGTCGGTTCTTTGACGTGTCTTGTATTTCCACAACGAGACTGTCGTGGGGGTTATCTGAGCCATGGTTGAGAAGGAATTGGGGGAAAGGAACTTTGGTTTGACTCGCTGAAGTAGGCTACATGAACTGCGACATGCCGCGAGGCACCATCGCCCGGCAGCGGGCAGCCGGCAGCAGGCAGCGCGCGGTTCAGTCGACTTCAGGTTGATGTGAAAGTGGAAGAACCAGAGACGTCGCAGAACCCGTCAAAGTCGTTTGTGATTCATAATATCGTCTGGAGGCGCACACAATATGTTATATGATATAGATATCTATGTATTATATGATATTATTTAGATATAGAGCTCCAGGACTGTAACGCAAGTGTTGTACACTTCCTTGTTATTTGGATAACCGTTCTGCTGTTGGTGTGATGGCGCATAACGCGTCGGACTCTCGTCTCTGGTATTTCTACAACGAGACTCGTATTGGGGGTTATCTCATTCAAAGTTGAGAATGAATTGGGGGGAAGGAACTTTGGCTTTGACTCCCTCAAGAACATGAACCACGACATGGAGGAGAAAGGGATTGTTGGCGGCGAATGTCCCCCGCTTGAGCCCCGCTGAGGGACCACCGCCGGAGGCGGAGGTGCCTAAGCGCTGCCCGGCAAAGATCCCTTTCTCCTCCTTGTCGTGGTTCATATTCTTGACTTGAGGGAGTCGAAGCCAAAGTTCTTTCCCCCCAATTCATTCTCAACCTTGGCTGAGATAACCCCCAATACGAGTCTCGTTGTAGAAATACCAGAGACGAGAGTCCGACGCGTTATGCGCCAAATAACAAGGAAGTGTACAACACTTGCGTTACAGTCCTGGAGCTCTATATCTAAATAATATCATATAATACATAGATATCTATATCATATAATATATTGTGTGCGCCTCCAGACGATATTATGAATCACAAACGACTTTGTCGGGTTCTGCGACGTCTCTGGTTCTTCCACTTTCACATCAACCTGAAGTCGACTGAACCGCGCGCTGCCTGCTGCCAGCTGCCCGCTGCCGGGCGATGGTGCCTCGCGGCAACCGGCGGCATGTCGCAGTTCATGTACTTCAGCGAGTCAAACCAAAGTTCCTTTCCCCCAATTCCTTCTCAAACATGGCTCAGATAACCCCCACGACAGTCTCGTTGTGGAAATACAAGACACGTCAAAGAACCGACAAGAAACACTTGCGTTACAGTGTGTGTATTCACACACACATATGGCGCTCGCACGGTCGAGTCTCATTGGCGGGCCAACGTCTCTGGGCGGGCCAGGCAGAGTAAGGGGAGGAGCCGAGATTCCTCATGACGTCATGAGCACAGACATTCCAAATCAGCGCGCTTGAGCCTCCGTTTTTTCAAAGGCGAGCAGAACAGCTAGTGCTCGTTTTACACCAAACGCAAGTTTTAGCCACTGGGGGACCATAGGCAGGCTAGGGGAACTCATATTTATGTTAGAAAACCTCACAAAGTGAGATTTTCATGTCATGGGACCTTTAAGTACAGATTCATTGTCACTGGTTCAGGGATGTCGAATTCCAGCGGTAAAGGCGCATGTCGAAGGTGTTTGACATTCCTGATCACCAATGTCCCATTTTCAGTGTTCACTAGTTCAAAAGATTTGTCAGACGTGTTTGTATCGAGTGTCCTTGTACTTTGAGTCAAGTTTGTTGTTTCCGAATTTTCCGATGTACACAATGTCTCCTATATTGAAATTGTGTTCTATTGCTCCATTTTTCTTGTCTGCATATTCTTTCATCTGGTTTTTGTATTCATCATGGTGCTTTCTGATACATAATTCCTCATTTCCTTCCTTCTCGAAGTTTTGCAACTTTGTGTGAATGTCTCTTCCAAAGATAAGGTAGGCAGGCGTTTCACCCGACGCTCTGTGAGGAATTGTTCTATATGCCATGAGAATCTTTGGCAATTCCTCTTTCCAGTTCATCCCTTCACATTTGGTTGCACAGAAAGCCTTCTTCAGGGATCTGTGGAAACGCTCAATCTTCCCATTACTTTTCGGGTAACAAGGTGATGCTCTGATATGTTTGATTCCACAGGTTATAAGGAAATCTTCGAAATGATTGGCCAAAAAAATTGTCTGCCATTATCAGTGACAACCTCTAGGGGGCATCCAAACCTTGCAAAGATTTTCAACAGCTCCCTGACCACTACTTTTGAGGATATTTCTGTTATCACTACTGCTTCTGGATAAGAAAAATAATAGTCAATAACTGTCAGTATGTGTTGATTTCCTATTGGTCCAACTCGATCTATTCCTAGCTTTGTCCATGGTCTTGGAGGTTACTCCAGTGGTTGTAGTGGTTGATCTTCGTGTATAGGTTGATTCAGTACACATGCATTGCCATTTCTGACCATTCTTTCAATGGCAATGTCCACATTTTGCCAATAAAACTTGTTTCGCAAGAATTGTTTTGTTCTCACTACTCCTTGATGAGTTTAATGTGCTATGTTCATTGCTTGTTTAATTTACGTGTCGACATATCCATGTTCTTCTGTTACCGCAAGAGGCAATCTAGAGAGTGAGTCTGCAACATTACACTTTCCTGCAATGTCTTCAATGGTGTATTCGAAAGGGTGCAGTCTCATTCCCATTCTCTTTATTCGTGGCGGTAACATCGTTGCTTTTTCTGGATTGAGCACATAGATCAAAGGTTTATGATCTGTCTGCTCTATAAATTTGCTTCCCCATAGGTATGTTCTGAAGTGTTCCACGGCTCAAACGCATCCCAAAGCTTCACGTTCAATTTGAGAATAGCGCCTCTCAGTGGCAGTCGGTGAGCGACTTGCATAAGCAATCGGTTTGTTTTGCCCATTGGAGTGTTTCTGTAACAGTACAGCACCTTATTCTATTGGACTCGCATCAGATATCACTGTAGTTTGAGCATCAAGCTTAAAGTAAGGAAGGCATGGTTGGCTTACCATTGCTCTCTTCATGTTAATGAATGACCTTTCAGTCTCGCTTGTCCACTGCCATTCTTGACCTTTTCTTGTCAATCTTCGAAGCGGCTCTGATAGGTTTGCATAGTTTGGAAGGAACTTCATCAGAAATCGACAGGTGCCTAAGAAAGAACGAAGATGTAGCACGTTCTCTGGTCTTGGTGCTTTGCTAATGGCTTCCACTTTCTTTGGGTCAGGTTTGATTCCTTCTCCTGAAATGACATGTCCAAGTATTTCAATTTCTTTCAATCCCAGTACACATTTATCTTTGTTCAGTGTTCAGTTCAGAAGACTTTTCTCAGCCTTTCTTCCAGCTGGTCCTCATCATCTGCATGTAGAACCATGTCGTCTATGTAGCATACAATTCCTGGCATTCCACATATCAACAGATCCATAGCCTTCTGGTAGACCTCAGGTGCCGGTGACAATCCAAAAGGGACTTTCTTGTATCTGTAGCAGCCTATGTGTGGTATGAATGTTTTCTTGATTCAGGATCCAATTCAATTTGCCAAAAGCCTTTTCTAGCATCAGGTTTTCCATAAACTTTGGATCCTTGAACTGCTTGCAAAATACTATCCACTGTAGTTACCGGATGGAGTGAGGCTATGCGTGAGGTCCACGCATAGCCTCATCTCCGCTGTATCTTTCTTTGGGATGAGCAGTAGGTTTGACACCCATTCTTATCCTTCATTGACTTCTTCATTGATATCCAGCTCCAGCAGTTCATCCAACTCCTGTTTGACAGCTTCTTTAATGTGGCATGGAATTTGTCTCAGTTTCTGTGCTACTGGTGGTACTGATGGATCAACTGTCACTTTGTGCGTGTAGCCATTCACCTTTCCAAGTCCTTTGAAAAGATCTCCATACTCCGCAAACAGTTTCTGAAATCTATCTGCTGAGTGCTTGATTGTTTCCACAGTCGCTCTTTTGTCCAGGTTATTTAGTGAGAAGCTAGACACTCTTCCTAACAGTGCTTCTACATCTCCTCTGATCACATAGACATCATCTTTTACTTTACTGTTTTTCCAGTAAAGTTCTGCTTCAAAAAATCCTAAGCATGGTACAGGGTTTTTTTTGTCCATATGCATAGAATTTCTTGTTTGTTGGTCTCAGCTTTGTCTTGCTATTGAAAAGTCTAGTGGAAAGTCCATCTCCAATGAAGTTTTTGCCACTTCCTGTTCCTGTATCAATGATCATTTTCACTCTTTGCGGATTAATCTGAATCCTTTTTTGCCTTCACGTTCAATTGAGTAAACAAATTCGTCTGAATCATCAGAATTTCGCTCATCGACTTTCCTAATGAGCTTTTCTGACTAAATTCCCCTTCAGGAAGTGTGTTCTGTTCAGGCGGGAACGTTGTAACATGTTTCCATTCCTCACTGAAGCCTCAAGATGTTGACAGACTTGTTATATTGACTGTGGTTTACATTTTGATGAGCATACCTAGCTCTCTCATCTGACAGAAATCCACAATACTTTGAACATAATACTTATATTCAGTGAATCCATGAATCTGTTGCATTTAAGCTAAAAACAGGAGTGTTCTCTTTCTGTTGTCCTAAATTGACGGGCCGGTCCTATTTGAGGCGTGTTTAAGAGCGAATGAGAACGAACGCACTGTGATTGCTCTGAATGACAAGCTCAGGAACCAGGAACCACCTGAAGAACATTCACCCACCCATTATATAAAAACAAAATTACATTAGGGTAGTTTTTTCTTTCTTCAGATCAAAAGATAATCTGATGCCTCTGAAAAACAGGAAGATAGCCTAATTATTGGACTTTGTTGGGTACTGTTTAGTCTCTTTTGTCGAATGACGGATTTGTTTCGTGATCAGATCATCCCGGTGGAGAACAGAATCTTCTCTTAATTCCAGCATATTTCACCAAGCGATGAAACCAGTGGAAATGTTTTGATGTGAGGCTCTTTCCTAACTTTTAGCATTCATTTTTTAGCCCCCTACCTCCTTTTGGAGGTAGGGGCTTTGCCTTTTGCCAGCCCACCATGGGGAATAAGTATTGGTTCTTCATTACTTGCCTGGTTAAATAAAGGTTAATAAAATACTAAAATACCTGGTTTCTGTTACTTCTGTGTTAAGATTTCGCCATGGGAAATGGTTAGTTCTTTGGGAATTACATGGAAATATTTTTTAACTCTGACTCTGGGTGACCATTGATCATTTCAAGAAGAGAAACCCAAGTACTGAAACCATACCAATAAAGAAAAAATCCAAATGCCATCAGCTCCAACACAGGCCACAGGATCCTCTTAACAAGAACTGTTTGCTTTTCCATAGAACAACCACAGAATGAACTCTGATGAGGGCTAGACTCAGTCCGCGAGTAGGACTACAGGCCAAATTTGACAGCACTGTCTTCACAGATCGTGCAATCTCTTAACAACTTTACAGTTAATCTCTGCACCTTATCTTCACTCGTTATAACTGGGTCCTGAAAAGCTAGCCTATAATGACACAGGAAAGTAACATTGTTAGTCATTAAAATTGTATGGAACAGGTAATATTTTTTTCAATATTTTGAAGACTTTGTGCGTGTACGTGTGCGTGTGTATGCGCATGTGTGTGTGTGTGTGTGTGTGTGTGTGTGTGTGTGTGTGTGTGTGTGTGTGTGTGTATGTGTGTAAATGCGATCATCGAAAACCATTAAATTGCAACGATATCGTTAGAAACCCTCTACAACTAGTACATAACATGAATTAATTTTTGACCGCTAGAGGGCAGCCGTTGCCGATTCTCCATAAGAATCTATAATACGACTTGGACAGGGTAGGCCCGCGCAGAGCAAGAGATTAAATGTGTTGTTGCAGCAGATTGGTTTTGATCTTCTTTCCTTTTTTTCCCTTTTTCAGGGGCAAATGATCGGGACACCTTATCGTCCTGTTGTTTGCGCTCCTGTTGCCAGGAATTAGTGGGCATTTCTTGCAAAAATTCTTGATTTTGATTGAAACTGTTCCTTAATCCGCCCGAAGCATAACGGATGACTTAAAAGAAAGTATGGACAAATAGGGGGCAGAGCCTTATGTGCTGAAAACTGCAGCTGTAGCTTTTTTTTACATGCCTTAGGCATAGCTACAAATAAATCAAAATGAATGATTGGGTGAGAGCCTTCTGCAGCAGTCTGCCTTCGCCCCCTTGGCTAGAATCTAACATCTTCAGGGGGGCTGAGACGGTGAGACGTTAAACTCTAGCCAAGGTTGCGCAGCCAGATTGCCAGACATGCTTAGACGGAGAACCTTATCAAGTTGTGCGAGACATTCATACTTCGCCTCGTTAAGGTTGCGTGTGTGTGTGTGTGTGTGTGTGTGTGTGTGTGTGTGTGTGTGTGTGTGTGTGTGTGTGTGTGTGTGTGTGTGTGTGTGTGTTTGTGTGTGCGTGCGCCCGCGTGCGTGCGTGTTTGTGTCTACTCAAAGCCTATTTAACCGCCTCCTTTCTGAAAAGAACACGACGTCCTTTTCAACCCTTGTTGTTCTTCGTGGAGATCAGCTGATCAAAACGAAAGTGAAAGCGTTCCCAAATAGCGGTATGCGACGATGAGCCGCTCACACACGACACAAGTCCCATGGCTCAGCGAAACATAACCAGATATTTGACTATATACATCCGATGGATTATGCTGAAGTAGAATCTGCCTAGAGACCTTGGCAAACACACGTAAAGGCTGACGCTAAATTGATTTAGTAAAGCACTATAAAAAAAATGGGGGGCGTTTGAGTTTTATTAGTGTGTGCGTGCGTGTGTGTGTGTGGTGTTCGTGTGATCGTGTATGTGCGTGTGTGTTCGTGTGATCGTGTGTGTGTGTGTGTGTGTGTGTGTGTGTGTGTGTGTGTGTGTGTGTGTGTGTGTGTGTGTGTGTGTGTGTGTGTGTGTGTGTATGGGGGGGGGGGGGGTTATGGAAGCATGCGTGCATGCATTTGTGCTTGCATGCGAGCATTAGAGTCCAATTTCCTTAAAAAATATGATCAACATAAAACCACTTACTTCCTTTAAATATATAACCCAATAACTTAAAAAAAAAAAAAAAAAGAGGCCTGACCTTTAGCATAAACACAATTTACAGGAAAGGGACACCATTGCTTTGTCAGGTTTAAACTGAGGTATAGATACAGTTAAATAATTGTAGCAAGTATGTTACAATTATTAAGTATGCAACATAAACATACATTTATTTTCACGCCACATTTGAATCTACTCTGACCTGCGTAGTTTAGGCAATCCTTAATGTGGGATCACAACACACGCACACAGACTCACACAGACACACACAATGCTTTACATGAGTACTGTCTCAACCCTACATCTCATCTGCTACCCCTAACCGATCCCCTACCAAATGGGACAACCCTACCCTGTGACGTCATCATGGCCTCCCCGTGCCCCCTAGCAGATAACCAGACCCCTGGTAATGTTACAAGAGACAGACTGGCTGCCATTGTCTCGGGCAACGAGCAAGACCCATTGTAAAGATGTTTAACCTGAAATGGTATTCATATTTTGTAATTGGCATGTTTAAATAAAGGATTTTTTTAATACTATTTGTCCCTCGTAATAAACCTTTACTTTGAATGTCACTTAGCTACATGTTAAAGGTGGTATTAAGGTGCGGCCACACCAGACGCGTATCTCGCGTACTTCGCGTATGAAATCGCCATTTTCTCCATAGGGAACCATTGGTTTACGCGCGTATTACGCGTATTTCGCGTATTAAGCAACATTTTACGCGCGTATAGCGCGTATGTGGCGCGTATATTTACGCGCAATACGCGCTATACGCGCGTATATCGCGTACATTTCAAAAGAGTTCAAAAAATTGAACTTTTTACGCGAAGTACGCGAGATACGCGTCTGACGAGACACGCATTGCCCAATCAGCGTTGAGCTTGACCCGACGTCACTGGCAGAGAGTAGTGAGCTTGGACAGAAGCATACGGCCGACATCTTTCTTTTTTCTGTGTGGAAATAGTAACATAGTTACGCCATTAAATGCTTTTATGGAAACATTTCTAGCGAGAAATGTGCATTTTACTTTCATAATGTTCACTCGGTGAATGTGAAGGATGTTTGGTTTGATAGTTATGACGAAGAGGGAACGCTCCGTTCACTTGCATGGACAGAGTCTCTGGTTACTAAGCAACCTCAACGTCTTGGCGGACTATTTCTCTGCTGGGAAACACACCAGACACACCATGTGAAGTTATTTAACCCGATTATTGTTATTTATATCCGAGATTATTTAATCTAACCCGATCTAAACTCTATCACCCAAACACGGCGGCGTTGGGGTTTCCTACCTCGGACTCCAGCGCATCCACGGCCGACAACTTTCTTTATTCTGGGTGGAAATAGTAACATAGTTACGCCATTAAATGCGTTTATGGAAACATTTTTAGCGAGAAATGTGCATTTTACTTTCGTAATGTTCGCTCGGTGAATGTGAAGGATGTTTGGTTTGATAGTTATGACGAAGAGGGAACGCTCCGTTCACTTGCATGGACATGGACTCATCTAGGCGAGTGACGTAGGCGCGTATAGCGCGTATAGCGCGTATTGCGCGTATGCGACCATTTTTGACACAAAATGGTCAAGCAACATTTTACGCGCGTATCTCGCGTAAAAAGTACGCGAGATACGCGTCTGGTGTGGCCGCACCATTAGGGTGCACTCACACTAGGCCACCT
The DNA here is from genome assembly GCF_902167405.1 of Gadus morhua. Lineage (NCBI taxonomy): Eukaryota > Metazoa > Chordata > Actinopteri > Gadiformes > Gadidae > Gadus > Gadus morhua. Next base: position 25,699,477 of record NC_044049.1, on the reverse strand, counting down.
GGCCGTGGCCGTTGGCCGTTTTCACACCTAACCATGCTCAAATGGCCCCATTGTTCTCTGTCCTGCACACACACTAGGCCATCTGGCCGTGGCCGTTGGCCGTCGCAGCTGTGGCCTGGCCACGGTAGGCTCTTGTACATACGTCATCACGTCGTAACACGTCATCACCAAGCGTCCGCTGCATGGACCATAATAAAGTCTGCCGCCAGTCAGAGTTTTAACAACAATGGACAACAACACAGAGAACACACCAACAGTTGTACCGCTTGACGCGATGTTTACCGTTTAATGGGAAAGAAGGCTCGTCGCCTTTATTATGTCCGTGGTCGTCGCATGGACTATACGTCATCCAGCTCAGGTTGCGTAGCCGTGCGTGTGCGTGTGTCGGCTCATTAGCATCTGTACCGTGGCGGCCCGTGCCGTAGCAGCACACCTCTCCCAAGTGGCCTGGCCTGGCCAGACTGGCCAGACTGGCCACACTCACACTGGCAGATATGAGCACGTAAGGTGCTAAAACGGCCACGGCCACGGCCAGATGGCCTAGTGTGAGTGCACCCTTAGATAATAATCGGGTAAGAACAAGAACACTTTAGAAGAAACACTTTATTTAAATAAGAAACACTGAACCAGACATCTAAAAATACACACACACGCATCTAAAAATACGCACACCTAAAAATACACACACACACACACACACTCTCTCTCAGCTTTTGAGAGAATGGTGGAGAATCACATCTTCTCCACCATTCCGCCAACTTTGCCTCGCTCTCCTCATGCCTCGCCTGCTCCCTGGCACTCTCCTCTTGGAAGGGGTGTCTGGGGTGGTGGAAGAGGTGCCTGGGGTGGAGGAGCATGAGGGAGAGGTGGGAGGGCTGGTGGCAGTGGACTCAACGATGTCCTGAAAGAAAACGAATAAGAAGGAATTAGGAATTATATGCCAGAACTGGTTGATATGGCCATATGTTATGTACAATATATAATAGCTATGTACACAATATAGTACTGCCAAAAAATACATTGATTAACCATGTAATATTACTAATATAATATAATATATTAGTATATATAATAATACTTATAGAATATGACTAATATAATATAATATATTAGTATAAAGCTCATTTTTAACTTGGAGTCACTAGAACATGGAAGATCTGGATATCATACGACATGTGCCCCGCAGCTCCCCGACCGCGGGCCGCCCGACCCCGGTCGAGGACCGGGGTCGGGCGGCCCGCGAGAGTCTTTCGCGATCTTCCGAGAGTCCGCGGCCGGGCTTCGAAGCCCGCGGACGGGCTGCAGAGTATAATTAATAAAATAATTACTAGTTAATTACAGAGAAAACACTTACATTTGTGTTTTTCCAATCCTGTCGCATCTTTTCGCCCTCCATCTTGTCTAGGATATTTCTTGATTTTCCGTTTTCTCGCAAGGCATTGTGGGAGCAAGTCAGAACTGAAGCGCTTTGAGGGTGCCCATCGAAAATCTCAATTTTGAGGGGATGTTAGCCCTCCCCCTTACCCCTTAAGCTACCTTTAAACTGGTATTGGGACATGGCTCCACGGCGCGTGAACGCGCAACAGCGAGGGCTAGGGCTGAGATTTTCCTTGGAGCAAAGGAATGAGATTCAACCTTACTACGAGGCTGTGGTCAAATGGGGGGAGGTCATGTGACTTCCTTCAAAATATGGTTTTGTCACAGCGAAACAAGAGTATGCAGTGTGTAGGTGTGTGTGTTTGTTTATTTCTGTGTGTGTGTGTGTGTGTGTGTGTGTGTGTGTGTGTGTGTGTGTGTGTGTGTGTGTGTGTGTGTGTGTGTGTGTGTGTGTGTGTGTGGGAAGGGGGGGAATGAGAAATAGGAAATAGTAGAGTCTGGGTCTGTGACTGTGTGTGCGTGTGTGTGTGACAGTGTGGGTGTATGTACTGGATCTATATCAGTCATATTTCTGAGTATGTGAATCTATTTTTAGTGGGAAACTGCAACAGCTTGTAGTAGTCAAATTAAAAAAAATGCATAAGCAAAGTTAAAGCAAGTGCTTGACCCTCAGAAGAGATATGTTTATGTTTCCATTAGTCTGTTTGGGATAAAGTAAACGTCCATCGTTTCATGGAATTAAGATGCCAGATGCGAATGTTTCACTTTCGCTCATCAGTGAATGTGAACCTCTGACTGGTGCTCTCTCTTGGAAATCTTCTTGTGGTGATTTGCAAAAATCTGTGAAAATTGGGAAATTCTCAGATAGTACCCACTACCTTATTCTTCGGTAACTGTGATGGAATCAGTTCGCTCGATATCGGACCAATTACAAAAGTTGTTGTCTGTGCTCTTGGACTCACCATGACTTCAACATTAGGGCCAGTTCTGATTATTCCCCAGGGTTTCTTTTAAGGAAAAGGTTTCATTTTCAGAATTAGAACTCGTCCCAACAAGTGACATGGTGTGACAATGTTTTCTCTTTCATTACTTTTCAGCAGAATGAATCCTTGAATTCAGATTATATGATTTATGTCATAGGTCATTATCTATCCTATTATATAATTATATTACAACTTATAACATCATTCTGTCAGAAACCCATAGTTACAATCGTAATAATGACTTTAAAGGATTAAGAATACATCTCACAACTTTTCTAATCAAAGGGTTTTTAAATGGCATTCCAACATTGTTGTTAACAATACATATTGATTATGTATGATTCAATTATTATTATTAATGTTTATTTGATGTGGTCATAGCAATTACTTCGGACAGACCAGATGCATTGTTTGAGTGTTTTAGCATTAATTCACACCCCTTGTCCACAGGCTGCTTTTGAAAAGATAGAACAACTATAGTAGAAAGTAAGGAAAGAGAAAAACCAAAAAAGAAAAATGCAAGCATTTTTGCATGTTAATTACATATATAGGCTACTCTACAGAGCAAAGGCAACATGATCAAGCAATCACCCAGTTAAGAAATATCCATTGGAGCATTGTGTTTAGATTTGAGGCATACTTTGAGTCCTTTGTTCAAAGCATCACTGTTGGTCTCTAATTTTAGATTAGTGTGTAGAGAGTTCTAAAGTTTGGACCCCTTTACAGCGATAGCAGACTGACAGAATGAAGTCTTGTGTTTTGGGATGAGACCATCACCACTAGTGGAGGATCGTGTGATCGCTCTGTGAGAACTCGGACACCTCATGGACAGTTCAGCAAACAGTAATGACACATGATTATTTAGACATTTAAAAAACAATCAGAGTACTGAAATTCATTACATTTTCTAAAGTGAGAAAGTTGAGTTTCCTTAAAATCCGACAGTGATGCCAATTCATTGGTTTCCAGTCCATGAGTTTTATTGCCTGCTTGTATCTTGAGACTATAGGTTTCATTGTGGAGCTTTTGGCCATGACGTGATGCAATATGATAAATGAGAGAAAATCATTGCATGCATGTATAGTTTTGCAGCTTGATGTGACAGGTTCCTTCTGATAAAACGTAAGCAGTTAAGATTTGGTCTGACCTTCTTACAGATGTACTTAACCTGACTGTCAAACTTTAAGTTCTTGTCCAGGATGATACCACGGTACTTAACTTTGTTCACCACATCAGGGATTTCCTTCTTAATCCTAACCTCAAATACATCATGAGCATGATTAAGAGTTAGTTGAGATAATTCAAAATAGAATGTGATGACTTAGTTAGTAGGATACGTAGTAAGCACACAAGAAGTTCTTAGTCGAGAGATCGTGTTAGACATTTACAAGGAAATCCGCTGGTCTTTGTCTTTCATATGAAACCATTAGTCATTTTACCTTATCATAGTGGAGTTCGATTAGGGAACAAAGCAAGACTGGTGATGCCGAATGACCTTGTTTCCCTTTTCGGTTGAAGCATAAAAGTCCCATGGGTATTTATATTGTTCATAATCCAGGAAAGGCAATTCTCTCAATATCACCACTTCCACAATCACCCAACAGTTGTTTTAAAAGCAAGATTATTCATGTGTAAACTCACATATACTCAGAGCATATGTGGATGTCCTGGAGATGGCCGTGTTGCCCTTTCATCGCTGACCGCCATGTCGATTTGAGGAGGAAGCTGGTTTGGCCAGAATTAGGAGTGATCACAGTCAGCATTACCAATATTAAGTGTGTCACACTTTAATATTAGTTATCATCACAATATTCCAGTTCACTAGAACAGGGGACTCATGCACACAGAAACCAGCACGGTTACAACACACACACACACACACACACACACACACACACACACACACACACACACACACACACACACACACACACACACACACACACACACACACACACACACACACACACACACACTGAACTGCACATGTATATGTATATCTATGCACACACACCCACAAACAGTAGACTATATATATATATATACACACAAACACGCACACACTCACACAAATATGGATGTAACCTCTCCAGCTATATATACACAAATAATATAGACTAACATATATCAACAATACCAAACAAGTAAGAAAAGGTTGTTAAGCCTGTAGTAAAATTGGTTGGCAAGACCAGTTAAGGAAGCCCATATATCTACAAAACCTTAGGCCTTGATTCAATAATAGTATTAATAATTAATATGTGTGTACATAGGCCTATGTATAATAAATAAACAATGTGCACCGGCTAGGCGCCTGGCGGACTTGAGTGTGGAGAGGGCCACCGTTTGGAATGTTGGTGGGCTGTCCGGACAAGCGCCGACATTGTTGTGACAAAGCTGAGTTTTGACAAAGAGCCGTGCTCGGACATTGTTGTGACAGAGCTGCGATCACCTCCCCAGCCCCGGCTGCGGCCGGAGATCCACTCCGCATCTTCACAGGCTTTGTCCCAAGGCTGCGGCTAATTAGAAACAGGTCAGACTGAATCTGGAGTTGCGAACACACACACACACACACACACACACACACACACACACACACACACACACACACACACACACACACACACACACACACACACACACACACACACACACACACACACACACACACACGCGCCACCAACCGTCCCTGGCCTCTTAAGGTAAACACTTTCTCCCTTTTCCACAGAAATGAAACTGAGTAAAGCGTTGAAATGTATAGTGAATGTTAATCACTTCTGAAGACTTGGCCAACATCCTCAATCTCGTTGCAAAAGTAAACTGTGTGCAGCCCGTTAATTACTGCGACTCAAGGCATAAGTTGTACTTCTAGAGAAACATCCATGGATCAGGTCGCATGTATGCACCCACACACACACATACACACACACACACAAATATACAAGTGCATGCAAATGCCTGACACATGCATTTGCACACACGCACACACACACACACACACACACACACACACACACACACACACACACACACACACACACACACACACACACACACACACACACACACACACACACACACACACACACACACACACTTATGGCACCCTCCCCTCTCTCTTCCAGAGAAATGAAACACAGGACAGAGTATGCAGATTCCTGAGGTCACGCACTGCCCGTTTTTTTAGAAGCGCTCCCCCCTTAGCTTTCATTTATCCCGTTTGGCTTTGCATCATTATCAGCATCTTCTTCTTCATCATCATCTCGCTCGGTCCACCTTCTGGTGGCTAAAGATGAATGGATAGCTAGATGGACGGATGAATTGCATGAATGGATGGATGTATTGAATCAAATGTTTCAAATGTATGAAAGAGTATCTATGTGGATCTAACAGACATGGTATAAAGAAGATATGCAGAATAAACATACACCAGACAATTGATGCACGCGCACCCCACTACCCAAACAGTGGTAAAACAGCGAGTTATGGAGCAGATGTTAGATTAGATTAGACTAGATTAGGGTTCAGATAGATGTGTCCTGGTCGTGTCAGTGGGTCAACCCAATGCAGGTGTTCTTCTTCGGTGTTTTCTGCAGGAAACCTTATCAGTCAATAGAGAGGATTTGCATAAAGGGAAACCGCTTCATGCACCATTTAGTTATTGGACGATAGTACGCCTAGGTCAGAGTAACTCATCTAACGAATGTCTACTCATTTTTTTGGTAATGCGATTCTATTCCACTGTTTGTCCATTGACAATAGATGATACAGGGAAATGCAAACGTCTGAGCAGATTAGACAGACTTTCATTCAGTCCAATTCCCAATGATATGTTGCAATATAGCAGGATGCGTCCATGAATTGTCCTTGGCTATTCAGTGGTACCGTTTTATTTTCCAATGAGGAGTTGATGCTGTGGGTGGGAAACACAGAATTTCCTCACTATGTGTTTTTTTGGGCCACAAATTCAAACTTGAGTAACAAATCTTAAACGAAACGTATAGCTTTAACAATTTCGTGAACAGCACCACGGATTTACGTGAAGAGCTCCCGCTGACTATAAACGCTCCTTTTTCGTAATGCTTCAGTTTCAGTTTCTAAGAAATGGGCGTGGTTAACAGATGACGTATATAAAAGCCTCGGTGCGCACTAGGCTGTCCACAAAGACACAGAGAGCAGACCCAGAGTCACCACTACAAGGCACACATCCTGCCTTAAACTAGACCTGTAGTATCCCCCCCCCCCCCCCCCCCCCCCCCCTCCGCCCCGCTATAACGAAAGATTACCTTGAGCTGAGTGTGGACATGTGTTGACGACCACTGCGAACACAACAGCTACCGACAGGAGATCGCTGAGTACAGTGTATTCTCCGTTCTCAAGTGGGATCCGAGTGATTTTTAACGGTAAGCCTGATCATATGGTGTGATGTGAGGTAAAAGAGAGTGCTTGTAAGGAGCGTAAGACCGATTCAATCCTGCAGCTTTGCATTGTTGCATGAAATTTGTCTTTTGCGGTATTTGTTTTGTTGGTGGATTTTTTTAATATCCAATAAATATTGACGCTGCAGTAGGCCTACAGATCATAGCGCTCCGAGTAGTTTGTGGACCGGGCGGTACTTAAGGTTAGGAACTTATCCTTGCTCTTCGGTTCGTGTTGCAAGTTGTAGGCTTTGTAGAGGGTCGGTTATGTGCGGTGTCTCGTCCATCTGTTCTCCTGAACAAACATCTTACCTGAATGATGCTTTGCACTGCAGATGAGCTGTAGCCTAATCCCTCGACCCGTGCAAATTGGATTATGCTGTACGTGGAAATTCTAGATTTACGGACATGGCCACAAAGCTGTGAAATTCCCAACTCTCATGTTTCAACCTAGTAGGCCTATTTTGCTGAAGTGACAATACAATGAGTTGGTTATTCCTTCCATTCATTTAGGAACTTCTCAAATAACGACCAGAATCATTGTAATAACAGTAGTCTCACGAATTAAACCTTAGATTAATATCTAATGTCTTTCGATTAATGTCCAAAATCTGATTGCTGAATATCTCAAATCTGGGTGAAAGGAGCTTTTAACTATTGCGGGGCGTCATACTTTATTTCGACCAATCAAGTTGCTGGAGGCAGGATTCTGGATGCTCGTAATTGGCTAATAAAATAGAAAAAGTAGAAAAAGTGTGCGTCAAAGTTTCAAACCAACACCTTGTAGATCGGCCGCTGTAGAAATACACCTTTTCAAATCCCTATTCTGAAAGATTCATCCACAAGCGCTGAGATCTGACCCTTTCCTCCATGTTGTTCCCCCTCAGGATGTCATTGTGGTGGTCAGCGATGGGAGAGGGTTCTGAACGCCTCTCCACCGTAGGATGGTAGCTTACAGCACAGTGGAAGGCCATGGCAGCACCTGCACATCCTCCTCCTCCACATCCTCCTCTTCCTCCTCCTCTTCCTCCCGCGCTCTACCCCGTCCCGCGGGCCGTCCCCACCACTGCCCCCAAGCGGAGCCCGTCCGGCCCTGGGGCGATGGGGCTCCCCAGAACCCGGGACCCCAGCCCGGGGCGGCCAAGCCGCTCTCGGCCCTCGCCACCCACTTCCCGCCCTTCTCGTCCCAGAAGGACTTCTGCATCATCACGGACACGGCCTCCCAGCTGGAGCGCAGCGGCTTCTACTGGGGGCCCCTGGGCGTGGAGGAGGCCCACGGCATGCTCCGGGACGCCCCGCTCGGCAGCTACCTGGTGCGGGACAGCCGGCAGAAGGACGTGTTCTTCACGCTGTCGTACCGCGCCGAGGCGGGCGCGGTCAGCGTGCGCATCGTGTACCGCCGGCAGCGCTTCGGCCTGGCGGGCAGCGAGCGCAGCTTCGCGGGGCTCTTCGAGCTGCTGCAGCACTACGTGGCCTCGCCCAAGAGGAGCCTGGGCGCCCCCTACAGGAAGCGCATGGCCACGCTGCAGGAGCTGTGCCGGCGGCGCGTCGCCGAGGCCTGCGGCGGCCGCAGCGGGGTCCTGCAGCTGCCCGTGTCCGGGATCCTCAGAGACTTCCTGCAGGAGTTCCCTTATAGCCTGTGAGGGGCGAGGTGGAGGAGGTGGAGGTGGAAGAGGAGAGGGAGGAGGAGGAGGAGGAGGTGGAAGAGGAGAGGGAGGAGGAGAGGGAGGAGGAGAGGGAGGAGGAGAGGGAGGAGGAGGTGGCAAGGGGGACTGCTCGGGATCCCATCAGGACCCGGACTCAGTGTCTCTGGGGAGCAGGAGACTTTGGACGGGCTGTCAGATGGCTCAGGGGACCGGTGTGAGGATGCGCGGGTTCGCCGTGCCGTGGACTTGCGTGCCTTCCCGGGGGAGACCCTGGAGCTGACGGGACGCACCGGCAGCACGCTGGGAGGACGCTGCGTTCGGAGACCACTACAGCGGCAGGGGAACCAAGAAGAGGACGGTTGAACCCGGCGCCGGGGTCCTGCGATGGCCCCTGGTTCAGTGCCCCCCCCCCCGCCATGGGGTCAGTGTCGGGGCCCTTCGGGGCCATCGGGACCCTGGAGGCGGCCCTGTTGGACTTTGATGGCCCTCAGAGGGGCCACATGGAGTTGGGCCTGCATGAGCCTAAGTGACGGGGAAGTGACGAATGTTTTTTTTGTTTCTATGTTTGCGACTTACTTGAACACTCAACAGAATTGTTTACCTACAGTATTAGCACCTCAAACAGCCCGGGCAGCTTCCACCACCACTTTCAAGCGGTTTCAAAGAAACAGAATTAGTTGGAAACTATTACGAATAAATCAGCTTGTTGATTGTACTATGTTAGTTTGGTGCAACGAAGGAGGGTTTAGCAAGTGGTTATTTTATGCACATAGCACCACGAAGTGTTTTGATTTGTAATTACTCTGAAACTAAACATGATATTTGTGGTTTTTTTCATACCAAATATTAACACTGTTATTTCATGGTTCAGTTAAAGTTGTCAGTAATGCTGTGTGTAGCTTTGTTCCGTCCGTTGTTTTATTTATTCATGTGAATTTCTGACTAACCAAGTTTGGAAGAGAGATCATTATTTAGATATTTTTGTATCAATAATATATTTCAAACAAAATAAAAAAAAGATATTTTCAAAAGGACCATCTTGATTGTGTTTTAACGTTTTTTGTCGCTCAGTTTATGTATAACTTTTTTACACAGCTCTTTTCAATGCCGTTGAATGCTCCGTTCACTTGTATGGGCCCTTCCTAACTTCCGGCGGTGAATTATATTTGATAATTCAACGATTCTAATTATAATTGACCGCTTTACTATATTTACATAGCATTACTATGATTTATTAAACAAAAATAACCACAAACACGCCTTCTGGTAGCGCAAACATTCACACCTATAAATGTTTTGTTGAATTAAGATAAGATAGACTTCATATCCCGAAGGAAATTTATCTTGGATACTTGCATCTATATGCATAAGAATTATAATGCATACAACAATGAGCATTTAATATACAAATCAATACAAAAACTAGAAATCCAAAAAACATACACGTCGTTAAACAAACAGTCCACACCTACAGCCTTTCAGAGAAGCCATGAATCTGGCACCTGGTTGAGCAGCGTTCAGGGCTTCATTGAAAGGGGGACAAAGGACTGCTTGTCACTGTTGAAGCCTACACCACCACGCCAGGGGAACCTGATATGGATGATGACTGGTGAGAGCTGGCATTCGGAGGGGGGGGGGGACATGAGAGTAAGGGTTTGTGTCTCAGTGTGGCTGATGGTTTTGTCAAAAGATGCTGCCTGTCAGGGTGCATGGACAGGTTGCCCAAACCATGTGCTCCTTCCAGGCACATCACACCACTCTGTCTGGGCAGAAATAGAAGTCTCTGCTGGCCCCTGGAGTAGACAGTTAGTACCTGGACATGCCATGTCTGTTTGGGGTCAAACATACACAAACACACACACTCACACACAAACACAAACATGCTGGCACACACAGACACAAACACTTCTTTGGAAAGGAGAACTAGAACCGTTTAGGTGGCTATAGGACAGAAGAAGGAGAGTCGCCTGTTCATTGATGATACAGAGTTTGAATTGTGACTGTTGAATGAGGCATGAGTTACTTTTCTCTGGAATCCCAAAGCAGACTGTTTTTTGTTTGTGATAAGTAGAACAGATGACGCAACCCGGTGTACCAGCTGTTGTAGATGGCGCCCGCCTCCCCCTACCCCCAACGAGTTCGTCAACATTTCCTGTAACCTAAGTGTTGTAACACAAAAGATCAACAAACTTTTTCTTATCATTATTATTTTTAATGTCGGAGATTACAGAATTACAAAAAATCAATACACATCAGATATAGGCCTACTTCAAGTAGTCCAGGATCACCCACAGATTTCACCCATAGATTTTGGGTTTAACCGTGGGGTTTTCTCATAATTCATCTTTACTCGTTATCATTTAATAATCACCTCTTTTGGATTATTCTCCCCATTCACGACGTACAGAGGATAATCAGCACTGGCCCCGTCAGTGTGTGGCGTGGTGACACAAGCTCAACGCCTTCAACTTTTACAGTCAGTCGCACCTCAACCGCGACGCCTATCACCTCACGCTGCTGTAACTGCGGTTTCCATGAAGAGAAAAGTCACTTGAAAGTAGTTCAGGTGTCGCTAGTACCGGGAACCAGCCACGTGCGCGCGCGCACACACGCAACCACAGACACACACAAACACACACACGCGCACGCACGCACACACACACAAAAGAGATCACACGTGCACGCAAGCATTTCCCTGAAGAGAGGAACCGAGATGGAGGCAGCAGACAAAGGGACCGTGTGGTTCTTTTTTAAGCCACAAGAACACGGAATGAAACTACTAACCCAGTCCGCCTGAAGCAAACTGAGGTTTTTACTGCAAACCACGGAGGTACGTGAAATCTCAAGGTTCCTCTGCCACGTTGTATCGAAGCGTTTCGATAGGTGACACGATCAACCCACTTTTTTCTGTGGGGCCTCCTCCTCCCCAACCACCATGACGATAGACCCTTGCTATGCTATGGCTTTACTATACCTTTCTATGCCATGCTCACTTAATTCCTGTATGTTATACATTTTCACACAATATTGTCATGAATTAGCTTTGGCTAAAACACTATGATGCATACATCAGATGACTGGTTCGCACTATGTTTTTATATCTGTCCCTATTCTAATAAATAAATACAATTATCAACAACGATTGAAATGGATCGCTTTTAGAAGATCTTGAGCCTCTCTAGAGATCTCTAAGGGAATAAGTGGTGGGACTGTGACCTCCAACTGTAGAATAAATGGGCGTAAAAAAAATACAATTCCCAGTTCCTCCTTTTCGGTGGATGGATATGGGCTATAGGCGTGACGTGTAAACAAAGCGGTCATGCAGACACGCATTTCAACTGTGTGCACAATATCATGATGTGACCATGAAGCGGCAACAGTGTCACTTACCTGCGGGGGTGATGGCCGAGTGACGGCTTGACAGAAGGATACAGTAGGTATCTCTTCTTTAGCTTCAGCTCTTGCCCGTACCCGTTTCTCCCTAGGTCAAAGTTGTACATCAAGTGACCATATTTTGTTCTGCTTTTAGTTTTGATTGGCACAATTATTATTTTATATATTATTCGTTATCATAAATCCTGGTGAACTCAATACCAACCATGTGTCCTTCTGTTCTTGTTCTGACCTGAACGCTCCGTCATAAGTTGATTGCGAGAGAGTGAGAGTGAGTTCCTCATCTCTTCAAAGGAAAACGTTTTTATTCACTTAAAGAAACTAAGTAATACTCTTCTGCAGCACTGTTAGGTAGAATAATTTATTGCAATACATTGATTATTTCTCTGTCAGGTCATTAATAATAATAATAATTACAGGTTTTAAAAGCCTTAAGCCTTTTTACATAGCATACAAACATATGACTCGCAGAAATTATGTATATATATATATATAGCATGAATAACTGATGTGAGGAATGGGCCTTCCATGAGACATGTACACATGTTAGAAATCTAATTAAAGCTATTTTTCACTTCCTCTCAGGCCAACAGCTAACTAACCAATCCAATACTGGCATGTATTTTGTGCTTTTCTCCAAAATGTATGCTTTTATATATTGTGTCGATTAAATTAAAGAACCATCGCAGAACACCACAAAAAAATAGTAAGAAACCCCTCCCAAAAACCTGATATCCGGTAGACTGACCAAATGAAACCATCGTTTCATAATAGATTTGGGCTGTTTCGTCGTCCTGTTGGTGAATCGTTTCTCTTGGGCACAAGAACAATTACTGATGGTGATTTACAGTGGATTCTGCATTGACACAAATCTATTTTCTTTGCCTTAACGCCAATGCTCAAGTACTTATTTTGCAGGTAGTTCTTCCCTATACATTCTATACATAGACAGCAAAGGATACAACAGAGCTGGTTACGTTCTGTTATCTGTTTGAGAAATTCTATGAACAAAGACCTATTGGGAGACATAACCCCAGTAAATATATCATCATCATCCGAGTTGGATTCTTGCCTTGGTGTCTGATCTTGAACCAAAGTGCACAGGAGTGTGTTAAGCTGAGGACCCTCTTATTCCAAGTAAGGTATAAACCGGTCACAACGAATAAGACACTTTGTGCAGGAGAAACACCACTTTTAACGTGCGCAGGGCATGCTTCTTGCACAGAGTTACACAAAGAAGGCTCCAAATAGCCCTATGGGTTAATCATTCAACACGGGTTAAAAGATTCAACGGAAAAAAAAGAAAATCAACGCGATTATTTCTTCCGACGATTCAGAAATGGTAAGTTTGCCGGGATATGTGGTGCGCTAGTGCTGGTTTGATTTCTTAAGGAGTTTGAAAGCTTGGGCCCGGTGAACGAGCAACGTGATTATACATTCAGCCTCGGGCCCGGGTCCCGGTAGCAGACATCTGTGTTGCAGTCATACGCAAGTTCAGACGCTTCAGGCTTCACCCAAAAACACAGCCAGCCGACCGCTCAGAACACAATTCAAATTATTATTAGGAGGCTTCCCCTTCCCCCCGTTGCCTCTTACAGTGAATCTGATCCACTCATTAATAAGCCCGTCCAATGTGGGAGTGGTTCTTTAAGCTGGCAGGTCGCCAAAAACATTGCTGGTTTTCACGTGCGCGCGCCCCACGATCAAATCAAAAAGAGTAGAAAGGAAAAGTGTGCACGGACACACCCACGCGACCCCGGGAGGCAGATCTGTCAAGTAAAAATCCAACCATGTGTAACGCACACCTCGTTCTTGCAAATCAGTCTCTCATACACACCGAAATAACTATTCGCGCAACAAATGAAGTCTTTTTTTTTAGATTCTGGCTCTTCAGTTATCTACGAGGATATCATGTCCAAAAATATAGCGCAGCCCTTCTCCCAGCCAATAAGCTGCTTCACGCGACCCAGTCTTTGGGGTGTCATGTTGCTGCTGGACTGAAAGGGAAATGAGCGTTGGTAGGTGGTGTCGTGTGGAGGCAAAACACCCAGGGGAGCCATATTGTTTGTGTGTGTGTGTGTGTGTATGTGTACGCGCGCGTGTGCGTGTGTGTGTGTCATGATCTCTATGTGCGTGTGAAATGATCTCTATGTGCGTGTGTCATGATCTCTATGTGAGTGTGTCTGTCTGAGTCTGTGTGTCTGTCTGAGTCTGTGTTTCTGTCTGAGTCTGTGTGTCTGTCTGAGTGTGTGTCTGTCTGAGTCTGTGTTTCTGTCTGAGTCTGTGTTTCTGTCTGTGTTTCTGTCTGTGTTTCTGTCTGTGTTTCTGTCTGTGTTTCTGTCTGTGTTTCTGTCTGTCTGTCTGTCTGTCTGTCTGTCTGTCTGTCTGTCTGTCTGTCTGTCTGTCTTTCAGTCGAGCTCTGGTGAGTCGAGTGCGTCTGTCGGCTGGCTGTGTGTCTCCCCCTCTTCTCCTTCTTCATCATCATCTTCTTCTTCTTCTCTCGTCTCCTGGGGCCCATCGCCTGCGGTCGAGTCCCCTCCCTGGAAATCAGCCAACGGGGTCGCGGCCGCGTCGCCGGGCCCCTCCCCCACCCCCTCCTCCCCCCCCTCCTCCTCCTCCTCTTCCTCTTCCTCCTCGGCGATGGAGGAGGGGGGCCCGAGGGGGAGGGGGGCGGGGGGCAGCAGGGTGAGCGACTCCACGCCCAGCGTGTCGGCCCCGCCGCCGTCGGTGAGCAGGGAGATGGAGGGCTGGGAGGCCGGGGTGAGGCTTGGGGCCAGGGCCCACTGGTGGTGGTGGTGGTGGTGGGGGGGCGGGGTGGAGGCCGCCCCTACGCCCTCGCCCCCGCCCTCGCCGCCCGATGATGACGGAGGGGTGTGCTCCAGGAAGGTGCCGTCGTCTGCAAGACAAGGGTCAGAATTTGACCCCAACAACTAGGACCCCCGTCACAAAGAGACTTCTGTCTTCTGATGGGTCTGAGCGCAGTGACGGAAGGACACCGTACAACAATCTAATGTAAACCAACATCAAAGAAAGCACGGCAAGGCAACTTTATTTATACGGCACTTTTCTTTCGCAAGGCAGACTCCGAGTGCTTTACATGGAATCATCGCACCCGATAAAATGAAACAATAAAAGAAAAAGATAAGGATGGCAAAAAAAAAGGCAAAGAAATGCTTTATAGGAAGTGCAATGTGTCTAAGATTTAGCAGAAAGCTAAAGCAATCAGAAATAGATAGATAGGTACTGAAGATAAGATAAGAAGAAACAGCTGTTATCCGAGTGTAATCTGTTAGCGATGCCACCGCCAGCCACAAGTTATCAGCGATGGTGCTCGATAACATCCGTTACGGGTTGACTGTGCCTGACTCTTAGACCGCTGCTGGGTTCATTTCTGCCCAATCAACGCAATCAGTTCCCTTGATTGTTTAGGGGAATCCGTTGTGTGTGACGCATGGAGGGAGCCCAGAGGGAGCCGGGTTTTCTTTGAAACCCTGCTACAAAGAACCACCTCTGCCCTAATAGGAAGCACCCTCCACAAACACTCACCAGTGACCTCGCTCAGTGGGTGAGTAGCGGCCTGAGGTTGACACCGGCAGTCGGTTGCACCAGCAGAACGTAAAGCCGATCATAAGTTCGGGTGTAAAGTCCGCCTTAACCCTACGCTCGACGTAGCTAGTGTCAAAACTAAAGGTGTTCTAAATTTTGGTTGCACCACCATAACTTAAGTTGTAACGTTACTAGTGGTGCATAAATTGTACCAGTGTCGCTTTTAATGACGTTTAGATAATTTCAAGCCAATCATTGACAGCTAACAATGTAAACAGGAAATACCGGCAAGTTTCCACCTTATCCGAGTGAAGACGCGTTAGCACCCAAATGAGAGGGCAAACAAAACAGTTTCAGTCATTTATTCTCTAAAATTTGCTTGGACGGTATAGGGTGATTTACGTTCAACGTAGCCTAAGTGGGACCTTACGTTCTGCTGGTGCAACCAGCTGCAGCACTCTAGCATTGACAGTTATGTACAGAGGCTTAAGGCATGGGCAGCACTAAGGCATCCTCAATGCTTTGTGCTATTGTTTGCTCATGCTTAGCCCTCAAAAATAAATAAAAGTTTGGTTCCTGTTGGTTGTCTGTTGATGTCATGGGTAGGTAGGGAATTTATTTTATTTTTAAAAAAATAAAAAATTCCAGCGGCAGCGAATGATAGGTAGGACTTTTTTCTTTCTTTATTTTTTTAAAAATTATTATTATTTTTTTTTTACAGCAGCTCATAAAATGATTTGGGTCGCACATAAATTGACAGGGTTGGTCGGAAACCGGATTGGATGTGTGTGAACTTTTGTAGGTGTGTGTGTGTGTGTGTGTGTGTAGAGGCGTGTGTGCGTGCGTGCGTTACCTGCAGGGCTGTGGGCGGAGATGGTGCTGGCGGTGACCGAGTCGCACCTCCCAGTGCTCCCAGTGCTCCCAGTGCCACTGGAGGAGGGGGGGGAGGGCGAGGACAGCGGCGAGGGGCTGTGCTGGGACACGCAGTGGGCCACCGCGAAGCCTAGACGGACACACAGACACACAGACGAGGTCATCTCCTCGGATGTTTAAAAAAACATGAAGGATTCCCCCGTGGGCTGTCTCTGGTGGGGGGGGGGGGGGGGGATTGTAGCGGTGGGCCGACGTCCGATGTCTGGACTCGCTCTGTTTACTACGAGACCGTGGGAGCGGGTCGTCCACCCAGGAGGTTTTCATGGACCTAGTTTAACCCCAAGGTACCGCTACTCGAAATGGAAATAAACCCAAATGGAGAACCGGTCCTGAGGGATCGAATCGTGGATGGTTGGGATTTTTCCTTGATTCAATCCAACATAAGAAGCAGGAGCGGGCCAGCTGTTATATATTTAAGCAATAGATTACGACAGGCTGTGGTATGACTGAAGCAATAGACCACTGACTGAAGTGATCTATTGCTTTTTTACAACGGTTACTATTATGGCGAAACGAAAGTCATAGACACACTACATTTAAAAAGAAACCAAGAAAGTCAAAGTAGCCGTTTTATTAGAGAATACAAAAAAGTAGTCCCTCCTGGCTGCCTTCAAAATGCACGACGGTCGCTATGCAACACACTTTAGCGTCCCTCCGAGAGAACGGTTGGAACGGTTTCCACTTCAAGGCGCGGAGTGATACTTTCACAAAATGATCGGGCGTCATAGCAGTTATGTATACGCTCATTATACAACAGCTAGGAACCAATCAGATCGCTGGATTTAGGCCCCCCGTTGTATAAATATATACACACATACCATACACACAAACACTGTATAAAGTGTTGTTCTGGAATGCCCCCGGTCTCCGGACCCCCCCCTCCCCCCGCGCCTGGTTACCTGGCACCTTGTCCACTGAGGCGAAGAGCGCGCGGCTGGCGGTGGGGTCGTTGGGCGCGCGGCGCGACTGCTCGTAGAAGCGGAAGGGCAGGCCGCCGGGCGAGGCGTGGCCGGGCTGGGCGAAGCCCAGGACGTCCGTGCTGCCGGGCTGCATGGGCAGCTCCAGCAGGGCTGCATGGGGGGGGGGGGGGGGGGGGGGTGGCAGTGGTAAGGTGTGGGCGCTTGTAGGGGTGTGTGTATGGTATGGGTGGTTGTAGGTGGGTGTGTGTGTGGTTGTGTAGGCGTGTGTGTGATGTGTGTGTGTGTGTGATGTGTGTGTGTGTGTGTGTGTGTGTGTGTGTGTGTGTGTGTGTGTGTGTGTGTGTGTGTGTGTGTGTGTGCGCTCTCTTGTGGCAAAATCTGCGGATCCCGCATAGGCCTGCACAGCCACTTGGCTATGCATCGCCGCAACACACCCCAATAATTGTCCTTCCTTTCTATTTGGAGCAACGTCATCATCGTGTGTGTGTGTAGGTGTGTTTTTGTGTGCGTATGTAGCTGTAAGGTGTGTGCGTGTGTGTGTGTGCAGTTGTTAGGTGGGTGTGTGTTTGTATAGTTGTAAGGTGTGTGTGTGTGTGTGTCCAGTTGTCAGGTGGGTGTGTGAGCAGTCGCTGTGATTATATGGCTGGATCTTAACAGAACAAGAATCAAAGGGGAACATGGGCACCCCTGCACGCGTCTCTAAACCCGGCTTAAGGCCACCTGAGAGTGCGTCACTTCGTGTACGGCCCGGTGTGTCGAGGCATGTCTTAATGGCAGAAGGACATTTTCTGCTAAGCCCATTCAGCGAGGAGAGAGCCGAGTGGAAGAGTACTAGAGTAACGCGCCTCAGAATCACCACCGTGTTTCCTGATCGCAACACGCCAGCTCTTCATAAACCCTCGTGGTGATCGTTGGCGCCTCAAAGCGCTTTCCATCCATCGTAAACCACTAAACTATTGTTGTTATTCGTTCGTGTGCCCCCCGCCTCTTTCTCCTCCTCTTTTCTTTTTTTTGGTGTAACTAAAAGAGTGCAGGAGTCACTCTTAAATGCAACAAATCATAACAACGATAAGAAATTATTAAATCATATTCAAAAGAAAAAGGCTCAATCATGGCCTGATGGAAAAACAAAAAACAATCAGACCAAACACACACCCACACACTTTCTCTTTCAACCCCAGACACGCGTACACACACACAGAAACTAAAGAGAAAGTGCTCTTCTGTTCATGCGCTGAACAGAACCATGATTCCAGTGAACCAATGCACACGGGGGGGGGGGGGGGGGGGGGACCCCTGCGACGGCGCCGCTCGCTCACCCGCGATCCGCTGCATCTTGGTGCGGCGCGCCTGGATGCGGCCCTTGGCCAGCCGCTGCTTGGCGATGATGCAGCGGATGTGGTCGGCGAAGATGAAGTTGGCCTGCAGGATGGGCATGGGCTTGGCGTGCGGGTTGGAGCCCGGCTTGTGGATGACCACGCTGAGCGCCCGGCTGTCGTCCTCCACGCCCGACACCTGCATGTCCTGACGGGAGGAGGAGAGGGGGGGGGTTACTACCAGGGGTTTACCCCCTTTCTGGGGTACGACATGATCCCCGTGTTGAGACAAGGCAATGTTTTTAGAAAGCTTTCTTTTTCCTTTTTTTATACGGCCAGTGTCGACTTAGGAATTTGACAAGCTCAGACAGACAGACAGAGACAGAGACAGAGAGAGAGAGAGAGAGAGAGAGAGAGAGAGAGAGAGCCAGAGAGAGAGAGAGCCAGAGAGAGAGAGAGCCAGAGAGAGAGAGAGAGAGAGAGAGAGAGCCAGAGAGAGAGAGAGAGAGCCAGAGAGAGAGAGAGAGAGCCAGAGAGAGAGAGAGAGAGCCAGAGAGAGAGAGAGAGCCAGAGAGAGAGAGAGAGAGAGAGAGAGAGAGAGAGAGAGAGAGAGAGAGAGAGAGAGAGAGAGAGAGAGAGAGAGAGAGAGAGAGAGAGAGAGAGAGAGAGAGAGAGAGAGAGAGAGAGAGAGAGAGAGCCAGAGAGAGAGAGAGAGAGAGAGAGAGAGAGAGAGAGAGAGAGAGAGAGAGAGAGAGAGAGAGAGAGAGAGAGAGAGAGAGCCAGAGAGAGAGAGAGTCAGTGTCAGTGAGCGGGGGGGGGGTGAAGTTGGAAAGAGTCCAGGAGCAGTTAGTCAAACACACGCACGTGTGCGTGTGTTTGACTTCCTGAGAAGAACTCTAAAAATAGAGTTCATTGGAAAGGGGAAGTTTCTCTTAAAGTCACTCTGTGGGAGTGGGAGGTTAGACAGCCGTAAGAGTCATGCCTCAACAAAATCCAAGCAAATGGTGACCCTGGGCGAGAAGCATCGCAAGGAGCACAAAGGGGTCATTGCGATGTACCAAAACACTTCAAGGGAGTGAAGGGAGAGAGGAGGCAGGAACAGGATGAGTGGCGGGATCAAACCAGAGACTACAAACTAGTAAAAACCCTCGCAGCACCCTCGCAACTCTCGTGCAATGTGGGTATCTGAGTCATTTTGGTTGTTTATGTTACATGACAAATAATGATAGGAATTTGACGCACTTGCATGCCAGTCACCTGAACATGCTGGATGCCAGGACTTTCTGTCTGGCTGCGAAAAACACCTCACCATGAGGCACCAGCAGGGCAAGATATGACTCAGGAGGTTGAGCAGTAATTCCGGTAACCTGAAAGTTGCTAGTTCGATCGCCCGGCTCCTCCTAGCTGAGTGTGGAGGTGTCCCTGAGCGAGACAACCTCACCCTGACTGCACCCGACGCGCTGGCTGTCGCCTCGCCGGAGTGACACCGCCGTCGGTGTGTAAATGTGCGAATGGAACGGGTGAATATTCGGCAATATTGCAAGCTCTTTGGGTGGCGACTAAATCAAATGCAGTCCATTTACCATTTAGGGACTGGCTGACATGGGAGGGAGGTTTTGGTACGGACATCCTCTTCGAAAGACACTTGGGGATTATAAATGCCTTACACTGAGTAGGGGCTGCCCAGCTCCAACGCCTCACAGATCTCCTCCTCCTCTTTGAATGGGGACGGACGCGCAATGCATTGTGGATCCGTCCGTTCCGTTGGAGCCTTCGGCTCCGTCAAAAAGATCCGTCATCCAATCAGATCGCGTATGCAAATTTAAGCACTGTGACGCGACGCGGGCTCTGACGATACTGGAAAGCGGGAAATCTTGCAGTGACAACGCAACAAGCAGGAAGAAGCGGGAAGAACCCGGCGAAGCGATTTGATCGGCTGACGGATGCCTCTGCAAAGACTACTCCCCCATCCGTCGGCCACGCCTTCCCATGTCCTTTGACTGACGGTGCAGTGGGCATGAGGCGTAACCCCCCTCCCTCCCCCCAGATTCCCCCTCCCCTTTTTGTTAAGCGACCTTGGGTACTATGGAAAGTGCTATATAAATCCAAGTGATGATCACTGTTGTTATTATACACCAACGCCAACTTCCCCCAAAGTCCCGTATTGGTCCCACATACCTGCAGCAGGCCGGCGAACTTGACCACGCCCCAGCCCAAGCGCTTGGTCTCCGGCTCCACCAGGCTCATCTGGTAGACGTCGACGGCCAGAAACCTCTGGGCCTGCCCCCCGTCCTTGCTCACCACCATGCACGCGATCAGGTCGCTGTTGTCTGGGCGGGAACACAGAAACACGGCGCTTTTTAGGATTATTATTTCACAGATGGTTTTTGAGATTGAAAGTTAAATATTGAAAAAGGGGACATGTTATACCACCCGGTGCGAGTGTGATTAGCCGTTACAAGCCGTTTTGAAACGGCTTGTAACGGCTAATCACACTCGCACCGGGTGGTATAACATGTCACCTTTAATGTAATACAGTGGTGAGAATGTAATACGCCTGGCAGAGTCCTTTCTCCCAGGCTTTTAGCAACGAACGGTTGGTTTATTGACTGTCATTCTGAAACTGAAACTATGTTTGAGACAAGAGGCCTGGTTCATTTACTGGATCTGAGAGATGCCATGGGCATTTCAGGCAGCTTTTCATCCGTTTCTCTTATCTTGTGCCTCACTCGTTCAGTCAGCTGAGCATAAACACCTCCTAAACAGCATTCATGAATGGCGGTGTTGTTTAGTGATATCTAAGTGTAAATCATACACGCACACACATTTCAATGTTAAACAACATTCCCATTATGATAGTGAGGGGCAAGGGCCATTGCCATGGCTACCAGAGAGGACGCTGGCGTTGTTTGTTCGCCGCTTCTCTGATCACAACTTTTTTCGATTTTTGTGACTGATAAAGTAGTTTTCCTGTGCTTTTTTTTCACTTTTATTTTTTTCACTTTTAACAAGCTATTGTCACGAGCCCTTCCAGTTTTTCGGGACATTGATTTTTAGCCTCACCGACGTTGTTAGCTGGGTAGTTAGGCATCTAGCTTTTTCTGACGTCTTCCAACTGTCAATATTGCCTCACCGGGAAAAGAGCCATCTGGTTCCAACAACAACTTATATCGCCTTGCCGGACAACTTTCTGCCGTGGGTAATCCTGGTCTACACTGCTGTCATCCATCTCTGTGTACCGGGCCCGCGGCTAGCCGCTATCGCTGAGCTGTTGCTCCCTTCGCCCGGCAGCATCATGCTCACCTATTCGCCTGCACAGCTGTTTGGTATGTTCAACTACTCCCTCCCATCATCCATCTCAGTCATCAAACAACTTGGACTCCTACGTCGTCGCCGTTACATCCACAGGAGCTCCCGCCGTAGATTTGTTTTGTCCCAGCACGGTCTCTGCGTCCCATTCACCCGGTCAACTGCACGCTCCGTCACACCCCTCCCACGTCATCAGGACTCAGCTGCTTCCGGACCTTTCAACGCTGCCGTTAGGCAGCAGCTCACCAGGCAGGTGAGCTCCCCTCTGTCCTCCCGCACAGCTATCCTGACTAACCTCAGACCTCTCCAACCTGCCCCGATCCCACCCCCCTCTGGCTGTGTCAACTTTGCCCTCCTCAACACTCGTTCACTCACCAATAAAGCCCCCATCATACATGAACTCATCCTTGATAATAACCTCGACCTCCTTCTACTTACTGAAACCTGGCAACAACCCAATGAATTTTTCTCCCTCAACCAAGCATCTCCCCCTGGTTTCAGCTACATCGCCAAACCCCGCCCCTCTCGCCGTGGAGGTGGTCTCGCCGTCATACATAGAGAGACTTATTTGATTAAAGAACTCACCCTCCCTTTAGTAATATCATCCTTTGAATTCATTGCTTTCAAAGCCCCCTCCGCCACAACAGTTATCCTTATCTACCGGCCACCCAAACCTAATCCCTCATTCCTCTCTGACCTCACTGAACTCCTCACACTAGCATCAACCCTCTCTCCACGTCTGATGCTACTTGGTGATTTTAATATCCACATGGACTCCCCCACTTGCAAGCTCTCATTTGAATTCACCACTTTATTGGAAAATTTCTCTCTCGCCCAACATGTCACCTTCCCCACCCATGACAAAGGACACATCCTTGACCTTGTCTGCTCCATTAATCTCCCTGTACTCGACCTCCGGCCATGCCCCTTTCCCCTCTCTGATCACAACCTTTTACGGTTCTCCATCCTCTCCCCCATCTCCCGCCCCCGCCCCCTTAGAGAAATCACCTTCCGTAACCTAAAATCCATTGACCCCCACCATCTCTCTGACCTGCTCTCCTCCACCCTCCCCCTGGACTCAACCCTCATCTCACCTGATGAGCTCACAAACCACCTTAATGCTACACTGTCTTCCTCCCTCAACACCCTGGCCCCCCTCAAAACCAAAACTGTCTCCTTTAATACCTCCTCACCCTGGTTCACACCTGCACTCCGCAAATTGAAACAAACCGGCCGCCAACTCGAACGACTCTCCAAAAAAACCTCACTCACAGTCCACCACCAAGCCTACAAACTCCACCTCACTGCCTACAAAGACGCTCATCGCCGCCAAGTCTGCATACCTCTCTGCCATCTTTTCTGACCCCTGTCAAAACCCAAGAACCCTCTTCTCCACAGTGAGCAACCTCCTCAAACCGCGGACCAGCACCCTCTCCACCTCCACCCCAGATCTCTGCAACTCATTCCTCCAGTTCTTCGCCGACAAAATCACTGCAATCAACCATTCACTATTCCCTGTACATAACCCCCCTGCACACTCAATGGCCTCTCCCCTACCCATCTCTCTGGACCTCCCAACACCTCCTCCCCATTGCCGTCTCACCCACTTTGACCTGATTACCCCTCCTGCACTCTCCAAACTTATAGGCTCCTCCAAACCTACTACCTGCTCCCTCGATCCCCTCCTCACTCCCCTGCTCAAGTCCTGCCTCCCCGTTCTCTGCCCTTACCTCACTAAGCTCTTCAACTCCTCACTGTCCCATGGAACGGTCCCCTCTGCCTTCAAATCTGCTGCTGTCACCCCCACCCTCAAGAAACCTGGTCTCGACCCCTCCTCCCTCAGTAACTACCGCCCAATCTCCAACCTCTCCTTCCTCTCCAAAACCCTTGAACGCATCGTCACCACACAACTCCAATCCCATCTCCACGCCAATAACCTTTTTGAATCCCTCCAATCTGGCTTCCGCCCCCTCCACAGCACAGAAACCGCTCTCCTCAAAGTCCTCAATGACCTCCTCCTCTCTGCCGACTCTGGTTCCCTCAACTTCCTCATCCTCCTTGACCTGAGTGCAGCCTTCGATACTGTAAACCACACCATCCTGCTCACCAGACTCAGCAACCTCGGAATCAAAGGAACTGCACTTAGCTGGCTTCACTCCTACCTCTCCGACAGATCTCACTTCATCTCCCTCCACAACCACACATCTGCCACAGCCACCGTCATACAAGGTGTTCCTCAAGGTTCTGTATTTGGCCCCCTCCTCTTCATCATCTACCTCCTCCCCCTTGGTCAGTTACTCCGCCATTTCTCCATGGACTTCCACTGCTACGCCGACGACACCCAGATTTACCTCAGCACCAAATCCCCCCACAACCCCCCCCTCTCCCACATTGAATCCTGCCTGTCTTCACTCACTCTCTGGATGCAAAATAACTTCCTGAAACTTAACAGCAACAAAACTGAACTCCTCCTCATTGGCTCCAAATCCACCCTCAGTAAACTCTCTCCCTCTACCAACCCCCCCGGGCCCTCAGATCCTCCTCAGCTGGTCTCCTCTCCACCCACACATCAAAACTCCACAGCCTAGGTGACAGAGCCTTCTCCAGGACATCTCCCAGGCTCTGGAACTCCCTCCCCCAACATATTCGTGACTCTGAGTCCCTCACCATCTTCCAGTCCCGCCTCAAGACTCATCTCTTCTCCTCTGCCTACCCCTAGATCACTCACTATTTCTAGCCCCATCAACTTCCCCTATGTAAAGCGCTTTGAGTACGTGAAAAGCGCTATATAAATTGAATCTATTATTATTATTATTAAGGGTGTTTTCCAACACAACAACCCATAGTTCACTAAATGTTGGTAACAGTGTGTAGGATGCAAAAAAAAAAAAGCTCTCTCTTTCAAACTCTCAAAGCACATCTACAGCACCTGCAATGGAGACCAGTGCAAAATAAATATTCTTACTTTTTCTTGGTAAAAATGTGAACTTCATTTTACCAAAAATGTTAATCTGTGGCAATATTACCGAGAGAACATGCATAAAAGCACCCTTTAGGAACATGTGCAGTGCTAACAGGAGTGAACTGGCCTAACTTCCATGGGAATTGCATGCATAGCTGAAGGCACTAAATGAATACTTGGCAGGTGAATGGATGAACCATCTGGCTATCAGTTTTCGCGTAGAACACATAGTTCCTCACAGGACGCTGACTGGTTGGTGGATAGTAGTCAGGAAACAAACGCATCGCTTGAAGCCAGGCAAGATTGCCGCTTGACTTGATTTCACGAATCCTGCTGCCTCGCAAGATTAAATAGAGGCTGCCTTCCTCAAATTATCATACAGTTAATCTATATTTTGCAATGCAGGACTGCACGACTTCCCTGATGTTTCTGTGTAACAAACATGCCCAGTGCAACTTATTATTGAAAGACAGAGAAATGTCAGTGGGCCAAGCTCGGATTGACATTGAGGTGAGCTGGAAAAGGTGCTGTTGTTGGATGAGGAAACCTGATGGTCATCTTGTTCTCTGGGCCAAAGAGGAAAACACATAAAGAAACATGTGGGCACTCTGTGCAGCAAAACTTTTATTTTCCAAGTTGCGTACTGATGCAATAGCTCAAGATGGGATAGGATTTTGGCAAGAATGATATCAGATGCAACTTTTTCAGAAATTTGTGAACAGAACAGAGCACATTGGATCTGATCTTTTCAATTCTGACTCAAATACAGGTTTAATTCTTTGCAAGGCGACCTCAGTGTGAACAGTTGTATTCATGCAACTTTCAAGTCTCTCTTCGTCAACTTCGATATGTCGCAATTCTGACGAAAGAAATGATAAACATTCCTTTTCTGGCGAACTGTCACCCTGGCGGGTTGGTTTTCTCTAGAAGAATACCACTCCTGCTGAGCAATTTCGCCATAACTTTGCATAATTACCAAACCCCCGTGAACCAGGAAGAAAAACTGTGACTGGGTAAAAAGTGTGGAATTGTTCACACCCTGCCAGCGCTACTGCATATCGACTTATCAACGCTTCAACCACTCCAGTGGCCTCCGTGTGCTACGTCTGATTACTTCGTTATCTTTTTTGTCGGTTTCGGACTGTGAAGTCCGAAAGTAAAAAGTAAAAAAGTAAAAAAAACGAAACCAAAAGCAAAACACATCCAAATGTTGACCTAAATCAATCATCAATAATGAAAGCTTAAAGGCTAAGCGACTACATCTGTTTCTCCCACGCGTCTGGCCCGGATGATGAAGAGGCTGAATGCAAAACCACTGGCTTTCCGTTCCTGCCTTGCCGCGACACCCACAGTCGACTCAAACCGCCCGGCTAGTAACTGGTGGTCAGAGCGCAGGCCGTGTGGGTTCAAGGGCTAGCAGGTGTGGCCGTGCTACGCGTTCAACTGTCGTGGTACACAACCCTGAAACAAGTTCACACATTTAGGTCAAAGATATGAACTTTATTCAACCTTGTATATTTTATCTTAGTTGAGCGAAAGGGTTTGTTTTGGTACGTTTTGTAGTAAAATTGTTTTAAGTAAAGAAAAAGTTGACTTTGTGAGAACCGGACGCGTGTGGAATAACAAAAACACTTGACACTAGGCTCAGCCTGCGTCTAACGCAGAAAAAACTCTGATGAATAATGAAAGAGAAAGAAGTGGTCCGGTTACATTTACAAGGTACCTCATCTGGTGCGAGCACGGTAGAGGATTGCAGCTTGCAGCCCCCTAGTTGCTGTGCGTGTGTCTATGTGTATGGGTGTGTGTTTGTGTGTTTGTAGCACAAAGTTTAGCTTTTTGTGGTGGAACCACCCTCACATGCACATACATGTGTGTAAACACATATAGTACGTTATTTATAGCAAAGCCACTTGAGTCATTAAACTATAAGAATGTTGATTCAAGTTAAAAATATCACATTTGTTGTGATCCTGGAAACACAAATGGTACAATATAATAAAATATATGGATCTAATGCCTGGAACGCAATCACTTAACATTAAAATCATATGGAGGCCAGACTGTATTTTACTAATACAGTAAATAGAGATTATAGATCCTGGTAACTGAAAAGGTTTCCACACGTATTTCCATCAGTACTTCCAGGACAATGCTTAGCTCACTCTTGTTGCAAGTAAGGTATTCCCTGATAGATCTCTTTCTGTCATATTTTGAAACTGCGTCCTGGGAATCATTTCTAAGCGAGCGTCACTGCGTCAGGAGACCAGCAAATAAATATATATATTAATATATACGATTTTTATTGTTTTGCATTTTGAAGGGATTTCTTTATTCTTTGCGGTATCGTTAACTGCTGGAGTGTTATGAGCTGTATGAGCTTGTTTTAGCGGCGAGGAGACCCTAGCCGTGCAGTTATTAAAAGTTAAACAACCCCCCTGCCAGCCGTTGTATATATATATATATAAAAGCCGTTTATTTTATCCTGTACTAGTGAAACTGAGCAACGGGATTTACAAGCTATCTTATCTTGTCAGTAATATACCAAGTGGTGTGAAGGGGAGCACAGCTTTCAGTTTTCAGAAGAAAGAAAGACAGGGACAGATGATAGATATGAGAGTGAGAGTGAGAGAGAGAGAGAGAGACACACACTTACTGAGGTCCAGCACATCATCAGTCTTGATGAGGTCCTCTGGCCGGGTCAGGGGCAGCTGGGTCTCCGGCTCCCCCTGGAGCTGCAGGGACAACGCCCGCAGCATGAAGAACACACGGATGGCCTGCAGAACACACACACACACACACACACACACACACACACACACACACACACACACACACACACACACACACACACACACACACACACACACACACACACACACACACACACACACACACACGTCATGTCAAGTGTGATTGTGCATTGCCACACATTTCCAAGTAAAACTTGATCATTAAGGGGTGACTGACCACGTCCGTGTCATAACGAGAATCACATATTTAGAAATTGTTTTGCTTCAAAAAGATCATATTTCTTGAGATTTTCTTTGCGTATGCAGAAACAACCACATTAAGGCAGCGCAATGTTATGCTAGGAAGTAGGAGTAAAATAAGAGGAATTAAGCGCAGACATTAAGTTGTAAAAAACATCACCCGACTGATGTGACGTCCCTAATCTGTCATCTTCACTGCGTACGTGTGCGTGCGTCTGTCTGTGTACGTCTCTGTTTGTGTACGCGTCTTTGTTTGTGTGTGTGTGTGTGTGCGTCTGTGAATCTGTGTGTGTGTGCATCTCAGTGTGTGTGTGCATCTCAGTGTTTGGGTGCATCTCCGTGTGTGTGTGAGTCTGTCTGTCTGTCTGTGTGTATTTGTGTTGCACCCACCCTGCGCGTCTTTTCCACGTCTCCACAGGGCAGTCTCTTGACAAAGTCTATCCCCGTCAGCGGAGTCCCAGTGGGGGGGAGGAGGATGGAGGCGTCCATCATCAAATACTCTACGTTCAGAGGTTTACACTACACAACACACACACACACACACACACACACACACACACACACACACACACACACACACACACACACACACACACACACACACACACACACACACACACACACACACACACACACTTTGATCACTGGCTGTGGCTGACAGCTCAGAGTCGGGGCGATCAAGGGTTGTGAAACGTGGTTGAACACAGATCAGTCACAGGGTGTAATAGCATGGCCCATACCGTCATACTGCGATATTCATCTTCAAACATGTCCAGGAAGATCTCTTCACCCTGTATGGACAACGAACACAAACAATGTCTGTGAATATTCACATATTATTATATTATATTATTACAATTATATAATTATATTATTATATATTTGATGTTTTCCTCAAGTTATTATATTCTTGCCATGAGATTCGACCGTTGCTCCAAACGCCTTTAATTGTAAGGCAGTTATTATTTCTCTTTCGGTTTGTGGTCCGGTCGGAACACGCTTAATATACCCTTGCATCATAAAAGGGCAAAAAAAATTGTTTTACACCCCGCCATAACAGGTCTGATTGGACTAGTGAGAAGTGTCTTTCGGTTTCATTCTGATTCTTGTTTATTCTGGACAAAGTTATTATTGTAAACCATGAACTTCTTTGATCGATGGTTGGGATGGTTGAGCCAACTGGGCCGTTTCCAACTGGGGATCAGTTTAAACAATGCATTTGACAAGACAGTGTGTTTGTGGGGGCGTGTCTATAACAGTTTAAGGCCAACGTTCCCACACACCACATTACTCATTTAAATGACAAGGTCTTGCAGATTGAGGGTTGGACTATTAAAGTAATTTCCTTTGTTGTGACCTTCACATCAAAGCCTAAGTTAATGCCCTGTTTGACTAGTCTTGCTGGCATTAACAGCAACACCCTTTACCAGAAATCAGGAAAAGCTCAGTAAGTGGCCATCCGGACTGACGGTGACTGGACTGGACTGGTATTTGTGTGTGTGTGTGCGCGTTTGTCCGAATAAGGGATGCGTGTGTTGGACGGTCAAACAACTTGCCTTGTAGAACCTTCGGAGCAGATGTAGACTCTCTTCCCGTGCGCCCTGAAAACCGACAGAGACAGCAATATTATTTTAAACATGTTCCGTCACACAAACGCCCTGATCCTGATGCCGTATCGACGCATCATGTTTGGGACATGCGTGACAAATGGGGCGTTCACATCGCTGGAAATTATGGGGGAAACATTTTCGTGACGTCAGAAAGTTCTCGTGAACGACCCCTCCTGACGCTGTTATGATTCAACTTCCGTTCAGCAACTGGTGCCAGATTTTGATAACAGAGCTGCCCAGTTGGTGACGTATGGTTTACTACTGACGCGCATGAACATGGTGGAGCATGAATGTTTCACTCAATATATAAGAATCAACCATCATATCACATACTTTACTATTGATTGACGTTGTAAACGTCTGTTTGCATAGACTTTGCTCAATTGTAAACGTTGTGTACTGGTAAACCAGCTCTAGATAAGTGTTGCCTCCTTTACAGTGGCAATACTGTATGTACTCCTCATAAATAAAAGCAAAAGGATAGTGATAGCCATCAAGGAAATAAAGGCATGCAATCATGAAACTGATCCTACTATTGTTTAGTTCTGACTCTTTATCGGATAAAAAAGCCCTGCTGTGTAGAACTTTTAGATTCCCAACGCAGTGATCCTGAACGGTCGCTGTCGGGAACACGCGTCATCACAGGCGAGCCGTTTCGTTATCACCAGGACGATGAATGCCCCTAAAGTGCCCTTGAAGGGCTGAGCTAAACAAAGCTCTATTGAATATAGAAGAATAAAAACAAATATGTTTATTAGACCCAAAATTATTTGTTTGCGTATGGAACTTGATCGATTGATTTACGTATTACATTTTATGCTCCAAGTTAATTTCTTCACTTGATTTAAACAGTTTCAGGGTCCTTTATTTGTATTTAATGTGTGTCGTCTATTATTCCTGTAAAGTCTAGATCACCACAGCATCTTGGGCCAAACCCTATTTTATTTGAGATGTGATATAAAATTGGAACTTCAGAAGAAAACAATTCAAGTGGGCCTTGTTGTTCCCCCCTAAGAGCGGGACCACATGGGGAAACGTGTGACTACGGGAGTGAAAACAAACCTTAGGTCCCCACTTGTACATGATGGAAACAAGTGGCTGAAGGGAACTAAACGCAGTCTGGTGAGAAGAGGACAGCAAAGGGAAGAATAAGGCCAGAGGTTCAAATCCACTTTACCGGAAAGATTGAGGAATAACAGACAAAAAAGTGGGAAAAAGTGGTGGGACATGATAGTGGAACAAAGTGGTTTCTTGGAAACCGAAGGAGAGCGAAAAGAAAGAGAAAGAATCTGGACATGTGATAATGAAAGCGAGATAAGGAAAATTATCTAATCTTTAATTTTCTATTGTGATTGAGTTTGGCGTCGCATGGACAAGTAGACAATTAAAGATCTAAAGGATTGATAAATAAATTGAGTTAGTTCATTTTATATGGTTAAACAAAGTTAATCAATACATAACCATACATTTGTGTATTAGTTTGTCATTTACTCATCAATGAATTTATGATGAATGAATATGCAATAAACACTACACATTCAGGCTCTCACATGGGCCTGAACAGGGTATATGCAGGAATTGTGGAGATTAATTTACTACCTTTTTTATTACCTCCACAATATTTTTTACTACCAACACGACATCAAGCAGCGGGGCGGGGGGTATGCAAAGCACCACTTACTACTAACTATAAAGGTATAAATGTGACACTGCCGCGATCCCTGTAGCCCTAGTGCTGCTAATGCTAGCGCCGCAGAACAACGACATAGAGAGTAGAGGTCTGCACTCCTGCGGGACGCGGGACAAATGAAAGCTCATTGCGGGTGCGGGCAGGAGGATGGAGGTGCATTTGCGGGTGCGGGCGGGCGGGATGATGCACTGCACTCCCGCAAATCAATATGAGGGTAAAGTAAAATATGCAAATTATCATGAAGCCCTCATCCATAAGCAAAACCTAATTTTCCAACAACTCTTCCTTCATGATCGAAGCAGCAGCTGTTTCTTTTACCGTTCATCTTTCATTTTTCATTTAGACGTGCTGGTACCGACCTGCAGAGTTTTTATTTTTTTAATATGTGACTGTTTCGTGTTCCAGTTACTGAGGCCTATTTAATGTTTAGTATGGTTGAAAACATGCAGGCTTACCAATAAATATGTTACCAATACTGGTAGCCTAAGGAATAATGTGCGCTAGGGTTGTGGACATTTTCACACCAAGTAATACGCTTGTGTCAACACCGGTATTACCGGTATAAACAATATTAACTTTGAAACTATAGGTCAACCTCCATCTTCTCCGTCAACTCTCCTCTCACACTCGGTGACAGCGGCTGGCAGCGCGCCAATTCTCGGCGTCTTATAACGTTATATATATAATAGTATAATATAATTTTATATATCATAATATCACGGCCAAAAGCTCTGTGCGCCTCCGGATGGCCGTAGCGCGGGGAGCTCACGTAGGGATTGGGCTTCGCGGGGTTTGTTTACAGGCGTTGCTATGGTTACCGGTCTTGTAAGGAAGCACGGAAATTCTCGGCGCGACAATTCTCCCGCACAGAGCAGAACTGTGGCCTATTCTACACATTTTCTTAATTATAATTATTATTCATTTTTGCTGAATTTGTTTTTTATTACTGAAAAAAAATAAATAAATTGGGTAACACATCGGTAACACCCGAATACCGTATACCGCGGCAACCCTAATGTGCGTGCTCGTTTTTTCCAAGCCAATGGAAAGGCCTTTCCTGAGACAGAAAGTGAACATCCATCCTTGCGGGCATTTGCGAGCGGGAGCGGGATATAATATCATAGATGCGGGCGGGAGCGGGACTAAAAATTACAGTTCTTTGCGGGAGCGGTACTGTACAAGGCGGGAGCGGGACTGAATATTGTGTCTCGCGCAGACCTCTAATAGAGAGCTGCTCCCCCTTTGCACAAAGCCGCTGCTGGTGAATGCTCGAAGCGTTGTGTGATTTAATCGCTTCAATGCCGTTCCATCCACCACGTCAACATCAACCCACGTTTGTGAAAACTTGCATTTACCCATTCTCTCATAGAGCTAGAAACTATTGCCGGCTTCGCTATAGCAACCAGCGACGCCAACTCTAACAGGTACTCAGTTCAGGTCCTGTTAGCACCGTATACTGTATTTTTTAGGCTAGATGAAGTTAAAACATGCTAACACAAATATTAAGCAAAAAATGGAAACTCATTATATATTGAGGTGGTGGTGATTTTATTTTTTACTACCTTTTACTACCACGCGGACACCATGCTGAATGACCTCACATTCACTCAGTGATCTTAAAGGGTTATCTCCTGGTTCCCCTGAATCACAGTTCAGCAGGTCCAAATTTGGGCACCGTTTCCTTTTAGTGTATTGTTCCCATTCCTGTTTCCTTATTTCCTAGGAATGTACTGTTTCCCTCCATACAATACTTGGATGGAGACAAAGGGCCCCGTGTTGTTTGTGTCTCTATCTGACAATACAAAGGGCATTTTTGATAGTTGTGTACCCAATGACGAAGACAAAGGGAATTGTATTTCTCTTTGTCGAGCGTAGTCTTTAGGGGTGTGCCAAAAAATCTATTCATATAAGAATCGCGATTCTCATTTACTACGATTCAGAATCAGGATCTTGTTCAACTGTACCATTTTTATTATACAGAAGCACTTTATTTTTGTTCCAACTTATTTTATAGCTAGCTTATCAGAGCAGTAGTTGTGGTCCACACAGTGGAAAAGGCACTTTCCTTAGAATTTAAAAGGCAGCATGATAACTGCACTATTTTTTTTTATAGCCCCAATTTTTTTTACAAATTGTAGCCCCAAAAATCGGAATCGAATCGTGTGATAGTAAAAGATTCCCACCCCTAGTATTCTTACTCTGATTGCCAACCTCGATTTTAATGTGCATATGACAAATTCATTGAATATTGAAATTCAATGAATTTGAATTCATTGCAATTCAATAAATTTGAATTAATTGAAATTCAATAAATTTGAATTCATTGGAACTGAGCATAGACATGGCAGGACTTTCTTTTCTCTTTTCCCTTTCCTGACACACAGTACCTTAAACATTAAAAGGAATTGTTTTAGGAGGCTGTGGATCACGGCATACTCAAATGCCCTGGACAAGCTCACACAGCGCTCATGGAGTGTGTATATGCTTTTGTGTAAGACTTTGGGAGGTGTTTGTGTATGTGTGATTTGAAGTGCAAGAGAGCAGGCTTGTGTGACAGTGTGAATGCGTGTGTGCGTGTCTGAGCGGTACCTCCATGCAGGCCAGGTGCACGTCCTTGATGATACAGCGGTTTCCTGGAAGCACC
Organism: Gadus morhua; assembly: GCF_902167405.1. NCBI lineage: Eukaryota > Metazoa > Chordata > Actinopteri > Gadiformes > Gadidae > Gadus > Gadus morhua. The sequence continues at coordinate 25,665,743 of NC_044049.1, read as the reverse complement.
GACTGCTTCAGTAGAACACAGCTGAGTTCAAGTGTAGCGAGACGCACCTTGCCATCTGTGCACACAAACAAGCACACACACACACACAATAACAATTATTTCCCTCAGTTCCACAAAACATGACTAACAGTTTTGTATTGGAGAGATATAATTAAAGTGCCGTTTGTAAGAAAGGCCAGAGCAATCCCTCAGCTATTAGTGGGTGAGTGGCGCAGTGAGAATATCTGTTACTGGGTCCTTTTCTCTCCATCAGCCCATTCACATTAAGGACCGCTCCCGGTTCAAATCGAATGAAGGGCCTCGCTCCCCTGATTGGTTCGAGGAATCATAGGAGGTTCCTCGAACCAATTGTCATAGCAGGGAGGAGGGGGGTGGGGGGGGTCTTTCTTGTGGGGCTTGTGTACTGGGCTGCTCTTCTGTTTCTCTCTCTGCATCCCTCAATTGCCAACCACTACAGCCGCCTTGATTATAGTGTTTACACTGTGGTTCTGGGACCCATGTGTTATATTTAGGTCTGCCAGTGGTTTTCCATATATATATATATATATATATATATATATTGGTGTTCGACATATATCTATGGGTATAATTGACCGCTGTCAAGGAAAACAAAGGACTTTTTGCCTCTAAAGACGTATTTGGTAACACTCCCAGTAAGTAGCACTCCAAGTAGTCTGGTAACTTTTCAACCCCAGCGTCTTCGGTGGCTAAGCGACGTCAACGTCTTTGGCGGACTATTTCTCTGCTGATCAACACTACGAATGCTGGTAACAAATAAATTGTAAAAAGACACACCATGCGAAGTTATGTTTTCGTTTTGGCAAGTGACAGTGTAATAAGCGGGATAATGTATTGAACGTCGCCGGTCATTATGAAAAATAAACCCCTTCAGGGCGAAGCAAGACACCTTTGCTGCGCGTCGGTGTCCTGTTCGCCCTGTCGGGGTTTATTTTCCCGATAATGACCGGCGTTCTATACATTTTCCCTTACTTATTACACGGCTCTTCTCAATGCAGTAGACTGCTCCATTGACTTGCATGGGCCTTCCTTACGTTCAGCTGTCAATTATTTTTGTTTATTACACGGCTCTTAATTCAATGGAATGCTCACCCAGCATATTTGACCACTGTTAAGGAAAGTGTTTCTTTTTGCCTCTGATTCACGTCATCTGTATCACTCTGCAGTCCGGTAACTTATCAACCCCAGCGTATTCGGTTGCTAAGCGACGTCAACGACTTTGGCGAACTACTTCTCTGCTGATCAACGCTACGATTGATAAATACATTGGAAAAAGACACACTGTGTGAAGTTATTTTTTCGATTTGGCAAGTAGCCATTACTAATAATACCAATGAGGCTGGGATGATGAGGCATCAGACAATCCAGTCATTTTAGCCTGAATAGGTAAAAAGCACCAGAGCAGGTTGCTAGTACCATGGACAGTATCAGAACGATAACCTGTTGAACTAAATGGATGTGGTAGGCTATACCACGGGATGCATCTGCAGACCACTGCCACATAAATAAAGGTCAGAGGTTTATTGCCTAAGATTTGCTGGTGCTGTGGTGAGGTCCTTTGTGTTTCTGCACTCAAGTGGTCGGCTGTTTTAACTTGCAATTGATAGTCGTGGAGTTAGTCTCTTGTTGACACAAAGTAACTTTTGGTCATTCTTCCTTTGCTTGAATTCTGGAATAATTGTGGGGGGGAGTGCATGAGTTTTGGTCAGAATGCCTGATGTTGGCTAGTTTTTATGGAATGTGTTTTATGAATTGAGAACAGCCAGCTGATGTGATACAGCGTTCAGCTGTGCAACAAATATTTTTTTCTTTTTCAATCTTGACGACTTTTGTAGTGCTGTGTGTAGCCACACGTTTGGCCCTTCTGAACTTAAACACGCAGTTCATTTCCTTTCCTAGCTCCTCTTGTTAATGTTATTAGCTTAGCCATATCATGTCACGTTGTCAACATGGGATACATGTGGCAGAACATAGTGGGTCATATGTCCGATGCTTTTTGGAAACGTTTTCTTCATAAAACGTGCCAGACAGATTTTGTATACATTTTATACCTTAATAATTAGCTACATGGTTATGCCGTCTTTCAGAACCTTTCATTACCGGCACTAAAGAGAGAAAAAAAGAGTGCATCCTCATTTTACCCAGCACTTCTGAATGCGTCTCTGTCCCCAGCACATTTCAAACCAAACTGACGCCCATGATTGAACATAAGGAGAAGCGACAAAGCAACATCAGCACCAGCCAAATCCAGGAAGCAGCAAGAGATCGAAAGATTGGTCAGAGAGAGAAGGCAGCTGAGAAAGCTCTGGAAGAACGCCTCTGATGCAGAGAGAGATGGTCTCATGCTACCCCAGGGGGACTTCAAATGCCGGTTGGCAACCTTGCGAAGAGCAGAGAACTTCAGGAAACTTCATAAGAGGAAGGAACGCACAAGAACACGGTTCTATAAAAAAGTTTGTCAAAGATCTCCTCATTAAGGAAAAAAGCGGAACCCTGAAAACACCAAAGCAAGAACTGGAAGAACATCTGGAAAAGGTCCACTCTGACACGAAAAGGCACGAACACAGCTAGTTATCTCACATGACATCCCACCTATTCAACCTGCTGAATTCCACCTGCAGACTGGCCCACCAAAATGGAAGGAAGCAGAGAATGCAGTACGGAGTGCAAGATCAGCATCAGCCCCTGGGCCCAATGGAGTACCGTATAAGCTTTATAACAACGCTCAAGATGTTCTACGCTATCTTTGGAGGCTCATAAGGATTGTGTTGCAGAAGGGAATAATACCTATGGTGTGGCGAAGGGCTGGAGGTGTGCTAATTCCCAAGGAGAAGGATACAGCAGACATCAGTCAGTTCCGACCAATATGCCTTCTCATCGTTGCGGGGAAAATCTTTTGTCAGCGTGATCGCGCAGAGGCTGTCCATCTACCTGGTGAAGAATAAATACATCGATACATCCGTGCAGAAGGCCGGTAATTCTGGGTTCTCTGGTTGCTTGGAGCATACCAGTATGATCGGGCACCAGATCCAAGCTCATAGAAGGACAAAAGAGACCTCCATGTCACCTTCCTTGACCTGGCCAATGCCTTTGGATCAGTTCCCCATAAGCTCCTCTGGGAATCCTTCAACTTCTTCCATGTTCCATCATCCATCACTACTCTAGTGAAAGCCTACTTCAAAGACCTGCAGCTGTGCTTCATAACAGCCGACTTTACAACCTCATGGAAACGCCTAAAAGTAGGCATCACGGCAGGCTGTACAATCTCCCCCATGGCCTTCACAATGGCCAGGGAGGTCATCATCAGTGCCTCAAGGTGGGTGCTGGGGGCCGAGTGAGCTAAGAACGGGATCCGCCTTCCACCTATCCGAGCATATATGGATGACATGACCACTTGACCACTAATGCAGCATGCACCAGGTGGCTCCTTGGAAAACTGCCGGAGAACATCAAGTGGGCCCAGATGAAAATCAAGCCGAGCAAGTCACGAAGCATCTCAATAGTCAAGAGAAAGCTCAAAAACGGGAAGTTTTGCATTGGTGACGACCCAATACCTACGGTGTCTGAGCAACCCATCAAAAGCCTGGGAAGATGGTACGACGCAGCAAGCCTCAGGGACAAAGACCAAGTGCAGCAAATAAGTCAGGACATCACCAACAGTCTGGAAAACATCAACAACACACTGCTTCCAGGGAAACTTAAGCTCTTGTGCCTGCAATTTGGGCTTCTCCCTCGGGTAATGTGGCCACTCACTATCTACGAGGTCCCAATAACAACTGTGGATGAGATGGAGTGAACTATGACTTCATACATGAAGAAATAGCTTGGGGTCCCGCGCTGTCTAACTAACATCGGCCTCTACGGCCAATGGGTCCTTGAACTGCCTATCACAAGCCTCACTGAAGAGTACAAGTGCTCTAAAGTGAGACTCCATACGAATTTGAAGGACTCCAGAGACCAGACCATCAGTAAAGCTGTACCAAACCTGTTAACTGGACGGAAATGGACATCATCCGATGCGGCGCATCATACTACATCAGCCCTGGGGACAATGGATGAGGTGAGAAGGCCTGGAGAGGAGAAAGATCAGCTGGAAGGAGCTCTGGGAAATGGAGGCAAGCAACATCAGCTCCGTCATCAGAGCTACGTATGATGTGCTCCCATCTCCTAAAAACCTCCACCAGTGGTATGGCGAGGACCCAACCTGTGCCCTCTGCCAAACCTCCAACACATCGTGACCGGTGGTATGACTCACACAAGGCCGCTACACCTGGAGGGACAACCAGGTCCTCCAGAATCTGGCAGCAGCTTTGGAGAGCAAAAGGAATACCACAATCTCCCTGCCCCTAAGAGCAACAAATCCCATCACAGCACCAACATTCATCCGAGAGGGACAGAAAAAGCCCAACCACCCCCCTCCCAAACTAGAAGCTGGCCCGGGGTTGGAAGATGCTAGTCGATATCGGCCAGCAACTGATCTTTCCACCTGAGATTGCAGCCGCCACCCTTAGACCAGACATGGTACTCTGGTCCCCTTCACTGAAGTCTGTCAACATCATAAAGCTCACGGCCCCATGGGAGAATTCAACTGAAAAGGCCTATGAGCGCAAGAAACGGCGCCTCACAGAACTGGCAGCACACGCGCAGCTACGAGGATGGGATCCGAAAATCTATCCGGTTGAAGTAGGATGTAGAGGTTTTGGGGCTTCTGCCACCATCAGTTTGCTGAAAGACCTTGGTATCCATGGACAAGCTCTGCGACAGACAATAAGATCAGTCTCTGAAGCGGCCGAAAGAGTTGCCCACTAATTCCTGGCAACAGGAGCCTAAACAACAGGACGATAAGGTGTCCCGATCATTTGCCCCTGAAAAAGGGAAAAAAAGGAAAGAAGATCAAAACCAATCTGCTGCAACAACACATTTAATCTCTTGCTCTGCGCGGGCCTACCCTGTCCAAGTCTTGTTATAGATTCTTATGGAGAATCGGCAACGGCTGCCCTGTAGCGGTCAAAAATTAATTCATGTTATGTACTAGTTGTAGAGGGTTTCTAACGATATCGTTGCAATTTAATGGTTTTCGATGATCACACACACACACACACACACACACACACACACACACACACAGTCTTCAAAATATTGAAAAAAATATTACCTGTTCCATACAATTTTAATGACTAACAATGTTACTTTCCTGTGTCATGGCCTGTAGGCCTACTCGCAGACCGCCAGAGGGGGAGCGGGACTGAGTCTAGCCCTCATCAGAGTTCATTCTGTGGTTGTTCTATGGAAAAGTAAACGGTTCTTGTTAAGAGGATCCTGTGGCCTGTGTTGGAGCTGATGGCATTTGGATTTTTTCTTTATTGGTATGGTTTCAGTACTTGGGTTTCTCTTCTTGAAATGATCAATGGTCACCCACAGTCAGAGTTAAAAAATATTTCCATGTAATTCCCAAAGAACTAACCATTTCCCATGGCGAAATCTTAACACAGAAGTAACAGAAACCAGGTATTTTAGTATTTTATTAACCTTTATTTAACCAGGCAAGTAATGAAGAACCAATACTTATTCCCCATGGTGGGCTGGCAAAAGGCAAAGCCCCTACCTCCAAAAGGAGGTAGGGGGCTAAAAAATGAATGCTAAAAGTTAGGAAAGAGCCTCACATCAAAACATTTCCACTGGTTTCATCGCTTGGTGAAATATGCTGGAATTAAGAGAAGATTCTGTTCTCCACCGGGATGATCTGATCACGAAACAAATCCGTCATTCGACAAAAGAGACTAAACAGTAGCCTACAAAGTCCAATAATTAGGCTATCTTCCTGTTTTTTAGAGGCATCAGATTATCTGTTGATCTGAAGAAAGAAAAAACGACCCTAATGCAATTTTGTTTTTATATAATGGGTGGGTGAATGTTCTTCAGGTGGTTCCTGGTTCCTGAGCTTGTCATTCAGAGCAATCACAGTGCGTTCGTTCTCATTCGCTCTTAAACACGCCTCAAATAGGACCGGCCCGTCAATTTAGGACAACAGAAAGAGAACACTCCTGTTTTTAGCTTAAATGCAACAGATTCATGGATTCACTGAATATAAGTATTATGTTCAAAGTATTGTGGATTTCTGTCAGATGAGAGAGCTAGGTATGCTCATCAAAACGTAAACCACAGTCAATATAACAAGTCTGTCAACATCTTGAGGCTTCAGTGAGGAATGGAAACATGTTACAAGGTTCCCGCCTGAACAGAATACACTTCCTGAAGGGGAATTTGGAGCAGGAATGCAGAGTTGTTTCCTTATGCAGCGTTTTCCAATAAAGGTGCATTCGTATAAAAAAGAACCGCCATAAAGGAGGAAAAGACTCAAGTAGTAAAAGTGATACAAAGCAGAGGAAGTCAGACCAGGTGTAGTCAGAAAAGCTCATTAGGACAGTCGATGAGCGAAATTCTGATGATTCAGACAAATTTCTTTACTCAATTGACCCTGAAGGCAAAGAAACGATTCAGATTAATGCGCAAAGTGTGAAAATGGTCATTGATACAGGAAGTGGCAAAAACTTCATTGGAGATGGACTTTCCACTAGACTATTCAATAGCAAGACAAAGCTGAGACCAACAAACAAGAAGTTCTATGCATATGGACAAAAAAAAAACCTGTACCCTGCTTAGGATTTTTTGAAGCAGAACTTTACTGGAAAAAAAGTAAAGTAAAAGATGATGTCTATGTGATCAGAGGAGATGTAGAAGCACTGTTAGGAAGAGTGTCTAGCTTCTCACTAAATATACTGGAAAAAAAAGCGACTGTGGAAACAATCAAGCACTCAGCAGATTGATTTCAGAAACTGTTTGCGGAGTATGGAGATCTTTTCAAAGGACTTGGAAAGGTGAATGGCTGCACGCACAAAGTGACAGTTGATCCATCGGTACCACCAGTAGCACAGAAACTGAGACAAATTCCATGCCACATTAAAAGAAGTATGCATTTTTATTAATTTGACTACTATAAGCTGTTGCAGTTTCCCACTAAAAATAGCCAGTGTTGATATGGATCAAGCGGAAGGACCCTTGCTGGGCTCATAGAACAGCAACATGACATGCTCCCCTATCCCCACCCCCACCAGCCACTTGAGAACCCAGGTTAGAACCCTCCAGGAGGAGGGTGAACGAGGCAGCGATCAGCTCCAGGCCTGACTCAGGGAAGAGGACCCCCCTGCCTCGCATAGTCCCGTGGGCTGCGCCAACAACCACGCAATCATCATGATTGGGCTTGAGACACAAGCTCAGGCTTGATCACCCTGTAGCTGGCCACCTTTGATGAGGGTGTCTAGTCGAAAAACACACACTGATTCAAAGGTACACTACTGAGGATGCGTCCCGAAATGTCGACTTTCCCATGTCGGTTTCCACGTCACTCTCAACATCAACTCATGTGTGAGCATCAATACTACTATTGGCATAGCGGACAGTTAACATCTCGTCCCGTTTATGATTCATGGCTGTACTGTGAAGTCTGCATTTGTTTGGGATGTGTGTATTTGGGTTAATGAGAGAGTGTGTGTGTTACCGGGCTGGGAGGCCTGGCTGGTGACCCTGATGAGCCGCTCCACCAGCCCCTGGCTGTAAGAGCACCTCTCCTGCTGGGGCACGGGCAGCTGCAGGCGCTCCAGGAGGGCACTGTTTATACCTGCACGCACGCACGCACGCACGCACGCACACACACACACACACACACACACACACACACACACACACACACACACACACACACACACACACACACACACACACACACACACACACACACACACACACACACACACACACACAGAAGAAGGAACATGAGAACACAGGACAGAGAAAGTGTGAGTCCAAAGGTTGGACTTTTGAAACAATGAATCAACAGTGGATGAAATGTGACCGCGATAAGCCTTTCAAGTGTAGCTCGGATCAGTTGATGCTGTAGATTCAAAGGACATCAGTCAGTGTATATCAATATGCATAACCCTAGCCCTGACCTAGTCTGATGGAATTCTTTGAAAGCTGATCTTTCCAATAGAGAAAACATCTTGATCTTAAATATCTCGCCTTCGGCAACGTGGGTGTCCTGTTAAAAGAGAGCTCAGAACGTTGGTCATAATCAAATTGCAGCATTACCTTATAGAAAATAACAAGCCCGGGCGTGTGAACTCTGTTTTTTAAGTACACTTAGTGTCCTTGAAAAGCACCAGAAAATCCCCTCCCAAAAAGCTCTTAACCAAAACCCAGATGGGGAAACAGGCCTCTTTGTTTATGAACCCTCCTCTCCCTTCCACAGAAATTCAAGCAAAACCAAGCAAGCGCACACACACACACACACACACACACACACACACACACACACACACACACACACACACACACACACACACACACACACACACACACACACACACACACACACGGGGGGAATATTGCTAGTATAAATCAAACAAACACAACATCTCTTAGACACACATACACAGACACACACACTAAATCAAGTCCAGGAAGGGAAAACTGGCCCTTTGTCCTACAACCCCTGACTCTAATATCTCTTCCCCAGAAGAGATATCCACATAGGTTGGGACTCACCTTGGCTGTGGGACACAGCGTAGAGCAGGCAGAGCACAAACAGAGCGTGGTAGTCATCATGGCTGCAGTCCAGTGCACTGAACACCATGTCCAGGAAGGGCCTGCCAGGGAGAACAGGAAGCCAGGGACTGAGGAACGAGGGTTTAACGGACAGCCTGAGCTAGTGTACTCCAACGTCAGAAGCGACAGATATTATTTTTCAGTAATAATATTTGGGTTTATCATCATCATCAATCATTAATTATGATCATAATAAATGGTAACAGTGGTAATAACAATACTAAGATGAATAACAACAATAATACAAATTTAAATCTAAAATTAATAAGTGAATTCATTATCTATCATAACTTTTCTGAACCAAACGAAAATATGATTGCGTTTGATTCACAATCCTACGTGCATGTAAATGTAGACCTGCTCTTGTGCATGTGAATGTAATGAACACAAAGATCCATGGAGGCAGACCAGCTCTTGTGCATGTGAATGTAATGAACACAAAGATCCATGGAGGCAGACCAGCTCTTGTGCATGTGAATGTAATGAACACAAAGATCCATGGAGGCAGACCTGCTCTTGTGTATCTGCATGCGTGTGGCCGCTGCCGTCTTCTCCTCGTCTGTGGTGTTCTGCTCCGTCATGTCGGAGACCTTGCACTTCTCCATCACGACCATCTCTATCTCTGTGGAGAGGGCACGCGCACACACACACACACACACACACACACACACACACACAGACACAGACACACAGGAACACACAAACACGCACGATCAAGTGGGAGGGCTGGAGTTCTTTGGAAGAGGGGGAGACGGGGCTGAGCCCGTTACAATAACTAAAGCATGACGCGAGGATTCCAGGTAACTGCTGCTATATTATCGGCCTGCAAAAGGAACACGATGAGTATATTTCATTATTAAGCAGGGGTTTCGGTCATACTGCTTCAGTTACTCTTACTTGAGAATGCAAATAGAGTGGACTCATGGTTTATAAAACAGA
>NC_044049.1:25466122-25651122 GCF_902167405.1 Gadus morhua | reverse complement strand
GTGCGAGTTCTTGAGGTCGCGGAATGTACCAGAAGAAAACATAAAGCAACTGGAAAACGATAAGGTAACTAGTCTGTTAATGGGGGAAAGATAGGCTAAATTGTGTGTTTATGCATTTTTTGATTTTTTTTTTAATTACTGCTTCTGTTTATGTTAAATTATATTTGTTTTGTGGCTGTGTGTGTGTGTTTTCCTCTTTTTTTAAGATCGATCCCAATGTCCTCCTGCTCATGAACGACGACCAGTTAACCGAGTATCTACCATCATATGGAGACCGACTGGCTGTCCTTGGATATTGCAGATTGAAGGGGAAGAATCCTGTTGCCCGCAAATCAAAACTTTTTGAGCGACTGAAAGCCAAGTTAGCAAAAAGTGACGATCGTGAACACTTGTCTGAGAAGTTACCATGTCAAAATGCTCAGAAGAAAGAGCGTAAAATTGAAATTGGCTGGTTGAATTTCCGTGACGGGAAATTCTTACAAATGAGGGCCAAAAAGGGGGGCGGGACCAGGAAAATCTCTGTGTCCAAGAATTGTTGTAAAGATCAGTTAATTGAACAGGCCAAAAACCTGTTTTTCCCTGGTCAGAAAAATGCAGAAGGAAATGTTCAAGATTTTGCGATTGAACTAACTGATTTTCAGGAGCGCCCGTTAGATCCCCTGACTACAGTTGGGGATCTTTATGAAGTAACAAAGCTGCCCATTTTACGCTTTTACTTAGCAACAACCAAGAGGGATGGTTGCAGTGAGAATCAGCTTGCAGCCTCACCCAACCCCCCTAGGCCTAGTTTACCTCTAGCTGAAGGTCAGGAAACCGCAGATGTGGTATATGCTAGTAGCAGCAATGTCCTGTCTGATACAAACAGTGATCCTGAGCCCTTCGATTGCTCCACTGTTGAAATGACAGATTGGGCTAGTGTGAGCGAAGTTGATGCCGCCAATGCTGTAGATGACTTTGAGAATAGTGGCACAGTTACCTTTTTCCAAGGACACCTACATGATCTGGACTGGGTTAGCCTTGATGATACCTTACAAACGTCTCCTCGGGCATCAAGTTCATCTACTCCGACCCTAGATATTGCTCATGTGCCCATTGATCAGAGTGAAAGAACAAAGAGAATAATTGTTGTTCACCGTGGGCAGATCCTGAGAGAACTAATCACACATTTTTTGGACGCGAGTGTCATGCGAGATGATGTTTTCATCCAAGTAATTCTTCCCAATGGAAGTTTGGAAATGGCAGTTGATGAAGGTGGCGTGTTAAGGGATGTGCTAACTGAATTTTGGCTGGACTTTTATGAGCAATGCACTTTAGGAAATGCTTTCAAGGTGCCTTTTCTACGCCATGATTTTGGTAAGCAGCAGTGGGAAAGCATTGGCAGAATAATAGCAATGGGTTGGCAAAAAGAGAAGTACCTGCCTATAAAAATAGCCCCAGTAATTTTGGAGAAAGTTGCCCTGGGAAGTGTGAAGAGTAGTCTTGTTGACTGCTTCCTGAAATATGTCACAGAGTCAGAGAGATTGGTGTTTGAATCCTGCCGTTCAGATTTTGAAAGTGTGGATCAGGAAGAATTGATTGAAGTAATGGATCTCCACAGCTGTCGAAGAATGCCAACCGCTGATAATATTGAACAGCTCTTGGAGGAGCTTGCCCACCAAAAGCTGGTTCAAGAACCCGCCTTTGTCCTAGAGCAGTGGAGCAAGGTGCTTGCACCCTTTAGGTCAGATTTGGAAGGCATTTCAGAAGCGTATGTAAATCTTCATCCAACACTGAGGAAGGTGATTAGGTCTATCTCTTACCCCACTACTATGAACGACCAGCAGAAGAACATAGGAAAGCATCTTAGCACTTACCTTAGAGAATCTGACGCACAGCACCTGTCTCTATTCCTTCGGTTTTGCACTGGCTCTGATTTGTTTCTTGGTAAGACCATTACTTTGAGCTTCACGAATTTGCAAGGTATGCAGAGACGGCCCATCGCCCACACATGTGGATGCTACTTGGAGTTGCCAATTGATTATGACAATTACCCGGATTTCAGACACGAAATGAACAAAGTATTGGAGAGTGGTGTGTGGGCAATGGACATAGTTTAGTTGATTCAGCTGCCATCAGCAGCCTCCTCATGTCAAGATGATTTAATGCAATATGTAATATGTAAATATGAAATTATATAATGTACTGATGTATTAATGTAATGAGATTTAATGTACATATTTTGATATGTTGGATTATGTAAATATGTTATTATATGTACTGTTGTATTAATGAAATGTCTTGAAGTCATCCCGACCAATACATAGTTTAGCAGATTCAGATGCCATCAACAGCCTCTTCATGTCGAGATTACTTAATTTTATGATTTTGAGATGCTGGATTATATGTAAATAGGAAATTATATAATGTAATGTGATTTAATGTAGAGACTTTGAGATGCTAGATTATATTTAATGTGTAAATATTTAATTATATAATGAACTATTGTATTAATGTAATGTATTAAAGTTATCACCACCAATACATCGTTTAGCCGTTTCAGCTGCCATCAGCAGCTTATATATATCCCCAGCAATACTTATGTTGTTTTCTAAAGCTGTTTTATGGGAAGATAATAAAATAATAAAAGTTCATTAAATTGTGGCTAACTGTTTAGTTATTTCCCAATAATCAATATTGACGCATGATTAATATATTAAGTATAATGTTTATATCAAATATATTTATTTTTGCAGTAGAAATGTCAACTTAATGTTAAAGACACTACAACGATTGGAAAAAAGGGGTTAAGACACACAGTATATTGTTAGGCTTGTATTGTTGCAGAACCAGTTAAAGCCTACTCTAGTTACAAATAGGTGCAAGTTAAGTTTTGCTAAATGAGCTGCAGTAGGCCTAATGCTGAATTAGGCCTACTGCAGCTCATCTAGCACAAACAACTACCCCTGCTTTTAAGGCTGTAGCAATTCATTGTTAATTAGCTGTCTAAGTCTTACATACAGATCTACTGTCTTGTACACGTCGTTAGTTAATTCAAGGCCATGCTCAGACATAAGCCCCACACAAATGTGAAACACATCTTCATCACATGGGAAGTCTTTGTAAACACACTCCCCCAAGCAGGCCTCGATCTTCTCCAGACTTGGGCGATACAGGTAGTCCGTGGCCCCGTAGAGTTGAGGCACTGCATGGATGATGGATGGACGGCCATGAGGACTTCGTGAGTTGTGCACTCGACGCATCCTGTGCTCATTCCAGATGAATGCGACCTCCTCCAGTTCTGCCTGATAAGACAAGGCTCAAAGTGAATACAAATGAAATGCAATGAATTGCATGAAAAAGCTTTCCTGCAGACAGAAAGCAATGTGTGGTTCTTGTATTTAACTTTTTTGGTAAAACCAAATCAATAGTATAGTGTAACAATAAAAATAAAATAATACAAATAAGAATAAGCCACAGACAAAAATAAAGCAGTGAATAGTGAAACTTACCTGAATTGTGGAAAGAAAACAGAACTGGACCAATGACTTGTCCAGGAAGGTGTCAGCGAAGTATCCATCCGATTTCAATTTATCGAAAAAGTCCATCCAAAACTGGGCGCACTGACTGCGTAATGTCAGCCACCATCTTTCAATGCGCTGGTTGCCAGTGCTTGGACCAAATGTGACATGTTCGATTTCAAGTTGACCCTCTGAAAAGTGCATGAATCTTTGCATTTCGGCCAAACGAACATTTTCTGTCCCTAAATCTACCCGTAATCGTTCAGGGCAACCTTGAGCTATTAGTACAGCATCCATGAAATAACCAGCAATCACGTTCGGATCATTATTAGTTTTGTATGCCTCCAGCCAGATGAGTCTCCTAGAAAAACCATCTATGCATCCACTTATACAGATCCCATACGGTTTAAGTTTGTCATAGCCGTCAATGTGCCAGACGTAATTGGGACCCCGGCTGTGATATACTCTCCGCCGTAGTCTATTTCTTGATCTCAGGTCAACTCCCTCACTGTCCAACAGCCGCAAGAGAACACGTACTGTTTCCCTGTCGGTAATAATGCCATTTATCCAACATTTTTGGTACATCCAACGGTAGCCATGACACTGCCCAGACGTTTGGAGTTGCGCTTCAATGAAAGCTGCCACCTCGGCCACATCTGTCTTGCCCTTCCTGCGCCACAATCTTTTCTCTCTCAGAATCCTTTCAAGTGTCCGCTTGCTCAGCACTACCCCATGCACCTCAGCCAATACTGCCAGAATTTCATCATTTGTATATCGTCTTTGGAAATATTGCTCAATGTGGTGATCCAACTCCATGACGTTACGACACTGATCTTAATGTAAACCATCTAGATGCAGCCTACTGTCATGACTTTATATCTCGTAATTATGACTTTAAATCTCATTATTATGACTTTTTTATCTCGTTATTATGACTTTAAATCTCATAATTATGACTTTAAATCTCGTAATTATGACTTTTAATCTCGTAATTATGACTTTAAATCTCGTAATTATGACTTTAAATCTCGTAATTATGACTTTAAATTTCGTAATTATGACTTTAAATCTCGTAATTATGACTTTAAATCTCGTTATTATGACTTTTAATCTCATAATTATGAGATAGTTTGTGGTGTTTTTTTTTTTTCCTGTGGCGGGAATGGGCTTCCATAAACTTCCCTCTTCTCCAACATTGCCCAAAAAAAGAAATCCAGTTTCTATTTTGTGTTTGAACACCACAAGACTGAGGAACACAGTAGACCATGGCAACAATGAACCTAAGATTTGGGCAAACCAGCCAAAACCTTTACGACCTTTTAGGGCCGTAAAGTATCAGTGAACCCCAGATCATGTTTTATTTGAATTTATACAACGGGTTGCTTAAATCCAGCGATCTGATTGGTTCCTAACGGTTGTATAATGAGCGTATACATAACTGCTATGACGCTTGTGAATGTTTGCATATCACTCCGCGCCTGGAAGTAGAAACAGTTACAAAGTAAAACATGTTGAATGATGGAGAGGGTGTAAATGTTGTTACTCCGGGAGTGAGCAAGGCGATGGAAAGACTAACGAAAGCTTAGGCACACGGCGAGTGAACTGCTCCATAGGATAAATTGCCGGCGAACCGCTCTAGCCGAGCCTTCTCTCAGAGGGACGCTAAAGTGCGTTGCATAGCGACCGTCGTGCATTTTGAAGGCAGCCAGGAGGGACTACTTTTTTGTATTCTCTAATAAAACGGCTACTTTGACTTTCTTGGTTTCTTTTTAAATGTAGTGTGTCTATGACTTTCGTTTCGCCATAATAGCAACCGTTGTATAAAAGCAATAGATCACTTCAGTCAGTGGCATGTGCTCATTATACCACTGTGAAGGGGGTCGCCGGCCCTCCGCTGCGCGTCAGGGCCGGACAACGCCCCTTAACAGTGGTATAATGAGCACATACCACAGCCTGTCGTGATCTATTGATTAAGTGTACTATGTCCTCAACATGGTAATCAATGCTACTTACTAGGGTAAATAATAAAACACAAATTAAAGTACAATAACAAATCCTAGGTTTCTCCTCAATTCAAGGAGGGTATGAGGAAGCATATAAACCCATAATCGACATGTGGGAAACTGATTAGATCTAGGCTTTGTGCTTTTACTGTAAACAGAAAGCTTCTTAAGGGCCTTATCACGCTAATCTACCAGTTCACGCTGTGTGTGTGTGTGTGTGTGTGTGTGTGTGTGTGTGTGTGTGTGTGTGTGTGTGTGTGTGTGTGTGTGTGTGTGTGTGTGTGTGTGTGTGTGTGTGTGTGTGTGTGTGTGTGTGTGTGTGTGTGTGTGTGTCTGCCTGCTCGGTTTTCTTGTTTCTTGTTTCCTCTTTGCAGCAACAGCTCTTTTTCTCGGAATATATGTATAATTATATTGAAACAAATTTCCTCATGACACTTCATCTTTCTATTCCTTTAGTCTCAAAACACAGACTTCAGATCACCATCTAAAGTCTCATCTCAGGCAATTTCACTTCACTTTTTTTATAGTGTACATTTTTTTTTTCACCATCATGATTCTATGGTCATAAAGGTTACGCGATGTCGATAATGCCGTCATGGCTACGATCTTTAAAAGAAAAAGAGAACAAACCAAATTACTACGAGGCAACAAAACAAGGATGTGAAAGTAGCGACATGATTGGGCGGTGGAAAGAAGAGACCAAAAGCGAAACGAGGGGGGGGAGGGGAAGTGGTTCTGATTTCTTGTAAGTCTGTATCTGGCCTCCGTGAACACGTGGGTTCACTGGGCTTCGACGTTTACTCTGATAACATACAACTTTAATGATCCCAGACCTGAAGTCCTGGTGCCACAGTAGCAGGGACAGGGAGCAGTAGAAACATTTAACACTGGAGGCCTTCCAAGGGGTTCAAAATGGATTGATGGTAAACGGACTGCATTTATAAAGCGTTTTTTTATCCAAAGCGCTTTACAATATTGTCCTGCTGAGGGACACCTCGGCATTCAGCTAGGGGGAGCCGGGGACTGAACTGGTAACCTCGATCAGAGGGTAGAGTGGGTTGGCTGGTAACCACAAGGTTACCAGCCGACCCGCTGAGCAAGGTTAGCTGAGCTACTGCCGACCCCTAGAAGGTAGAAAGGTGAGCGAGACAGAGCGAGAGACCACAAATGAGAGCACGAGAGGGAGGGAGAGAGAGAGAAAGCGGGCGAGCTGTGCCTCCCACTATGCTTTGTGGTGGAAAGGAGAGTGGGCAGAGAAAGAGAGAGTCTACTGTATGACTCTCTTAACCTGGAGGTGAATAATTGAAGAAAAAGCATGACCAATAGTTTCAGAACCCCCCCTACACAAACGCCTACACACTGTGTGTGCGTGTGTGTTTCCACTTCTTTCACTGTCATTCATTATCAACCGGCACTCTGTTTATATATAGGTACAGAGGTGAAATGTTCCCGAGTGCGTAAGTGCAAGCCGTGCATGTTTCATTTAATCGTTGATATTCATACCAAACAGTTGTGTTTTGAAAAGGGACTCTTGTATGCCTTTCATGAAGCAAAAAATACGACACAGACCCTGATTGGCCTGTCATTTACATCATCGACTACGACGCAGACCCTGATTGGCCTGTCATTTACATCATCGACTACGACGCAGACCCTGATTGGCCTGTTATTCACATCATCGACTACGACGCAGACCCTGATTGGCCTGTCATTCACATCATCGACTACGACGCAGACCCTGATTGGCCTGTCATTCACATCATCGCCTACGACGCAGACCCTGCTTGGCCTGTCATTCACATCATCGACTACGACGCAGACCCTGATTGGCCTGTCATTCACATCATCGCCTACGACGCAGACCCTGATTGGCCTGTCATTCACATCATCGACTACGACGCAGACCCTGATTGGCCTGTCATTCACATCATCGACTACGACGCAGACCCTGATTGGCCTGTCATTCACATCATCGACTACGACGCAGACCCTGATTGGCCTGTCATTCGCATCATCGACTACGACGCAGACCCTGATTGGCCTGTCATTCACATCATCGACTACGACGCAGACCCTGATTGGCCTGTTATTCACATTATCGACTACGACGCAGACCCCGATTGGCCTGTTATTTACATCATCGACTACGACGCAGACCCTGATTGGCCTGTCATTTACGTGGTCAACAACAACAAACTACCTGACCCGGACACAGCTCGCCGAGAAGGCACTTTGAAAAAAAGGCACTTTGACGGCCCTAGAAGAACACAACTTGAGTTCGGAACAGAGTAGTTCAGTCACTAACACTGGTGTGGGAGGCTGGCCGAGACATAGGTCTTAAAACCTGTATCCTCTGAATGACGGAGTTGGATTAGAATGTCGGAGTTGATACAACAGTGTGGTTTGTGGATGACGGCTGGCTTAAGCAGCCTCACCTGACGGAGTCTGAATGGAGTTGCGGCCGGTTGAGGCTGCAAAGCTGTTACACGTTGAGTAATCCGTGTGCAGGGGTTAACCCAGCCACTAACGCACACACTCATGGAGAGCGCTTCTGCATAGCAACATAGAGCCCCATCGGCATGTATGGTGTCCAGCAAACTTTTAAAATAAACCGGTCTTTCAACATCATTATTATAGCTAGATTATAACTAGAAAGCAGTCACGTGGGTCACAGGTTGCATTGTTTACATTCTTTAAAAAACTGCTGCACAGGCAACCTTTGTGAGGTGAGAGAGAGAAGAGCGCAAGATTTTGAAAGTAAACAGCCGAAAACAGCCCTCCCTTCCTTTGTTCCACAGACTTGAGAAAGGTTGCATTTCACACACGTGATTGACAGGCAAGACGGATTCCCCGAAACAATCTGGGTGGTTTCATAAGAGCAACTCCTAAGAGCGAATTTCACCCACAGATAGCTGAAGGATTATGATACCATTTCAAACTAGTCGCACAAAAATAATGGCTCTTAAATCTAGCCCAGAGGACCTTTAACTTGGGGATATTGTTGTGACTATTTTTCTCTTTTTTGTTCTTTACTGCGCAGTGGTCGCTTACCCAGTGAGATCCTGGGTTTCATTGTACATAATAATATATTATGTACAATGATAAATAAAGCACTGCCTTTGACTTTGTGCGCTAACAGACACAGCGGGCAGAGCGTGCAGAGGTCATTTGTATAGGTCTAATACTACTACACCGTGGGCACATGTGGGTGAGCTCATCGTGTGCGTCTTACTGTCGTCTTGTGCGCGTTGTGTGCGTCCATGTAGGGGGTGAAGACGGACAGGTCCCCGTTGAGGACCACCTCGGCCAGGGAGTTGACCAGTGGCCGGTAGTGGATGATCAGAAACACCTGCACCGCACACACACACGCGCAGACACACACACACACACACACACACACACACACACACACACACACACACACACACACACACACACACACACACACACACACACACACACACACACACACACACACACACACACACAGTGAGGATGACAGAGTAGTGATCAGTCTTGCGATGGTCTCAATCCAAGCATAGAAACAAGCTTACACATGATGCATTTCAAACTCAATGGAAACGCGCGCGCACACACACACACACACCATCAGCCTCGCACCTGGACACACGCGACACAATACCTGTGTTATTCTGAGTGAGTGTGCGTGTGAGTGTGTGCGTGCGAGTGTGTGCGCGAGCGAGCGTCTCACTTGAGAGAGCAGGTAGAGGGACACCTGAGGGTTTATCTTCCTTTCTTCAGACTGCAAAAAGAAAACAAGACACAAGAGTTCACACACACAAGCGTACCTTCTGCAATAACCACAGGCCTAGACACACACACATCCGGCAGAGAGAGAGAGACAGACAGACAGACACGTACACACAACCCCAATACTCCCCCCCACACACACACACACACACACACACACACCCCCCCCCCCCCCCCCCCCCCCCCCCACAAACACAAGCACACCCTCCCCTCAACACCCCTCGGACCCCCCCCCCCCCCCGCCCACACGCACCGTGTCGGGGTTGACCAGGGAGTAGACGTAGAGCGGCAGGAAGAGGCGGTTGAGGAGGTGGTCCGTCAGCACCTCGTTGAGGAACTCACAGTTGATGATGAGGATGTCGTTCAGGTAGTGCAGGTGGTCCAGGTGTTCCGCCACCAGGTCGCTCAGCTTACCCCTGTTCCTGTGTCTGTGGAGGACGGGTAGGGGGGGGGGGGGGGGGCAAGGCAAGGCAAAGGCAACTTTATCGACACAGCACTTTTCATACACCCAAAGTGCTTCGCATAGAAACATCGTCATGAAATAAAACAGGTAAGTGAGAAATAATAAAAGGCAGAGTAAAAAAATTGAAGTGAGATGAGTTTAAGGTTTAGCGGGAAGCTATTGCAAACAAAGCAAAAGTATGCCTCTCTTCCGTGAACCACAGGTGCAACAGCTATACCACTGAAACGTGCAGGAGTTCAGAGCCCGGTCCTGGTTAAGCCAGTCGGGTACCATGCCGCCAGTACGGCCTAGACGAGGATGTAGGGTTTGTCGTTCGACCATTGCTAGGGCACAGGACTCCTGTCGACCCCGGGAGTTGCTTTGAATCAAGCGGTAGAAATGACCGAGCCCTGGTTGAAGCAATGTACTTGTAGTTCCTAAAAGGGCCTATTGGTGGCTTATGGAGGTTGGATCCAGAAATACCAGACACTGGACAATAGCATCATCATCATAGTCATCTTCAAAACCGCCAGTAGTTGTAGCAAGGGCCTGAGACTTCCCTTTCCCGGGCCAAATTGACTAGCACTGACGGAGGGATCGCGAGGCGATCCCAGGCCAGTGTTGAGATATAATCTTGCCAGCTGGTCCTGGCTCTTTTCCGAGTTTCCTCCCCACTCGACGTAGTAAATTAAGAGGAAATTTGGCCAGACTAAACTGGCCAAAACTGGCTGCATAGTTCCCGCCCTCATTTGGGATTGTTTCAGCTGCTGCTTGCTGTCGAGGTGCACTCATCCATGACCTTACAGAAGAGACACAATGCTCCAGACTGGATGCGTTCTATCTTGATATTGACTGCTAATTATGCTCCTAAAAATAAACACTCAGGCGCCTGTACAAGCTCGTATTTGGAAGAAGCATCAGTTTGTGTGAAATATTTGCCCTATTTGGCCTCTTGACAAGTACTGCCGTTATGCAAAGATCCAATCTTACACCACCCATCCTGCTTTCTGACACAGCCCTAATACTGTTTAACTTGGAATTCATGAATCACTGAAGCTCTCAGAACATGTTCAAAGGGAAGGCAGCCCGACTAAACCATTACATGTCTACCAGGAGAACATGAAACAATAACCTGTCCTTTGTTCTAATCTTATAGCTGAATGTGATCATCTCCGACCCGTTAACCGGCTGTAAGCAACGCTAACCAACTCAATAAAACGTGCATACCTCCATCTTCAAAGGTATGACTCATTTGAACCACAGAAAAATTATCAGTAAAACGTATTATGACTTATTTAATTATTTTATCAGGAAATGACAAGGTATCATATTTCCCCATCTTGGGACACACCTTTGCAGAGCCATAATGAGTCTCTCTTCTGTTTTTGTCCTTCAAAGAAATCCCAATTGAGGAAGTTGTATTAACTCTTAACTACCAGACTACGAGACCAAATGAGATCGCAACATTCGTCATGCAACGCTAATGCAACACTAATGTCGATGCAGTGCCAAAAGTTCAAAGGACTTCAGCCCCAGAGCTGGAAATGTTGCTTGAGCCTGACCCCTACTGGCCAGTGTGTTTGTGTGTTTAGTGTGTCCGTTTAGTTTGTGTGTGCATCTCTCTCGGTCTCTCTTTGTGTGCGTGTGTCTCTCTCTTTGTGTGTGTGTGAGTGTCTCTCTTCCTGTGTGTGTGTGTGTCTGTGGTGTGTCTCTCTCTCTTTGTGTGCGAGTCTCTTTTTGTGTGAGTGCGTCACGCTCTCTCTCTGTGTTTGTGTGTGCGTGCGTGCGTGCGTGTGTCTGTGCGTGCGTGCAAATGTGCATGCGGGTGCTTGCGCGTGCGTGCGTGTGTGGTAGAGTTGTGTCGAGACAAGCCCTTCACACATTTCAGAGGAAGAGCAGCAGAGCGCCAACAGCGGCAGAAGAAGAGGAAGAGGAAGGCCCGGGAGTAGTACTCACTCTTCGTCCGTCTGCACACACTTGTCCAGCTCGATGACATGGCTGCCGATGAACCACACCAGGTTGCTGAAGTAGGGCACGGCCGTCTTGTCCCGGATGTAGTGAAGCATGTGCTGGTTGTCCACTGTGGAGGAACCCGGCCCGTCAGAGAGAACGATGGTTAAGGCGGACACACGCACACACACACACACACACACCGAGGAATAACCAGTCCACACACACCGTTCAACATCCTAACCCGAAATTTAGGTGTTACATTGTTTTTTTTATAAAAAAAATAAGATATTATCCAGTATGTGTTATCAGTCTACTCAAATATTTGTCCTTCTTTTAATGCACCTACTTGGCCGAGCTGTGTTTACACATTCCTGTCCAGCTATAGGGCCGTTTCATTTAAGAAAGAGGATGTCAATATTGAACAGGTGTTAACGGCACCATGGTCAATAAGGACACCCAAACAGCGCTGGGCTGGGCTGAGATTGGGAGTGAGAGCTGAGGGAGGCTGACCAATGAGACCGGTGGAGGGTGTGGTGTTCCTTGACCCACTCCCGCGGGGTGCAGTGAGTATATCGGGTTTGGAGGATCTGAGTGGGCGTGGCTCCAGAGCACCAATGAGGAGCAGGAGGGGTGATGCAAGAGGCTGAACCATGTTCGACGGCCTTGGGTTAATCTACCATGCTACCAAAAATAACTGGTTAATAGGGTTAGGTTATATATATATATATATATATATATATATATATATATATATATATATATATATATATATATATATATATATACACTGTATATATGCAACAACCGTTTTTTGCTAGCCCTCAATTTATTCGGATGAAATTGTCTTTTGATTAAGTCACATGATGTTTCACATGCAGTTGGCTATGAAGAAAATGCCAATGGTCAAAAATATCACTTGAGAACCATGAAACTCAATGAAAGCACAATTGAATCAACACAAACTGAGTAGAGCTGATTGCAATTTTAAACCAAAGACTTTGGCCACAGGTTAGGAATGAGGCTATAATCAATAAGCTGGTGTGGTGAATAGAGGGGCTAAAGAAGGGGTTGGATTAGAAAACTATTCAGAAGATGAAACTACAGTGGCCAAATTAACTCTGGCCAAAACCCAAAACCTATTTCCACAATCCATTATTCATTCAAATGCCATAATGAATTAGACAAAGAAACAAAATACAAGTTAAAATACCTAAATGAAAATGATGATGTAAGCAGGTTTAGGCCATAAATAATGGTTTATAGCAGAATTAATACATTGTTTATAACCAATATAAATAATACAAATAAATATAGGGCTGGGTATTGGAAAAATGTAGGGAATCTTTAAGGTATTAAAACTAGAGACCAAATCAAACCTAATTGTATAAAGAGCCAAGTAGAACTTTAACAGAATAAACAATCCTTACAAAGTTTTGGAGGAGAGTTTGCCTTCCAAATTGTGCTTAATTTGAATAAGTGGTATATTCAATTCTAGGAAAGGTATGCAATCAAAACAATACCAAGCCCCTTTATTATTATTATTATTATTAAGACTAGTAAATCAAACCAACTTACATGAGACTGGAGTTAGGCAGATCGGTCACACAGAGAGGAGAGAGAGGAGAGGTAGAGCGAGAGAGGTAGAGAGAGGGGCAAACAGGCACAGGGTTAATGTGAGTAGAGGCCGCTCGTAGCTATGTGTTGGCGTGTGTGTTATTGCAATTGAAACATCCTACATCCTATGTATCAGTAATGTGTATCCCTTATAGGCTATACCATGCATCGTTGTATAATTCAAGTGGCACTCTCAAAGGCACCCTAAAGAGTGTGTGTGTGTGCGCGCGTGCCTGCCTTAGTGCGTGCGTGCGTGTGTGTGCGCCCTTATCTAGTACACCACTAGGGATATACGTTTGGTCTTCTGGTATGGTGAGTGGACAAAACAAACACCACTCGTCCCAATCTGTGAACGGTTTCTCAGATTGGGCACTGCTGTGAACATCTCAACAAAGGGACAAATGGCAGACAGTAGTATCGGCTCTAAATATCGGTATCGGCGTATCGGCGTATCGGCTAAGGCCGATGAAAAAATATCGGTATCGTATCGGCCCTAAAAAATCTGTATCGGTCGATCCCTAATAGAAATGACTCCAAAACCAATGCTTCCGGGTAGTGTAATACACAACTCTTTTTTCACAGTAGTCATTTAATAAAACATGCAATTTATACGGTCAGTATTGATTCATAAAGTATAATCGTAATTGTTTTCATGTTAATTAATATCTTTTTAGACACTATCAATGCCAAATGAGGTAACATATTGGTGAATAGGCCTATGGCCCACTGATGACAGGCCTTGCATTTGAAGTATTATGAATGTCAAATAATAAATTAATTTAGCTTGAATAAAATTATTAGTTGGCTGTTCCACGGATACCCTTGCATACTCTGCCAGTGCACTCATTGAGGCTGACCAGAGTATTCCACTAGGCTAGGCAGATATATTGAGCACGTTCTGAAGTATGCAAGCAAGTGAGATTTGGATGAATATCACACGGCAACACCACCATGTGGACAAAATATATACTGCGGATGGGAAAAGTATTGATGATTTAGCCAATATATTTGGCAACCAAATTAAAACCAATGGGTCGGGACGCAGTCTTTGACGACGGACGTGGGATTGGTTTTGGTTTGAATCAGGGGTTTGACGATTCCCTCTTCATGTGAGGCCCAGTAAGCGAGACGCCAAGCATGTGTAGGGTTTGGTAAGAGTTGAGAGCTGTGGGACGCCAACGCATACGAGAGCAGGAGAGAGACAGACAGACAGCTGTGCTGCAGAGAGAAAACACGCAGAGTCAGTCTCTGCTGACATGACACGACGCGGCGGTCCCAAAGCACCCCACGGTGAGAGCACGCCTGGTTACGACAACAGAAGGGAATGAGGCGGTTTATTTAAGCAATAGTTAACAAATGATTATGATTAGAGCGATCTGAACCATGATGCAAGGTGTTCCTGTCTGTATGCACGCACATGTTTGCTAAACATTCTTATTAAATATTTTAAAAAAAAAAGGATGTGTGGGTGTACTTTTGAGAAACCAATACTAAGGCAAGTGAATGGGAAGCGTATGCGGGGTTAACCCAGTTGCTATGCCGACCGTGCATCAAAAGCAGCAGCCAGGAGAGAGGAACACCAAACACAGCAGGGGGACGATCAGACGGCCTCCCCGGCATCCTGTGTGTGTGTGTGTGTGTGTGTGTGTGTGTGTGTGTGTGTGTGTGTGTGTGTGTGTGTGTGTGTGTGTGTGTGTGTGTGTGTGTGTGTGTGTGTGTGTGTTCACCTTTGTAGACGTTGAGTGTGTTGGTGCGGACTGCGATGCGCACCATGCTCTCTATGTGTGTCTGTGTGTCTGTGTGTCTGTGTGTGTGTGTGTCTGTGTCTGTGTGTGTGTCTGTGTGTGTGTGTGCGTGTGTTCACCTTTGTAGACGTTGAGTGTGATGGTGCGGACCGCGATGCGCACCATGCTCTCGGGGTGGTTGAAGAACTTGATGGCCTCGGTGTACAGGGCAAAGTCATTAGTGTGCTGTGTGTGGGAGACACAGAGGGAGGGGGGGGGGGGGGATGGGGGGGAAGGTGCCGATGAGCAAGGCACTGGGCTGCGACAAACACGCCAAGGACACAAGGGAGTGTGGGCTGAGCCTGATCATCCTCCTCCTCCTGGTTGCTATCGGTTCATTCCTCGGTTCAGTCTGAGCGGTTTTGAGCCTGGACGGGGTTTCTTACGCCTCAACCAATCACTAAGAGGGGAATGATTCCACGAGGGTCGTTGCTGTCTGTGGTCGATTTCTCCAGCCTATAGTTCGAGGTGTGTTTTACAGAACGGCTTCAATTAGCAGGGCAGAATCTAAAATTATTATCTTTTTAATGACAATAATCTGTCATTTGTTACACAGGTTCGTCCAGCATATATATATTTTTAAGCGCTGCTTAAAGGGACTAGAACCGGTCAGGAGTAGGTTAGCTTCAAAGGACCAAAATCCTTATGCAAAGACAACAAACACTAGCTTAAAAAGCATTGTCCAACCCATTTCCCCTCACGTTCTATGAAACCATAATTCTGAAACGTTTCATGGAGTAACGATTCAACACAATGACCTCTGGAAGTCTGGATCATGACAGTGCATAGGTTGTTTTAAATATTAAACATTTAATTATTTTCAAACGTGATATGGCTTTTTTTATGTTATTATTCTGTCGTAATGTAAAATGAACACCTCAATCTGCCTTACCAGCGTTAGCATACTTGTAATACTAATAACTGAGTATGATCAAAGTTATATTCATATTACTTATAATATTAGTGATGCTATGCATCACAAATGACTTCAATGGTCCTGTCCTAAACCCAAAATATAGTTCTTTATCTGGCAAAGTTTGGTGAAAGTGTAACGCATAGGAATTAGGTGGAATGAACAGGAATGAACAGGAATGAACAGCTCTTTTGCTGTTTAATTTTCTTCACCCACTGGACCTCGGACCAAAGACAAGCATGCGTCTCAAAAAGTCATCCAGAGGTCTAGATGATTGAAGAAAACTGCTGTCATACTGAACAGCCTAAACCAGTCCAGGGGAGTCTATTCTGCAATCGAAACGCAACCAAATGCAAGTGATAGCATACTCATATTATAATAAACGCAAAACAGATTTCTTGGCGTCTAGTATGGAACTGGCGTCTACCCTATTCTGCAACACCATCGCCGCCTACTGTAAAGAATGCAGTAACATGAACTGTGCTCCCTAAATCATTCAAGCAAACGCACCCACACTGAAATGCAACAGTCAAAGCGTCTCGGGGTATTTCACACCAGCACAGACGATGTAGGACAGAAACATGGGAGGCCGAAGGGTCAACATGGGGTTAGCTGTCGAACAGTGGCTGACTGACTGTGGAGACCGCTGCACACACACTGGTCAGCTCGAGGCAGGGAGGGAGTGGCGATCTACCACCAACAGTGCACCAATAACTTTGCCCTAAACACGTGGCCAACGGAATACTTACGGAACTCTGTGGGAACGAGAGGTTAACAACATAACGGAGGCATTTAAATATAAATAATAGAAATAATATCATAACAATAAATGCAACAGAAGAACATGAACATTGCACTACTGGGATGGCAAACTACACAATAAACTTGCACAGAGATATTAAGGAATTAGCCAATGGGCTAATGTCAAAATAGCAAATGTACGCAACAAAGGTTCTCAAACGTTGCCTCCAATAATGCCATTAGTAAGCAGTAGCAGCAGTTCCCTTGAGGCGGTTCCTTCACCTGCTTCACGCAACCACACAGCACTAATCATCTGGATAACCCTGATATCCTAAGGGTCCTATTATGGAGTCAACAGTACACGCTTTATTGCATTGTTCTTGTATTAAAACCAATCTTTCTAATGTTCTTTCTTGTATGAGGCCGTTATAACCATATATCCCCTTGGGGACCAATTAGGTACCTTTCTACCCATCTATCCATCCACCTTGATCTGGTTTTAAAAGGGTGATATTGGGTGGTGAGTGCGCGTGTGAGTGTGATTATCCATTACGTTTGAAAATCTGCCTTTTCTTATGTTTTAGGGACTTCACAAGTGGGAGTGTCCACCTAGATGCATGATGGATAGGTAAGGAACATTTAACATAGTCCACTGGTTAGACTGGCAGACTGATCTAGGTGGCCACTCCCACCAGTGATGTGACTAAAACACAGGAAAAGGCTTGTGATGGCTAATCACTAATCAGACTCACACCCGGTGGCATAATATCAACCCTTTAAACGATGGCAGGCCGAGAACAAGGATCTGAGAGTGCTTTGACCTCCACAGGCGTATATACATGCGAGGGTGTACTTTTGGGTGAGTAGTTGTCCACTGCCTTACCTCGTTGTAGAAGAAGTGTACAGTGTGGTTGTTCAGCTTGAGGGACAGCGTTTTGAGGAAGGAGATGTAATAGGCCATGATCTCCTCATCAGAGAAGTCAAACTTGTGGACGATGATGGAGTTCACATGGTTGTTCGACAGCAGGTAATCTGGGCGAACGGAAGGGGGTAGAGAAGGGAAAGATTGTAGTTGATTTAAACGACTGCCGGCAAACTTAGCATAAGCCCAAGATGGCAACATCCTGCAATAAAACACCAGAAAATAAACTTGTGTTTAAACATCATACATATGAAAATAAATACACATGACCAAAATACTACAACGGTTGTGCTCTTGCTCAGTCCAAAAGTCAAGGGACATCATGGGGAGATACACACACGTGTCACACACACACACACACACACACACACACTTACAGAGAGAGGTCTCATGGCTGATGTTCTCAAACAGTATGTTTAAGGTCTGCAGGAGCTGAACACAGACATAGCGGCCGGACTTCTGACGTAGGATGTTTAAGAAGAAGGCAAACATGTTCTTCTCCAGAAAGAAGCTGCAACGAAACACATAAACATACCCTGAAGCATAATAAACAGACAGAGATCAGTTGATAAAGATAGCAATTTAATAATTGAGACGGAGCTTCGTTTGTGTTCACAAATGGGATCATATATTTAGATAATATCAGTTTTGTTATTTTAGTGTATTGATGCGTTCTGAATGCTTCTTGTATAGAAGTTAATAGTTAGCTGTTCCATAGTGATCAGATCACAAACAGCTCATAACTTCCTTCCAACAATTCAACAAGATCAAATGCAAATGACAACATTGTGTACCCTAGATTTGCAACAAAAGACTTCCACACTAGAATGATTTGTGCCGTAGACTAGACCTTACTCAAACACCGAGCTGTCATTCTGGTCTCCCCAGATGAGAATCTCCGTGATTGAACGAATGGACTCCACCAGCAGATTTCTGTTGTGTTCAGTCACCGTGGTATTCTTCGTAAGCACATGGTACATGTACCTGAAGCGACAGCAGAAGGAACGATGTCATGTGTCATGCAGCAGAATGATGCGAGCACCCGACAGCAGAGTGAGTCGTTTGTTGACATGATTAGACAGCGACCTCAACTTGCGACAGCACGGCATGTTACGAAGCTCACGTTACATGTGCAGGTTCAGATTTCATTATTTTGCTCCTCCATTGCACAAGTCAAGATTAAAGAATTATAGACATGTGCAGCAGTGTTTTAGCGTGAAGCTAACGATCACTGTTTTGCCTGTGGATCGTATCCCTTCACGTGATCTCCGAACCTCATTGTAATGACAACGTATATTGAGCTCGCGTCGTTCGGTTGATATAAGACACAGTTTGTGGTACCCTACTTGTAAGGCAGGTGCTCTGGACGAGCGTTTAAAGCCAGTGATCAGCGATGCTACTGCTAAATCAGCTAACCCATATCTAAGCCTTAGTAAGCTAACTACTTACTTTAAATGTTCCAGGGAATGAATATTTTTCGCCTTCCCTTGACCTCCAACCCAGCTTCGCGAGCGGCCGAACATGGTTTAGTTTAACAGCAGCCGAGGCTTTAACAGGCGCCTTATTTTGATATTGTTGGTATGAGGATCAGTCCATTACACCCACTTCCCTGTCACTTGCACAGATAGCTACAGCAGCAACCAGAAGGTGATAGCAATTTCGCGTAAAAGATTTTGTATAGGAGTACACTGGGTATTGAAGTTAATTTCGGTCGAAAATGGCATGATTTTGGATTGGAACGGCAACGTGATAAAACTACAATCCTCAACACCCGCCCGTAACTGACGACAAAAATGAGCGACGTTTTCTCGCGGGCTGGAGATATTTGATTGACGTCTCGTTTGACCAATCACAGAGTGGGCTGATAAGTGAGGGGAGGGTTTACCGTTTGCTCAGTCGTGGGGAGCTATAATGTCTCGCTGCGGCTTGTAGGACATGGACATCCAACGTCCAAGTACTGTCACGTGATTCCACTTGCCACCCCCACTGACTTCACAGGCTAATGACTGAAACAACCTTATTGTGATTGCAAAAACACGCATTTGTGAAATTAGCTTTTGATAATAATAATAATAATAATAATAATACATTTAATTTAGAGGCGCCTTTCAAGACACCCAAGGTCACCTTACAGAGCATATAGTCATCATAAATCGTTTAAAAAAAAACAAGAAATTGTGGAAAAAATAAATAAATAAATAAACATCATAAATAAGAAAAAAAAAAAAAACAATCACGTTAGATGTTGTATTTTTTTAACCCAAAAATTATATTCGGGGCTAATTAAACACAGGGTCTGTGATTAGGATGTCTGGGTTCAGGGTCTGCGTTCAGGGCCTAATCGACCAGGTAAACACGGGTCCTGCCGTCCTCCTCCGAGCTCAATACATTCATGATCCAAAATCTGACAGCAGTTGACCTCACATCTGATGAACTGGGCTTTATTTCCTTAACTTCATATGTTTCGACCAATCCTGTTGCTGGAGGCAGTTATTTGCAGACAAACTAGACCAGCCCATGAGGGATGGGCAAAACGATTCTTTTCCGGGAATCAGTTCTGTTCACTTTAACTATTCGTTCGTTACGTCGGATTACGTCATTTGACAGGGAATCTCACAGGTGTCTGACTCCTGGGATTGGGCAATGCGTTTATCCAATAAACAGATGGAGGGCAAGTCTATTTTCGGAAATGTAGGGGGATATACGAGTGGCCCCACGTGGAATGGCATGACCCAAGATACGTCAGACAGAGAAAGCGCGCAAATTCGACGGTACCACCTTGTCATTTGTTTACCCAGGTGCCATGGCAACACCATTGCTACCTCTAATTGGCTGAATCTTTGCGAACGTTGTAGACTCAATCAATGTAAGATCGCGAAGACGAAGCTCTGTTCGTTTGTATATTTTTTATGTACGTGACCATATTTTTGTTTTATGTTAAAAAGAATCAGAGAACCAGTTCTCTTGTATTTGGGGAAACCAGTTCTTGTCGTTCACCTTCGGGATTCGAGCGTAAGGAACGAATCGGTCGCGACCGACTCATCCTGTATAATTAAGGTGTATGACAGCTCCCTCTGCTGGACAACAGTCTCACACCAAACTACATTTTCCGTTTTGAACCAACGTAGCTATAGTACATTGATGTGAGACGGGTTGGTGCAAGTGCCCCTGACTGCAGCCCGCAGATCGAGGAGGAGCTAAATGTGGAAATGCGGAATTTTCCTTAAATGTGGGCGGGGTTAAACGTTTAACCCCGCCCACATTTAAGGAAAATTCCGCGCAGCATCATGGACTCAGACGGAAATACGTTCTCCCGCTTTCTGCAGAAAGCGGGAGAACGTATTTCCGTCTGAGTCCATGATACTGCGCGCTTTTCTGCCTAGAGGTAAGTTGCCGCTCTCTGTTCGTGTACAATATAAAAGAACAGTAAGTCATCGTGCTGTGTGCTGTGCTGCGCTGTATTGATGTTTGAGAATGTGCTGCCGGATCTCCGCCACCAGATGGCGCCCGAGAGGGTAAAACCATGGGTTAAACTTTTAGACCCACCCACATTTAGCTCCTCCTCGATCTGCGGGCTGAAGTCAGGGGCACTTGGAGTTCTGCAGAAAACGGGAGAACGTATTTCCGTCTGAGTCCATGATGCTGCGCGGAATTTTCCTTAAATGTCGGCGGGGTTAAACGTTTAACCCCGCCCACATTTAGCTCCTCCTCGATCTGCGGGCTGCAGTCAGGGGTTACTCGGTTGCTGGATTGAACGTGTTGTAGTAGCAGAGAATGGCCTGCGGGGCAGTATGTACATTGTTAAATACATGAATAGGCTTGAATTGAGTAGTAATATGGAGGTTTTATATTTTTACAAAATGGATTATGTGAACATTGCAGAATAACAATCATGTATATTAAATGTATTGTAGGAGTTTAGCTTGACATTAACCAAGTTAAAGGACAATTAAATGAACCGCAACAAACATGTAGAAGTCAATGTGGGATTTTAATATATAAACAAAAACACTTGACAGAAGTTTAATACAATTTGTAAAGGAAAGCAGAGGAAAACATTTTCCCAAATTAATCTTTTCAAAATGTCACCACCATACCGAAAGCAAGTGAAGAGGTTTGTGTAAAAGCAGTCCTCCCTGACCTGCTCTGTCCCTGACTCTAAACCCTGACTCTCAACCCTAACGCTAAACCCTCTGAGGGCAGGAAGACGCGCCTTCAGTGTAAAGGTTTGAACCACAGAGAAGGAAGAAAAGAGGAAGCAGTAGAGAGTAGTGAAGTAGAGAGGTTAGTGACAGACGTGAGGGAAAGGCGTGTGGAAGCACACGGTTACATGTGGGGTCAAGAAGATCACTCCCACTGGAGGTCATTGATCCATCAGCCTCAGACTGCTGAGCTCAGCAGGTCTTCTGGAGGACGAGGCTCAGATGAACTGAGGAGACGGGACCAGCAGGAAGTCAGGATCAGGGCGGGTTTAGCTCAGGTGTGTCTACCCCCGACCAAACAGGATCAGGTGAGGTTCAGCTCAGGTGTGTCTGCTCGGACCAAACAAGGACAATGATTAAGTTCAATATTCAAAAGATGCAACATTATCTGAACCAAAGATAAGTCATTAAGGAGCAGGCAGGCTTTAGGGCGCCTTGCTCAAGGACGCATCACTGTATTCTGAGGACTTGAACCCGGCACCATTGGTTTGAGAGTTGAACCCCCAACCCCCTACCTAGTCCACTATGTCCAGATAATGCACATTTATGAGGAATCCTTGATGGTAGAGTCCTGGTGGTCCTTAGGATTTGCCTTCCAGATGCATGGCTTCTCCATCAGTCCTCCACATTCCTGGTCTGGTTACAAATGTAATTTGTCTATAATGTAAGGTAACAAACACAGTAGTAGTTTGTCTCCAATATCAGGTAACAAAGAGTAGTAGTTGGGCTCTAATGTAAGGTAACAAACACAGTAGTAGTTTTTCTCGAATGTAAGGTAGCAAACACAGTAGTTGGGCTCTAAAGGCGCGTAACAAAGTAGCAGCTGTAGTTTGTCTGGTAAACAACCACAATAGTATGCCGTAACTTGTACTGGACAAACTAATCCTGCGTTACAACAAGTCCACTCAGTTTATTTTAGGCAAACTTACGAGGATCCTGGTTGGTGTAGTGATGTCGTCCTCCAGAGTCTTGGCTCCTCCATCAGCTCTCCGCAGCCAGAGTCCTGGTCTGGAACAAACAGCTCGAGTCTGGCCTTAAAGTCTGGTAAGAAACATGTAGTTCGTCTTATTTTTAAGCCCTTTATTTCCAGTTTGTTTGGTTAATACAAACTTACAATCCTTGTTGGTAGAGTGATGTCATCCTCCAGATTCACGGCTCCCCTACCAGCTCGCCTCCGCTCCAGAAACACGTTCTAGTAAGAAAACACAGCGGTAGTTGGTTAATGCATGTCAAAGTAACGGCTGTATTTTGCCCTTTAAGTCAACCATGTAAGTAAATATACTTACGAGGAATCCTTGTTGGTCGATTCCTAGTCGTCCCCCAGCGTCTCAGCTCCTCCATCAGCTCTCCTCAGACAGAGTCCTGGTCCGGAACAAACAGCGGAAGTCTTGCTTCAACATGTGGTAAAACAGATTTAGTCGTCTGGTATATATGGTACAAACGCCGGTAGTTTGTGGTAGCAGTATTCTACGAGAAGTGGCAGTGAGTGTGATGATCACTTCAGAGTCAAGCTCCATCTACCCCACAACAGACGTCATTCACCAGGCAGGCCCGCCACCAGCTCCTTCACCAGCCCAGGGCCTTCAGCACGGCTCCTCCATCAGCTCCTTCAGCATGGCTCCTCCATCAGCTCCTCCATCAGCTCGTTCAGCCATGGATTCCTGGTCTGGTTTCAAACACAGTTGGTCTCAGCAGTAAATCACCTGGGGATGCAACACACCCCACCTCCTGCATCTGAGGTTCACTTGTAAAATGGAAGACAAATTTAAATCAGACACTTTTTTTTTTTAGGATGTTTTTTTTTAGACATCCTAAACACTTAAATTAGACAACGTCTGCAGATTGTCCCGTTCAGCAATTCATCTACTATGGTCGTAGCAGCACTAGTAACATTAATGGCTCATATGACTCTTGCATAACCCCCGTATGAATTAACTTGGCACAGATTTAAAGTCATAAGATGATCGAAACCAGACCTAAACTACCGTGGATTTTAGTGTTTCAGATGAGCTTGGTGATGGTTACCCTCTGGTCCGGTGCTGCAGGCCCCTGGTCTCCAGCCTCAGTCTCAGTCTCCGGTCCACCCTGGCACCACAAGCCTCCGGACCCCAGCCTCTCAGCCTCGCCTTTCAGCTACAGCAGCAGGTTTATATCAGCATTTGCCCGACAATAAACTTATTTGACTCATCCGAAACCGAGTTACACAATTAATTGAACTATTATTTTATAACTCAAGGCCAGAAAAGACTTCAGACCAGACATGAGCATCCCGTTTTTGGGAATGAAGACAGAGCAGTCCACAAGTTTAAAGAAGTGGTTCAGGCCATGCATTGAAACTGACCTGAGAAGACTATACTCACACAGAGCACTGACCTGTTCTGGAGGACTTCTGACAGGAGGTGGAGGTCCGGCTCTGGGTGAGGAGGTGGAGGTCTGGCTCTGGGTGAGGAGGTGGAGGTCTGGCTCTGGGTGAGGAGGTGGAGGTCTGGCTCTGGGTGAGGAGGCGGACACCTTGGGACAAACTACATGTTACCTTTTTAACCTTGTACAGTTCTAGAGTATCATCTACTGTAACATGTGGGAATGACGGACATTATTTTAGCTTTGATATTATCCAGTTGGTAACTCAGCACCAAAGTCGTTGGTTAACGTCATTCCATTGGGTAGGGTTTAACTTCTGTGGCAATTAATGACAGCAGATATTTAGAACGTACAAAAGCTGAAGTAATAAAAGAACACTAAGCAGTATCGATATTAAATCAAATATACTCTGCCATATTCAGGTGCTGGGTTCCGTTGAAGAAATGTCAAATTATCTTCCACCTTGAAATGATTTTCAGCCTTCCCTGATGTCAAAAATGGGCCCGCAAGTAGAACGCCGTTTTGTACGCAGTGAGAGTCCCGCAACGTCATCGTGGTTAAAAGTACGGCGCAACCATCCGAAATTATCAACATATTGTACGACGTATGTCTCAGTATGTATTTAATATCAAACTTTAGTTGTTTAAGATAGGGGGCAACAATTCCCAATGGAAACCGACTGAAAAAATAGTTTCCGTTGGCAACGGCTCGAGGTTACTCAAATACAATCAAGAACGTTCCGCCAGATTCCCTCAGGGGACTCCCGTCAAACTAACTGCCAGGTGGTTTCTTATGGTTGTCAAGACTACAACGTTCTATGCTAGCCATTGGGACTAAATCAAGTGACCGCACTCAGAACCTTCCACGGCGGGAAGCACAAACCGTCCGACTGGAATACGAACATTCCGGCCGGAACCAACCAAAGAAAAAACATAACCAGCGCCTCACCTTGAGCTGAACGAAGGAAGATCCTGAAGTCCAGCGATGGTCTTCATTAAAATACAGCCAACAGACTTACCTTGAGGAGATCTGTTTGTTGCTGTTGGTCATTAATACTATTCAGTGTACCTTTACATTATTATGCACCCAGTGTGTACAAGTTCACTCAAAACCATACGAAGAACCAAACTACCATGTACGTCCCACAACAACCTTAAACCTAAAAACCGGGAATCATTCAATACAAATCCGTGTCTACATTTTACAATTATCTAGATTATTCAGGGTACAAACCATACAGAGCAAATCTAAACGTTGAGCTCACAGAGAGCCGACCATAGCCCTGCAACGTCACCCTGACCGCCTCATCACCAGCAGCGAATCATGCCAGCCAACACATGTACAGCTCCAGTGAGAAGTGGGCATCTGAGTGAAAGGACTGCCCATAATAAAAAGCCCAATTCCTGAACTATCCAACCATCTTCATGGCTTAAAAATGTACAGACTTGACATTCCATTGTGTCCCAATCACCTTAGTCTGCTCCCTCGTTATTTATAAAACTCTACATCTCCATCACTAGAGTGTTGCATCCTACTCATGGGGGTGTGGTCTGAGTGAGCAGAGATGCATGCTGGGATACAGTGCTGTCTGAAGTCTTCAGTTCCATAGACACGCCCCTCAGGAGAAACGAAGTGTTTGAGAATCTGTCGTGACGTCAGTTACATGAGCTGGAATATCCTTCAAGATGGCGCCAGGATTCTCAGAGGAGAAAGGCCAAGAGGAAGATGTGTGGGTTCTTCCTCGCAGCCAGTGGAACACAACAATGGTCTTCATCAGAGTACCATGGAACACTTTGAAACATCCTCCTCTTTACACCTTGAAGCCCCAGTGAAGGTTTCCTTTCCTCCTCAGCTGAAGAGCACAACTTCAGCTCGAAGAGCGCACTAGCTGGAGTTCCCGGGTTGGTTCTGATTTAAGGGAACCAAATCGTTCAGCTAGTCCTGTCCGAAACAATTACAGTTCAGCCTGAGAAGAAGTGCAACTGAGAGCAAGACAAAATCCACAGGGCTCTCCATCAATCCAGCCAGGTAGGAAGAGCCGTCTCATTACAGGTCTGAAGGTCATCTTGAACATCCATTTAGGTCCCTTTCCAATGTCAGACTCTCCTTGTGGAATGCCTTTAGGTGTCCATCCTCCATTGATCCCGATTGGTGTAGTCCTAGTTTGAAGTCACTGATCTGAAAACGCCGCTTGCATCCTTTTACACTCGAGTTGGACACTCTCCTTCCTGCCCAGTGTGTTGGATCTCGCTCCGGAGCGTCGCTCAGGGCTCTTCATGTCTACTGGAGGCCCTTAAGTAAACGTGTGGCCGTCCATCAGGTATGATTTAGTTGACCATTCCATTACCCCAAGCCAATCACACAGACCCCCGTATGAACATTATCACTGTCAAAGCAAGCCGGACACACACACATACATAGAACCCAGGACAGGCACGTAGAACCCCATGCCAAGTGTGAGTGGGAGACACATACACACAGTAGAACCCTAGAGATGCTCAAAAATCTTCCATCTCATGTCAAACCCAAACACACACACCACTGAGCCATAAAAGGCCAAACAATCATGCAGGGTAAAAACCTCATAGCAAATTACATTCCATCATCCACCCCCAGCTCTCCTGTCAGGGCACCCAGAACAGAACAACCAATGTCTCCAGAGACGCAAATTATGTACAGCATTCTTCAGTGGCGTCCCACATTGGTGATGGATTATGCTTGGCGTCTCCAAAATGTGTCCCAGGTGGATTCAACATCTCTGAAGTCATGTCTTTGTAGTCCAGTGGTTTCCTGAATGAGGGGCCTTCACAGATGCAAACGGTGCAGCTTTAGTCAGCCTGAGGACAGGAAGGAGGTCATCTGTTCAGAAGACCACCCAGTGGAGGGGGGGGGGCTCTTGAGGAGCAGGATCCATATGGGGATGGCCCCAAATAAGACCTTCTTGGAAATGAAACTGTTCCTGGAGGAGTCACGATGCCTGGAGGGGACTGTTGAATGTGTTCCATGGTTCTCTAAGTCAGACTGAAGTTGTGTTTTAGTCGTTGAGATGAGGAGCCCCCTCATCTCCCCCTGGTGTTTCTCCTTCTGAATCCCCGTCTCCATCTTTAAGAACATTCCAGTCCATGTAACTGACGTCACGACAGTTTCTCAAACACTCGGTTTCCCCTGAGGGGGTCGTGTCTACAGACCTGTAGACTCGAGACAGCTCTGTATCCCAGTATGCACCTCTGCTCACTCAGACCACACCCTCACAGTAGAGCAACACTCATGTAATGAAGATGCAGAGCTCAGGAGAGTAGAATGAAAGAAGACTAAAAATATCAGAACCAAACCCATTACTCCATCTTACAACAATAACTTGGAGCCTGTGACCATTTTAACAAATCATTAAAACCAACATAAACCAAACACCCAAGTAACCCATGAACCAATAAAACATCCTTACTACTCAGATCAACCTTCAGGTAACAGATTAACCCACCAGGAAGCCAAAATACATCAATGTGCCCAAGAGTAATGAGAAATTAATGACTTACAGTTTGCAGTTCATCTTCATGGTTAAGTCGGGATACTCACAGAACTGCAGTTAAATATCCAAGATAGACCTTTGAAGGAAGGAACAGTTTACTCATCATGGTCCAAATTTCAAATGAGAGTTAAAGGGACACTGTAAAATTTTGAATCATTTACTACCTCAAATCAACGTATTCATTCATAAATAAGTCCTCATTGGTGTAAAATTATCTCTGCCAAAAATCTTAACTAATTAAGAAAAACACTTGGCAGGCGAGCTGCGGCTAGTGAGCTAATTAGTAAAACTCAATGCAGGTTCGGCACCATCTGGTCGCCTTTGTAACAGTGAGAGGCTATTTCAGCTCTGTGTTTGATCTTAAATGACCTCCCTCATTTTAATTAAAGGGATGAGTCTGATTTAGATTCAAACTTCAAAAAGAAAAAAGTCTTCATTCAATTCACCTTACTGTGTGCACGAGTGAGTGTTTGTATGAGAGAAGGAAGCTTTCATCAGAGAGACCAGAGAGACTCATTCACTGGTTAAACTGGACACACACACACACACACACACACACACACACACACACACACACACACACACACACACACACACACACACACACACACACACACACACACACACACACACACACACACACACACACACACACACACACACACACACAGTGGTACCCTGCTCCCCCAATGAGCCGGGTTCCAGGTACAAACAAGGTTTAAGCCGCACTCGTCATTTATTTCATACATCTTAGACAGATTATACTCACGGTCTCTAGGGCCTCCGTGGGCCTCTAGTCGCTCGCAGACCCGAGCGCTTCCTTCTTCCTCGCTCCCGTTCCTCCCAAATGTCAGTCCTCGTGCTCCTTTTAAAATGTCTTCCTGGCTGTCCAGCCAGGTGTCTCCCATCTCGCTGATTGGGGTTCAACGGGCGCTCTCCGTCGCCGGCTGGTGGATGACGGTAGTATATTCCGTCCTGGATGAAACCTCGGGTCCATCCGGACCGAGGTTTAGGGGGCGGGACGCCACAATACACACACACACCATAGGTACACACCATATAGATACACACCATAAAGATAAACACACCAAATAGACACACACCAAAGATTAACTTAATAGAGATACAAACTAGATACCCCCACACACACACACACACACACACACACACACACACACACACACACACACACACACACACACACACACACACACACACACACACACACACACACACACACACACACACACACACACACACACACACACACACAGAAAAGATACACTCCATACAGTTCTGGTCACTAAATACTCCTCCTCCTCTCTTCTCCTTCTCCCCTCTAATCCTTTTCTCCTCTCCTTCCGTCTCTCTTCCACACATATCGCATTTTTATTGCTTCTACTCAAGAGAATAGATTTGGGTGGGGATTTCTAGGTTTCATAAACATCCGGGGCTTAGCCCAGAGGGAAAATGAAAATGCTGCGCGCCAAATTTATATATGCTTTATTGTGCATGCAAACTATTTCATAATGCTTTATCTAAATAAACGAAATACACGGTTTATTATAGCTTTAAATAGCTACCGTACTGCTATGCTGCTTATCCCCAAATGTCTAAAGTTCAATTCAAGTTATTGCAAATGAATACAAGTGAGGCAGACCTTACACATATACGCATACACACACACACACACACACACACACACACACACACACACACACACACACACACACACACACACACACACACACACACACTCACTCGCGCACACAGTAAGGTGAATTGAATGAAGACTTTCGTTCAATACAATCTGACTGGGGATGGGATAGGTTAATACACTTGAGGTGGTAAACAGGTTGTTGTTTATTCTCTTGCCAGAAGGACTATTTCTATCTAGACTAGGTTTCTTATAAATGTTTATGAATATTTTATTTTTATTTTATTTATTTTTTTCCAAAGATCATATTCGGGGCTAATTAAATAACATCCAAGGCTTTATCCCCAAATAAAACAGCATAGGGACGCCACTGCCTTAAGCTAACGTATTTATCCACGATAACAGACACTTTAAATATTAGTTATAATTACATGCAACTTATTTCAAATTTCCAATAGTATACTCGATACATACAAATACATATAAAGAAATATATATATGAAAATGAAATGGCAAAAGTTAATGCAAAATTATGATGTAGTCGAGTACAAACAGTCTACTGTCATTGCAGTCTTTGGAAGTTAATTCTGACTGATATACTGTTATCTTCCACAGCATGACATTACACATCTCAGGAAGTGGTGGTGCTCCACTTTGTTGGAGAATCTCCATACAAGGGTATAGTTCTTCTGAAGCAGATGTGCTATGAATTCCAATATTAACACAACCGTAACAATGACCTGTAAAAATATTTGCGTGTGTGTGTGTGTGTGTTTTGTGAGTTTTGTGATTTAGACCTCACTTGACCTCGCTCCCAGAGGTCCACGGTG
This sequence comes from Gadus morhua, assembly GCF_902167405.1. Lineage (NCBI taxonomy): Eukaryota > Metazoa > Chordata > Actinopteri > Gadiformes > Gadidae > Gadus > Gadus morhua. The sequence continues at coordinate 25,620,903 of NC_044049.1, read as the reverse complement.
CAATGTTTTTTTTCACCACTGGGATGCTGACGGCGTTACCCGCCTACATTTTTTATCCTTTGGCGGCCCTCAGTCAAATTTTGGGTTCCTAAATTGGCCCTCAGCTGTCAAAACTTTGAGAACCCCTGTTGTAGACCAACTTCGGAAAACTGTAGTTCCACCATAGAAACGCTAGAGCTCAGCAATACTCCCCGTCGCGCAATGAGGTCGGTTAGGAAAAGTGGAGTCGAATTCATTTTAAACAGCGCTGTCTTTTCCTATGTTTGAAAGGAAGCACATTTTCATCTCTCCTTGACCCGATGACGTTTTCCACAAAGGTTAAGTAAAGGATAGGAGATTTGACTATTCGTAGAGGAATAGGGACACAGCTAAGGAGTCTCACCTAACCCTAACCCATAGATAGATATATTAACTAGATGCCTCGTCCGCGCTGCTGGCCAATGGAGTCGAACGTCACCACTGGCGGCCATCTTACCACAGTAAGCTGCTGAGCCATAACATTGTGTTGGTAGTGGTACATGTACTTTTTAAACAACCATAACTTAACCATTTTCAACCGATTTTCAAACGGTTTGGTTTGTTATAATCGTCAGAGATGTAGTTATGACACTGCATACTTTTGATAGAATAATGAAAAATAGAATAATGTTCTAAAATAGGTACAATATCATAACCACGTTAATAAAGTTTGTAATAAACCAAACCGTTTGTAAATCGGTTGAAAATTGAGCAACTTATGGTTATTTAAAAAGTACATGTACCACTACAAACACAATGGGTGTGTTCGAAACAACCTACTTGCTCACACTACTCTTACTAACTATGACGTCAAATTGAGTAAGCAGAACGTAGTTAGCGAGTTTTAGGTAAGCGAGTAGTATCAGAGAATGTCTAATATGATTCGTAGACGGGCTCTGGTAGCATCCAAATGTCTTCTACTTCCGGAAAGATTTTGTGTAAGCATCGCTAGCTTACTAGACGTACTCAACCGCCCCAGAATGCACTGCGTCTATTCAAAAGAACAATGGAAGCAATGGCGCTAAACGGGGAGCCGCAGCGGGACTCTCTAAATCGACGCCACTTCGACCTGGGCGGGACTTTACGTCCTACGTCACTCGCTATGTGTGCGCATAGCCGTCACTCGCGATGGGTGTGCATGTGAGAAAGGTTTTGGCTTTAGTGTCTATGGGTTGGTAATAACGGTTCTGATGATTTTTCTGATGCAAAAGTGGTCTTTTATTTCCATAATCTTTGTTCAGTGAACGCATAAACCCGTTTGTTAGTTAGCAGTTAAACAAAATGCGATCTCTTTGTTTACAGTTACCAACGACCAACTGATGATTGGGGGTTCGATTCCCTAGTGATGCAAGGTTTTTTCTTTCATTTTGGACTGCACACACATCGCGAGTGACGGATACTCGCACAATGTACACACATCACTGTCTTTACAATTTCTAGGCAATCGAAGTTTAAAGATTGTCAAGTGGTTAACTCTTGAATCGCATGTACTAAGACCTGATGGGTTAGTGGTCAGCAGGGGTGGACTGGGACAAAAATTCAGCCCTGGCATTTTCTGTCCAGACCAGCCTACTACATTATCAGCACTAGAGGTGGGACGAGACGAACGGGAAGAACCCTGTATGTACTTTATTAAAACAATTTAATCAAGTACATACATCCGAATAATAGTACAGCACTGCAAATAGCAGTTGTTGCTTTTTTTTGTTTTTGTTTTTCAAGTTTGTGTCTCTTGTGCTGCTGACAAGAAAGTTATGAAACCTGAACAGGAAGTTAACAGACATCCTGGGGTCGCTGCATTTCAAACCCCCATATCTACATATCTACAAAATCCTTGATAAATATCCCACTTGATCCAATGCTAAATTCTCTCTTGCAGTTTTTAGTCTGTGAATGTGAAAATCTTTTGGTGTAAGCCCAGCATTAGTTAAAACCAGACTCGGACAATAATAACAAAATATCCTGACAAATAATCTAAATAGAAACATATTACAGACAGTAGCAGCATTAGAGCTGAAACTCATTTGTTTCAACTGTGACTCAGTCATTGTGAAAACATAAATAGAGAATTGAATGTTTTTTATCTGTAGCTGCGAGAAAAAGTCTAAGACATGAATTACAGGTCTGAACAGATATGCATTCTCATATCAGACATTAGACTTTTTCACACAGCTATAGATAAAAACAAAAAATATAAATTCTCTATTTATGGTTATATTTATATATATTGCCCTACTTCCTCGTCCGCAGCCAGCCAGCTACACTCATCACCAAATTCATGACCTGCAAGAAACAGCAAACAGAACTTGTACTCAGTATCTGTGTACTGAGTGACAAGTATATGTAGCCATGTAGACTTTTTGTGACGTAGTGACACTTAATGAACAAATTTACCTGTCATGAAGGATGACTTAAGTCTCAGAAGAGCCCCAAGACCTACCTGCATAACTGTTCATTGAACTTAAAAGAAATGCAGATGTTTGAAATTAAAATCATCAATATGAAAATCTTCAACCAGGAAATAAACCTTTGTTTCAACCTGAGATGAAACATGTTGCATAGTAAACTCGCAAAGTCAAGACGAATCTCTCTCTCTCTCGAAGAAGAAGTTCTATTAGGTCAGGAAAACCTGTTTGACAGGAGATGATGGTAGCAGAGAATATAAAGAGACATTTATGAATTACCAATTGTCACTTTATCACACATATAGTATGTTTCTTCACATAAACCTTTAAACATACATATTGCATTCCTCTCACCACATGTAATAGTCATTACCTCAGTAAACAATCAATTAATTGAAAGATTACAATAAATTCAATGGCAAATATTGCAAATTAAACAAATTATTTCCTATAGGTTTACTTGTATTTTGTGCTAAAATTCAAAGTATCTCATCTGTATTTACAATACAGCATGATTCTGCATCTCCATTTACAGCTCATTAGTCCATGTCAATGTTTACTGATGCTATGGCAATAAGAGACTGCTGACGTTAGAAGCTGTTAGCTACCTTAACTAAATCATCTGAACAATAATAACCCATAATATCACAATTCGGCATATTTAAACAAAATCAACCACAACTACCAACAGTCACAGCCCTTCAACTCTGGGCTAATATGTTGTCACAAGTATGCAGTTAATTAGGTCACAACACATTCAATGTAAAAATGTCTCAAAATGTAGCTAGCCCCAGGCTAACGTTACTTAGCATATAATAATAATAATAATAATAAATGAAATTTATATAGCGCTTAATATGGTACTCTAAGACGCTTTACATATTGGCCTATCAAAACTATATGCCTCCACTCGCTCGTCTCCCGGCCCGGCAGCACAAGCTGGGGTGTTGACCCCGGCACCAAAAGGTCTGTAAAATTTGAACATTTAGCAGCTTCCACCTCCAGAGAGTCGCAGTTTTTCAGTGCCACCCGGGCGTTTCTTACGCTTATCCATTTTCAGCTCCGTCCCGACTCCCACGACTCCGGCCCATGCCATGAGGTCCAGCCCACCCTGGTTTCTGTTGTGATTGACAGCACTGTCAGGGCTCTCTGAGGTATGCCAGATGGTATGCCAGATGGCCAGTCCACCCCTGTCAGTGCCTGTAGCCAGGGGTGGACTGGCCATCTGGCATACCGGGCATCGTCCCGGTGGGCCGTTGACCCAATGTGGGCCGGTCCGGTCCGCTATGTTTTTTTTTTTTCTCTCTCTCTAAATTCCCTCCAATTGGGCCAGCCAATGGGCAACAGAGGGCTAGCAGTGTGTGGCCAGCATCGACACATATTATTGGTCTATGTTTGTCATTGTCAATCAATCATTGGCTGACTGGCTCAGAGAGCCCTGACAGTGCTGTCAATCACAACAGAAACCAGGGTGGGCTGGACCTCATGGCATGGGCCGGAGTCGTGGGAGTCGGGACGGAGCTGAAAATGGATAAGCGTAAGAAACGCCCGGGTGGCACTGAAAAACTGCGACTCTCTGGAGGTGGAAGTTGCTAAATGTTCAAATTTTACAGACCTATTTGGTGCCGGGGTCAACACCCCAGCTTGTGCTGCCGGGCCGGGAGACGAGCGAGTGGAGGCATATAGTTTTGATAGGCCAATATGTAAAGCGTCTTAGAGTACCATATTAAGCGCTATATAAATTTCATTTATTATTATTATTATTATTATTATATGCTAAGTAACGTTAGCCTGGGGCTAGCTAGGCTACATTTTGAGACATTTTTACATTGAATGTGTTGTGACCTAATTAACTGCATACTTGTGACAACATATTAGCCCAGAGTTGAAGGGCTGTGACTGTTGGTAGTTGTGGTTGATTTTGTATAAATATGCCGAATTGTGATATTATGGGTTATTATTGTTCAGATGATTTAGTTAAGGTAGCTAACAGCTTCTAACGTCAGCAGTCTCTTATTGCCATAGCATCAGTAAACATTGACATGGACTAATGAGCTGTAAATGGAGATGCAGAATCATGCTGTATTGTAAATACAGATGAGATACTTTGAATTTTAGCACAAAATACAAGTAAACCTATAGGAAATAATTTGTTTAATTTGCAATATTTGCCATTGAATTTATTGTAATCTTTCAATTAATTGATTGTTTACTGAGGTAATGACTATTACATGTGATGAGAGGAATGCAATATGTATTTTTAAAGGTTTATGTGAAGAAACATACTATATGTGTGATAAAGTGACAATTGGTAATTCATAAATGTCTCTTTATATTCTCTGCTACCATCATCTCCTGTCAAACAGGTTTTCCTGACCTAATAGAACTTCTTCTTCGAGAGAGAGAGAGAGATTCGTCTTGACTTTGCGAGTTTACTATGCAACATGTTTCATCTCAGGTTGAAACAAAGGTTTATTTCCTGGTTGAAGATTTTCATATTGATGATTTTAATTTCAAACATCTGCATTTCTTTTAAGTTCAATGAACAGTTATGCAGGTAGGTCTTGGGGCTCTTTTGAGACTAAAGTCATCCTTCATGACAGGTAAATTTGTTCACAAAGTGTCACTACGTCACAAAAAGTCTACATGGCTACATATACTTGTCACTCAGTACACAGATACTGAGTACAAGTTCTGTTTGCTGTTTCTTGCAGGTCATGAATTTGGTGATGAGTGTAGCTGGCTGGCTGCGGACGAGGAAGTAGGGCAATATATATAAATATAACCATAAATAGAGAATTTATATTTTTTGTTTTTATCTATAGCTGTGTGAAAAAGTCTAATGTCTGATATGAGAATGCATATCTGTTCAGACCTGTAATTCATGTCTTAGACTTTTTCTCGCAGCTACAGATAAAAAACATTCAATTCTCTATTTATGTTTTCACAATGACTGAGTCACAGTTGAAACAAATGAGTTTCAGCTCTAATGCTGCTACTGTCTGTAATATGTTTCTATTTAGATTATTTGTCAGGATATTTTGTTATTATTGTCCGAGTCTGGTTTTAACTAATGCTGGGCTTACACCAAAAGATTTTCACATTCACAGACTAAAAACTGCAAGAGAGAATTTAGCGTTGGATCAAGTGTGATATTTATCAAGGATTTTGTAGATATGTAGATATGGGGGTTTGAAATGCAGCGACCACAGGATGTCTGTTAACTTCCTGTTCAGGTTTCATAACTTTCTTGTCAGCAGCACAAGAGACACAAACTTGAAAAAAAACAAAAAAACAACTGCTATTTGCAGTGCTGTACTATTATTTGGATGTATGTACTTGATTAAATTGTTTTAATAAAGTACATACAGGGTTCTTCCCGTTCGTCTCGTCCCACCTCTAGTGCTGATAATGTAGTAGGCTGGTCTGGACACAAAATGCCATTGCTGAATTTTTGTCCCAGTCCACCCCTGCCTGTAGCACTTGGGAAATCTTTGGGTTTACCACACTGGCCTCAAAACGTACCAGTGAGGATAAGTCGTCTATCCTATCTCCCAGAACACGCACTCTATCTACTGCATCTGTGTCTTCAACACGATTGTTCTCCACATCATCGGCCAAACAAACTTCGGAGCGTATCAATAATCTCCTCCATTGGTGATCATGGACCTGACACATACGAACGTTATTTCTATTTATTTTTTTAATACATTTTATTGACAATTAGCAGCCAGGGGGTACAGAAATGGCAGACATAAAATACAGACACAAAAATACAAAATGCAGCATTAAATTAAATAAAAATATTATAAAGAGCACACACGCTAGGTGTTTTAATAGCTTTCCCATTTCTAGAACATAGAATATTCCCCATGTATTGCCTTGTTTCATTCTCAAACACAACAAAAAGCGGTTTCTGATTCGAGTATTTACATTTATGAATATGCCATTTAGCTAATAAAATAATAAGGTTTATAATAAAATATTGGTTTGCTTGACTAGAGGTGTAATTGAAGAAACCAAACAATACAACAAACAAATCATGTTCAATACAAAAACAGTACATGTTCAATACAAGACACATAGCCTACGAACGTGAACAAGGAAATTACGAGCAAGTGACGTAGTTCACGCCCAGACACTGATTGGCTGATACGTTTGCCACTTTGCAAATTGACTTTTTGGAAAACGTTTGGATTACGTTTTGGAAAACGTTTTGCCAAATCTTTTGCAAAGCCTTTTGCGGATTGAAATGTCATTTGAATATCGCAACACACGCAGCGTGGCGAAGTGGATTGCAATCATGGGGACGCTATAGCTTTTCAATTTGAATAAAGGAACTCAAAGAATTTGACGTAATGTTATTCTATTTTTATTGTAATAACTTTAGCAAATTTAATTGATTTTTTTATTGTTTTTTTCAGCTGATATAGCAGAGCCGACTCCTGAGGGCAGACCTATCTGAAGCTGCATTGTCCCTTTGCATATTAAAATACACTTTAAAAAACGTATTTACAAATTACATTATAAAATTGCATAATGAATTGCCAATTGCATTGCCATTTGAATTTTGCTACATATATGCTTCCATAGTTGTCTTCTTTTAAGCAGTCAAGTGCACCACATCATTTTGTTTATTTAAAAAAACATTTCTGACTGCAAACATGGAAGATAAATATTCAATAGCCAAACTCAGACATTTCTCAAAACTGGACTTTCAATCCAAAAAGGAGATAATAAATGATGGAAGACCAATGCCGGAGCTTAACGGGTTGCTTCAAACTACGGGACAGAAAGTAACGCGGTCTTTTCAAACAGAGTGGTACCGCCGAAAAGACTGGCTTTGTGGCTGTGCTGTGGGGTAAGGACTCGATACAGACAATATTGGTTGAAGATGCCAAAATAAACAACTCAAATTGAACCATGTTCAAATGCAATGTTTTATCCTAACATCCACTGTCTCCATTCCTTCGCCAGGACAGAAGGCTACAATGACATCAGGCAACATGAGCAGCGATGAAGAGAGGAGTATGAGAGAGTGCGAGCAGTACGTGCAGAAACACAACATCCACTAGCTGCTGAAGGACTGCATCGTCCAGCTGTGCACCTCGCGGCCAGACCGGCCAATGGCTTTCCTCAAAGAGTAGCCTACTTTGACAGACTGGAAAAGGTGAGGTGTCAATCATGAGCTGACATCTTGGGAGTCTCGTGTGCATTCTGCTCTGCTCTGAAGTCGGTTACCTTCGTATTGGATATTATATGCTGTTGTCTGAATGACCGATGTGCTGCTCTCACATTGGACTTGCTGCAGTTGTATGCTGTGATTTTGGTTTTTGATCATTTGGCGGGATAACTTAATATTAGTGTCCTCGTGGACTCACCAACCTTCTGGATTTTTAATTAACCATTTGACTAGCAACTGATATTGAAACAGGCAAAAATGATATTATATTACGCATGTAAAATGTTGATTTAGAAGCTTTTTTTTCGGGACCATTAGAACAGATTTAGATGGCTTAGAAATACAGACCATCTACAGTAACCTTTAAAACATACATATGTCTAAATAGTCCCGAGGTTTCACGATTGAATGCTGCAGTAAAAGTCCTCAAGGAGTGAGGGAATGGAAGCGCCCACTGACCGAGCGCTCCCCTCTGGGCCTCGGCCCGCGCCACCAGGAGGAGAGCATGCAGATGCTGCTGCAGCAGAAGGCCTCGGGCTCCCGCTCGGACTCCCGCTCGGACTCCCGCTCGGACTCCCGCTCGGACTCCCGCTCGGACTCCCGCTCGGACTCCCGCTCGGACTCCCGCTCGGACTCCCGCTCGGACTCCCGCTCGGACTCCCGCTCGGACTCCCGCTCGGACTCCCGCTCGGACTCCCGCTCGGACTCCCGCTCGGACTCCCGCTCGGACTCCCGCTCGGACTCCCGCTCGGACTCCCGCTCGGACTCCCGCTCGGACTCCCGCTCGGACTCCCGCTCGGACTCCCGCTCGGACTCCCGCTCGGACTCCCGCTCGGACTCCCGCTCGGACTCCCGCTCGGACTCCCGCTCGGACTCCCGCTCGGACTCCCGCTCGGACTCCCGCTCGGACTCCCGCTCGGACTCCCGCTCGGACTCCCGCTCGGACTCCCGCTCGGACTCCCGCTCGGACTCCCGCTCGGACTCCCGCTCGGACTCCCGCTCGGACTCCCGCTCGGACTCCCGCTCGGACTCCCGCTCGGACTCCCGCTCGGACTCCCGCTCGGACTCCCGCTCGGACTCCCGCTCGGACTCCCGCTCGGACTCCCGCTCGGACTCCCGCTCGGACTCCCGCTCGGACTCCCGCTCGGACTCCCGCTCGGACTCCCGCTCGGACTCCCGCTCGGACTCCCGCTCGGACTCCCGCTCGGACTCCCGCTCGGACTCCCGCTCGGACTCCCGCTCGGACTCCCGCTCGGACTCCCGCTCGGAGGAGGTCTCCCCCCCATAAACCCCGTGGTGCGGGGGCGCCGCCGCCGCGGGGCCATCAGCTCCGAGGTGTACAACGAGGAGGACGCCGCCTCCTACGTCAGAAAGGTCAGCCCCCGCCGCCGCCGCGCCTCACCGCTGTCGGAAACGCACCAGACATGAGCTGCGTGTCCTCGGATGCGATTGGTCAGGCCAGACCTTTGGTCGACTGACGGTCCAATCATGTATGATGTATATATATATATATATATATATATATATATGATTTTATTCAGGACACATGAAGATCCATAGTACAATGTATAAAAATAGACTCAATACAAAAACAACAATAAACACAACACATAAAATAAGAGATCAGCATACAACACTTGCAGTAGGCTATACAAACATGCCCTCCAATGTCTCCAGAGTGTGGAGGAGAACCTGACAGAGCTGAGCCCAGGCTTGACCAATGCCTGAATAATACTGTTTTCAGATGCCGTCAACCTACACATAAAACGATACATCAAATTCCTAATTAAAGCATGACAGGTAGGCACACCAACATTTACAAACATTTGACTAGCACTAGACCATCTCGGTATTCTGAGAAGCATCCGCATTCCGTCATTATAAGCCACAGTTAGTTTTTTCATATTGCTTTTTCTGTAAACACGCCACAAATGGGCAGTATATAATGGGGTACAGAATGCTCTAAATAGCGCGACCTTTACAGCAGTTGAACACATGTTAAATTTACGTGCAAGCATATTGGCTTGACCATATCATCTTACGGCATTGTCTGTTGATGTCTTTATCATCTGACAAATCATTAACAAAATGGTGGCCTAAATACTTCACATCATCACACACTTTAAGAGCAGTACCAGATAAAAAGAAATCAGGAAATACCAATTTCCTGTCTGCTTTGCTTCTGACAATCATAATATTGCTTTTATTTGCATTATATCGAATGTCAAACTCCACACTGTATTGGGAACAAACCTTCAAAAGTTGTTGTAAGCCAGCACTATATGGGCAAAATATGACTAAATCATCTGCATACATAAGGTGATTAATGAGACTATTGCCAATCACACATCCTGTATTGCATGCATTCAACTGCTGTGACAATTCATCCATATACACATTAAAAGAAAAGGAGATAGGATTCCACCTTGGCGTACACCGTTACCAACATAGAAAGGTTCTGACACAGAATCCCCCCATTTCACCTGCATAGACTGATGAGCGTACCAGTAGACTAAGATTCTAATAATGACTTTAGGCACTCCTCTATGATGCAGCTTAATAAACAGTTTCTGATGATTCACACGATCAAATGCCTTGGAAGCATCTATAAAACACGTAAAGATAGTGGAATGCAAGCTATTATAACGGTCTAAAATTTCCTTTAAGGCAATGTGTGTTTGTTGGTATGTGCGGTTCAGTGATGCCTCGTTTTGTGTGTCTCTTGCGTCGTTCAAACGGTTGAAGACGATCCCTTGGCATGTCAGGGTTTCCAGCAGCTGTCTGTAGGTTTGTCTCTACCAACAGATTTTACTTTTCACAATATGACGACAATGTCCTCGTCCGTTCATGTCAGCCTCTGCATTCAATTTGACGGAAACTATAGGCTGCTATTTGCCTTATGTATTATGATACAGACTAATACAATATATCATAATTCATATTATAAATCAATTAAATCAATCAGTGGCTGGCCTCTGGTCAGAGAGCTCCGTTCTCTCGTCAGTCACACCTGATCATGACTAAACCTTTCATCAATGGAGAGACTGTAGTCGTGTTTGACTGATTAACAGTTTGGAACGCATGAATTTAGCAGAACAGCGAAAATGAGTATACTGAGAGAGAATCATTATCACCAGGGCGAATGGTATGACATAACGGCTGAAAGGGTCAACGTGATAACACAACGGTTATCACGTTGGGGTTGTTTTATTATTAAATTAACAGAAAGGGTCAACGTGATAACACAACGGTTTATCAAGCAAACAGTGGACATAAATGCAGGCCCGTCGCTATGGGCGGGCCATAGGGGGCCGGGCCCGCCCCCCACAATAATTGTGCCCCCCCAAATGAGGCACGTCACAAAAAAAAAAAAAAAAAAACTTAACGCTCCGTTCACTTGCATGGGCCCTTCACAACTTAAGTATAATTGACCGCTGTCAAGGTAAACAAAGGATTTTTTGCCTCTAATGGCGTCTTTGGTACCGCTCAAGAAGTTACCGGACAAGAAGTCCGGTAACTTGTCAACCCCAGCGTCTTCGGTTGCTAAGCGACGAAATCTGCCGATCTAGGCTACGTAGGCCTACGTAACTACGTCCATTTAGCCGCTATCAGTTAACGCGCATTTTGAAGTGAAGCTGGATGATTTTTCGCTAGCTTACTTTCATTTCTAGTTCATCATCATGGATATTCGTAAGTGGTTGAAAAGTCAGATAATTTCCTGGACCCATCAAAGGTAACCGTAACAACTCTCCTGCTATTAGCTGGAACTGATGTGGCTGAATCTGAATATACTGTGGCTTGTGAGTTCCTGGTTAAGAAAATGAATGACACCCCGAAGACGGAAAATGGACAATAGCAAACATCCTTAGCACATTCAACTGTGCACTCCAGGCTATGCCGACTGTTCTCACAGCCAACACCCTTGCCCTAACTTTAGGAGCTTCCACAGCAATGTGTGAAAAGTCATTTTCCAAGCTGAAAAACGTCTTCTCAGAGCATCGGCGCACTATGTTGCACAGACGCAAGGCCCAGCTGATTCAGCTTGCTTTTGAAAAGGACCGGACTCACAAGTTTACATCTGAGTGGAAGGATATGTTGATGAGGAGGTTCAGCTCGGAGAAACGCTGCCTCCCGCTGAGGACATGGAGGGAGGGAGGGAGGACAGCGCTGAATCCACTCAAAGTAAGCTACCGTGTGTGTGTGTGTGTGTGTGTGTGTGTGTGTGTGTGTGTGTGTGTGTGTGTGTGTGTGTGTGTGTGTGGTGTGTGTGTGTGTGTGTGTGTGTGTGTGTGTGTGTGTGTGTGTAATGGCAATGCATATCCCTCTGTTAACTGCTATTACACCTAATATGTTGTATAGTCCAGTGTTTTATGGATATATATTCATAGCATTGCTTCTATGTATTGCTTTAAATGACGAGGAATGATGTGATGTTGTAGGGAAGGCTAGAGGCTACCGGGTGATAATGCTGTTGGTTATGATTAACGTGATGATTATGTGCTGTGCGAATAGAGGAAATATACGTACTGTAGGCTAATAATAATTGTGCCCCCCTATGCATTTCATATGCCCCCCTTCAGACTCAGGTCTGGCGACGGGTCTGTATGTCCTTATTTAAATAAAAAAGCAAAACATAACCGCATAATAGAGACAATCCCCCTTCCCAGTTAGCCAGGTGATGATCATGTAAAATATATTATTATTAGATAACAACTCTTCCAGTTTGTAACAAACATACTTAATTGCCATAGATGAATCAAGGAGCATAATTCTCAAATCGACGAGTTCAGCCTGCAATCTGATATCATCAGTGTCAGGAAGTGACAGTTGACACTCTTATCAGAGTGAAGACACTCTTATCAGATGTCTTCAGTTGACACACAGACTCACGGACGCATGCAAACACAAAAAATATTATTTTTCATTAAATATAAAGACACAACGTACATAGGTATCAGAGACGTGTAGTGAGGCCCGTGGCTGGTGAGGCACTGACTTTATCAGTCCGATTTACAAATATATGAACCCAATTGTTATGTAGTAGAAAAGGCGATTTCTCGTAGCACAGCCACACAGCCAGTCTTTTCGGCGGTACCACTCGGTTTGAAAAGACCGCGTTACTTTCTGTCCCGTAGTTTGAAGCAACCCGTTACACAGGCAGAGAGGAGGGCACTCCAAAGGGTCATAAAGACAGCTGAGAGGATTACTGGGACCACACTTCCCTCCATGGACTTTATTTACAGTCAGCGCTGTCGGAAAAGGGCAGTGAGAATCATTAGACTGCCTCCACCCAGCTCACCCTCTGCTCAATAACAAACATTGTAAATACAGACTCAGACACAGTAGAGCGGACAGTGTCATCACACAACAAGATTCTTCAATAGCTTCTTCCCTGCAGCAGTGCGACTGAAGGCATTAACAGAGAACATCTGAAAAATACAATGTGCAATATTGTGTTTTATTTAAATATATACTCACCACCCTACCCCCACTTCCTACCCCAATTTAATTTAATATGTATATATATTTTTTAATTTTAATCACTATCCACTATCTATGTTCTAGAAATGGGAAAGCTATTAAAACAACTAGTGCGTGTGCTCTTTATAATCTTTTTATTTAATTTAATGCTGCATTTTGTATTTTTTGTGTCTGTATTTTATGTCTGCCATTACTGTACCCCCTGGCTGCTAATTGTCAAAAAAATGTATAAAAAAAAAAAACGTTGTATGTGTCAGGTCCATGGAGAGAGAGAGAGAGAGAGAGAGGGAGAGAGAGAGAGAGAGAGAGAGAGAGAGAGAGAGAGAGAGAGAGAGAGAGAGAGAGAGAGAGAGAGAGAGAGAGAGAGAGAGAGAGAGAGAGGGGAGAGAGAGAGAGAGAGAGAGAGAGAGAGAGAGAGAGAGAGAGAGAGAGAGAGAGGAGAGAGAGAGAGAGAGAGAGAGAGAGAGAGAGAGAAGCACAATAAATAGTAATAATAAAAAATATTTAAAAAAAAGTTTTAAAAATTGAGATAAGGACAAATTGCATGTTGTGCATTGCATTTCAGAGAGCACCACAGTAGATAGTGATTACAATTAAAAAATATATATACATTTGAAATTAAATTGAATTCAGCAGTGCAACCATACTGTGACACCACATGTAGCAGCGTTGTTGCACGTAGGAAGTGGGGGTAGGGTGCGGAGTATATATTTAAGTAAATAAATAAAATAAATAAGCAAAACACAATATTGCACATTGTATTTTTCAGTTGTTCTCTGTTAATGCCATCAGTCGCACTGCTGCAGGGAAGAAGCTATTGAAGAATCTTGTTGTGTGTGTGATGACACTGTCCGCTCTACTGTGTCTGAGTCTGTATTTACAATGTTTGTTATTGAGTAGAGGGTGAGCTGGGTGGAGGGAGTCTCTAATGATTCTCACTGCCCTTTTCCGACAGCGCTGACTGTAAATAAAGTCCATGGAGGGAAGTGTGGTCCCAGTAATCCTCTCAGCTGTCTTTATGACCCTTTGGAGTGCCCTCCTCTCTGCCTGTGTAACGGGTTGCTTCAAACTACGGGACAGAAAGTAACGCGGTCTTTTCAAACCGAGTGGTACCGCCGAAAAGACTGGCTGTGTGGCTGTGCTACGAGAAATCGCCTTTTCTACTACATAACAATTGGGTTAATATATTTGTAAATCTGACTCTGAAAAGGTCAGTGCCTCACCAGCCACGGGCCTCACTACACGTCTCTGATACCTATGTACGTTGTGTCTTTATATTCAATGAACAATAATCTTGTTTGTGTTTGCATGCGTCCGTGAGTCTGTGTGTCAACTGAAGACATCTGATAAGAGTGTCTTCACTCTGATAAGAATGTCAACTGTCACTTCCTGACACTGATGATATCAGATTTGCAGGCTGACGACTGCTCGGAATTAAAACATGCGACGTGTTTTTTCCAGCTGATATATCAGAGCCGACTCCTGAGAGCAGACATATCTGAGGCTGTCAGGGAGGAACCATGGCTACCATCTCTGAACCGGACCCTGGACCCTCTGAGGAACCTGGGGACGCGTCTTTGGACCGGAGGGAGCGCAGGAAGAGAAGATTTGGTAGGTGCCCTTTTGAGAGGATTTAAAGAAATAATCCAGTAAAAAAAATATATTTTCATCTGCATACGTTTAAAATGTACTTTTAGAAAAAAAAAATTGCCAAATGGGCCGACCTGATGAACCAGTGACCGTATAGACAGATTTATTCTCCTAAATAACGACATGTGTGTGTTTGAGACAAAAAGCTCACATTTACCTTACTTGACGTGAGATTACGCCCATGAGTTACGGACTATTGATAGGCATCTCAAGTAGTTGTGTGTTTCCTGTTATATGTCCGTTATATACGTGGAACAGAGTGCAGAGTAACTTTAGGGAGCAGAGCACAAGTTTAGTGCAACGTGACATTAGATTGACAATGGTTTATTTAATCAACAATTTTGTGTTTTAATAATGGCTGCTCATTTAACTGAAGCGATATCAGGTGAACTTATGAATTTAACATAATTCTATAAAGTTTGTCATTAATGTGACCATATCTCAAATTATCCCACAATACATGTCCTCATATTTTCTGCGTGGGCCGATGTGAAAGACCCTGGTGACACGCAGGCCACATGTTGTCCCCCCTCCATTACTGTGTGTGTACGTATGTGATTCTGTGTGTATTAATGTATAACTATGAGCGCGTATATGTCAATAATGAGGGAATGATAACATGTATGCTAGAGACCAGTACTTGCTCTGCTTAAGTGTGCTCTAAACACGAGAGGCACAGTACCAGTCATCACTTAGTGAGGTGTTCTCAGTAGAGGTCTTCTGGTGTTTCTTCAAGACGGGGAGGGATTCTGCAGACCGTAGGGAGACTGGACTGTGAATGACAGCCACGCAGTATGAATATATCAGTGTGTACATTACTCTATGTGCGTGTGCTTGAGTGCGTTCGTGAGTCCGTGTGCAGTAGAAGAAAACATTTCCTTACACTGATGGTATCGGAGTGCAAGCTGATAATTGGTCAGAATGAAAACAAGTGACGTTGTTTTTTCAGCTGGTAGAGCAAAGAAGAAGGCTAACTTCAGACGCCGTGGAAGCCGTCAGAGAGTAACAATGGTCACCATCTCTGAACCAGACCCTGGACTCTCTGAGGACCCTGACACACGTCTTTGGACCGGGAGGAGACCAGGAAGAGAAGATTCGGTAGGTGCCCCTTTATACAGAATTTAAAAGAAATAATCCAGTCCAAAACAATGATCCAAAAAAATATGATTTCCTCCAAATACATTTAAGATTTATGTTTATAAAACATTTTTAGCCGAAGTGACCGCGCGTGTGTGTGTGTGTGTGTGTGTGTGTGTGTGTGTGTGTGTGTGTGTGTGTGTGTGTGTGTGTGTGTGTGTGTGTGTGTGTGTGTGTGTGTGTGTGTGTGTGTGTGTCCTACCCCTGAACAGCTCTATGGTTTCACATCACTGTCATTGTGAGCATCGGACTGCTGAGTATTCTCCTCATCTCCCTGCGCTTCAGTGAGTCTAAATCATATCCTCCTAAATAGAATTACAATACAGTATAATCATATCATTGATTGTATTAATGGCAATGATAATGTTAAATATTGTTTTTGTTAGATTTAGTGATAATAATAGGGTTAGCACACATACACCGCACGCACACATATAAACACAGAATACACACAAATAATCAACACGTACGTGCACGAACACACACGCACATGCACACACACTGCACACACGGGCGTGCTGATGCAGACGTTTCAAGACAAGGGCAGTGCAGGACACCGCATACACACGCACCACACACACATGCACACACACACGCACACACATGCACGTGCATACACACACTGCACACACGTGGATGCAGATGTTTCAAAACAACGGCAAGATTGAGATAACAGCCCCGCCGTCGACACACTCTCCCACCTGAGCCTTATGTCCATCATAGACACTTTTTTGCAAACGTTATTTTTCTTTAAACATTATCCACCGCATTGAGCCTCCCGAAATGTCTTGTGATATTGAAATCCCCCTCGCCCCTGCCGACTGTATCAGTTGTTTTATTTTTCTTTTGTTTTATGTGTAGGCTATGTGTGATAGGCTACTGTTGCCTCTCTTGGCCAGATCACTTGAAGAGATGTTTAATCTCAATGACGCATTCTTCTGTTAACAATAAAAAAAACATCTCTCACGTCAGGTAGCCAATGTACAATCTGTAATCTTGCCCTCACCCCCCCCCCCCCCCCCCCCCCCCCCCCCCCCCCCCCCCCCCCTCACCCTCCCCCTCCCCCACACAAGCCCGTGCTTTAGTTCACTATAGTTAGGTAGGTTGCTGCCTTAGCTGTTAGCTGATGGCGATGAGTTCTGCCCGTTCTGCCTCCGTGCTGTCTGCGGTCAATCCAAAACAAACTATAGTGTCAGCGGCCGCACTTATCCCGCCTCTTGCGAACTTAGACCGTACGTCATATCCCGCCCCTTGCAGGCCCACCCCCCTTGATTCTACTGATGTCTGAACGACATCGATGTCCGCATATAAAGCATCAAGTGTGAATCACCCTCAGGGTCTAATCTTATGATATACAAACGCTGCGAACTTAAAATGATTATGCTTGCTTCATAAAGTAAGAAGAAGATGATCATGCTTGCTTCATTACGTTATGGGTGAACCAATATGTTGGTTCACCCATGTATGTACGCAAACGCATACATACAGCGCAAGTACACAGATACACACCGCATCCACACACACCGAACACACACACCGCACACATACGCAGCTGTGCACAAACATACACGAAAGCACACACACACACACGCACACACACCGCTAGCCAATACAAAGGCAGCGACACACTCGCCCAGGTAAGAGGTTACGTTTTTAACCGTAATGGCTCCGCCATCGACACACGTGCAGGTAAGAACACACACGCTCGTTGTTGGCTCGTTCGTTCGCGAACCGGTTCAAATGAACGAGTCTTTAGGACGAATGAACCGAACCGGTTCATTTCTCTCGTTCGTTCGGTCGTCTCGTTCACCATTCGATTCACCGGAAACTCGACTGAACGAACGAACGAGTTTCCGGTAGCACTAACTCCACTGAGTCTGACTGACTCAGCTGAGAACCGCGCAATGGCGTGCATTACCTGATGCGATTCACCGCTACCGGAAACTAGGCTCATTCGCGAACGACTCCTCCACCTCCTCCACTGAGCTGGGAGGAGTCGTTCGCGAACCGTTTGTTCGCTCAGCCTGGTTTCCGGTAGCGGTAAATCGCATCAGGTAATGGACGCCATTGCACGGTTCTCAGCTGAGTCAGTCAGACTCAGTGGAGTTAGTGCTACCGGAAACTCGACTGAACGAACAAACTGACGAACGATTCACAAAACGACTCCTCTCGGCGAACTGAGTCACGCGAACGGGGTCACGTAAACGAATCATTAAATCCACCACTAACACGCACACGCACACACCGCAGCGACACACGCCCAGGTAACACGTTATGTTTTCAAACATAAACGGCTCCGTCATCGACACACGCGCCCAGGTAAGAACACACACACACACACCGCGACTCGCCCAGGTTAGACGTTATGTTTTTAAACATCTTACTGCTATAGAATAGCAGGCCTTTCGCACAAGTGAAGGTGCGTCCACACCAAACGCGAAGGGGCGACATGACTCCATACAAATTCAACGTAGAGACGCGAATCGGGCAGATTTTTTGCTAGAAAAATCCTGCTACAAGATTTGATTTGTAGCACCCTGCACCGGCGAGCGCGTTCATGAGGATTTGCAATGCGACACTTTGGCTGTCTCCCGAAGTGAAGGCTGCAGCCTTTCACTCGAGTTGAAATATTTGAACTTTGCCGCGACATTCGTGTGATGACAGCCAATCAGCATTCAACAGCGTGGCCACTGGGTGACATAACGTAACAGCCAATCAGCTTTCAACAGCGTGGCCACTGAGGGACGTAACGTAACAGCCAATCAGCATTCAACAGCGTGGCCACTGAGGGACGTAACGTAACAGCCAATCAGCGTTCAACAGCGTGGCCACTGAGGGACGTAACGTAACAGCCAATCAGCATTCAACAGCGTGGCCACTGAGTGACATAACGTAACAGCCAATCAACTTTCAACAGCGTGGCCACTGAGGGACGTAACGTAACAGCCAATCAGCGTTCAACCGGCCAACCGTTCCCCGCAGTGCCGTCCGGTGTGAACCGCAGCATGGAGGAGAAAGGGATTGTTGCCGTTTGCACTCCCGGAGCTCTATATCTAATAGTGTATAATATTATATAATTTAATGTGTTATATTACGGCCAAAAAAGCTGTGTGAGCCTCCGGATGGCCGTTGCGCGTAGGGATTGGGCTTCGAGGGGTTTGTTTACTGGCGTTGCTATGGTTACCGGTCTTGCGCGTTCCAACGGTTAGCGGTGGTATCTAATAAATCGCTGTCTGATCAATACTTCATTCACTGCCTCTTCCGTGGTCATTACGATATTATGGACCGACTGCGGCCTGTTCTCCGCCGTCCCTCGCTCTTCCACAACAGGTAGAGACATGCTACGGTGGTTATCTCGGCCGTGGTTCACAATGAATTGGCAGTGAAGCTCCGTTGGCGGGCAAAAGATGCTTGCTTCATAACGTGAAGAGAAATTTATTATGCTTGCTTCATTACGTTATAGCTGAACCTAATTGTTATACGTTGTAACATTATAGGCAATATGTATTATAGTATGTGCTCAGAAATGTGTTACATTATCGACTGGGGTTTCCACATTATAGCTATGGGTTTAATTACAACTAGAGTTGAGTTTGCAATGCGCGCGCTCAACCTGTAATTATAGCAATGATAATGATCATTATTGTATTTGTTAGAATTTGTGTTAGGCCTACTAATATGAATAATTGTAACAATAGCAATAATGATATTGATAACTGTAGTTATTGCTATTTTAATTAGTATTAATATTATGGACTTTGTGTTTGGTTGGCTGTGGGTCCTGTGATGTTTAGAGACGATGTCGTTCTGTTTTAGAGCTCATATCTTCTGTATTCCTCTGTCCTGTCCTAGACTCACCGTCACCCTGGATAGAGGGGAGAGAGAACTTACTGGATGAACTCGGTGAGGGTTTTATCCAAGTTATTAAATCAATCGCGTCACCAACATTCATTTCAAAAACACCCTCTGCTTCTGTGATTCATATTGTGGTCTACTAAGGTCAGGTTTCTATTGTCGTCTATTAAGGTCATGCTTCTATGTGGTCTGTTAAGGTCAGGTCTCAGGGTTGTGTGTCCGTAACGAAGACCGTAAGATAAGCAGTTCTCTGTTTGTTCAGGATGTTCTTTTACATTCAACAGATGAATTGACACTTCAGGGCTGGATGCTTCACGACAAGAGTCTCTACCGTGTTTCTACTACTAAGAAGGGCTGGAGGGCCAGTAGAGAAGACTGTCAGAAGAGAAAGGGCAGACCTGGTGGTCATCAACAGCAGAGAAGAACTGGTGTGTGTGTGTGTGTGTGTGTGTGTGTGTGTGTGTGTGTGTGTGTGTGTGTGTGTGTGTGATGTGTGTGTGTGTGTGTTGTGGTGTGTGTGGTGTGTGTGTGTGTGTGTGTGTGTGTGTGTTCATAACAACAGATGCATTTACCTTTAGAACCAGGTTTCCAGGTTTGTCAGCAGATTGGTGGGTTCTTCCTGGATTGGACTGAGTGATCGAGAGAAAGAGGGGACCCACAAGTGGGTGGATGGTACCCCCATGACCTCAAGGTAAGGCTGAAGACTCTGTTCAGCAGCATCTCTTCTCTGAGAGTGACAGACTGACCTCCACTGTCTCCTCCTCGTGGTTCTCAGTTGGAGACACGTTAAACCACGCGATGACGGCGGAGCAAGAGACTGCGTCGTAGCAGGGGAGGACGGCTGGTCTGAAGAGCCGTGTAACAGACTGCACCACTGGATCTGTGAGAAGGTCCTAGACCTGGATCATCTGGAGGCTGAGCGGACAAAGAGGGTCCGTAGACTTTGTTTGTGTTCATGAGTGGAGAACGGTTCCTCCTTTCTGTTCTCTGTGCCGTAGATACAGTAAATACACTCTTTAGAGTTGAAAGGTTGTTGGATGTTGTTTAGGTCTACCAAGGTCTGGTTTATATTGTGGTCTACTAAATTCAGGTTTCTATGGTGGTCTACTGAGGTCAGGTTTCTATCGTGGTCTACTGAGGTCAGATCACAAGGGTCAACCCTTTACGGGTTCACTTGCACTAGTTTCTATTGGAGCTGCTGAACGGTTTTGCGTTCTCCTCCACAAGCTCCGCCCCCGACTCGTTAATCTCTTCGTGGAGTGACTTCCCTCCCTGGGTAATCTTTGTAGGCACTGCTGTGATACTCAATCATGTATGAAAAGGCAGGCCAGAATACTGGTGTGAATCCCCTGGTCGCCCTCTAGTGGACAGGTGTCAGGAGAGAGTGAAGGGAGTGTCTGACGCTGCATCTCTAGATCCGTGTTGTAGACGTTCGCTCCTCTCCTCCTGGTTTCTTCAGGTTCAGTGATGCCCACGGAGGAGGAGGAGGAGGCCCCCAGCATCACAGAGTTCCACTCCTCTACCCACGTGTTGCCCGTGGGCCAAAACGGCCCGCTACACCTGCCACGCCGGCGGCACGCCGGAGCCCACAGTAGAGTGGCTCCACAACGGCAGGCCCCTGGAGAAGGGACGGCACAGACGACCAATCAGAGGCCTGGGGTGGAGAGGGGCTTCCTCTTCGTCAGAGGTGGGAGGTACGGCGTGAACACGGTCTGCTGCGTGGCGAGCAACAGCGCTGGCACGGCCAATCACAGCGCTGAGCTGCTTGTCTTTGGTAAGTCCTGGATCCAAGGAGAGACGTTTGTTGATGTATTCATCCTATTTTTAATTGATCACTATTTGCCTGCTTGTTTATATGTGTTATATATCTATCACTGTTTGTTCATTGTTCATTGTTATTGTCTTAATGTATGCACCTTACTCACCAAGCCAAATTCCTGGTTGGTGTAAAACCCTTCTTGGCAATTAAATCCTTTCTGATTCTGATTCTTGTTTTCATAACATTGTTGTTGATGTATTCATAATATTGTTGTTGATGTTTTCATAACGTTATTGTTGAGGTGTGTGTATCTATGTATGTGTACATATGTATATGTATGTATGTGTTCATATCTATGTATATGTACACAGAGCGCAGGAGAACAGTACTGATGATGATGATGATGATGAGGATGAAGAGCGGTTCAGCAGCTCATCATGTCTGGTTCTCCCTCAGATGCCTGTGACCTCACACTGGACCCCAACACGGCCAACGGAGACCTCTCTCTGTCTGAGGACAACAGGAAGGTGACGCTGGTTGAGGGACCAGTCGTATCCGGATCACCCAGACAGATTTGACTCCTGCCAGGTGTTGGGTAGAGAGGCTCTGACTGGCCGCTGTTACTGGGAGGTAGGAGGGAAGGAGGGTTGTTATAGGAGTGACATACAGAGGAATCACAAGGAGAGGACTGGGTGTGACAGCTGGCTTGGACGGAACAACAAGTCCTGGGTTCTTATTTTGTGATGATCGTTACTCTGCCTGGTACAACGGTAGCGACAGCCCTCCCTCTCCCCCCGCTGGCTCCACCAGAGTAGGAGTGTATCTGGACCGGCCTGCTGGCTCTCTGTCCTTCTACAGAGTGTCCCCAGGTGGAGGAGGGTCCTCAGACACACTGACACACATCCACACCTTCTGGTCCTCCTTCACCCAGGAGGACCTCCTCCCGGGGGTGGGGTATGGTGGGGGGACGGGGGGGTCAGCCTCTCTGTGTCGGGTGTAGAAAACAAAAGGACCTCCTCCGGGGCTCTGGGCTCATCAGCGGTATTTACGTGGCCCCTGCGTAATCACACACACACACACACACACACACACACACACACACACACACACACACACACACACACACACACACACACACACGAAGGGTGCTGAGGGGGTCGGCGGGGCTCTTATCTCTATCTCTCCTCTCTATCTCTTCTCTTATCTCTCTCTATATATCTTATCTATCTTCTCTATCTCTAATATCTCTCTCTCTCTCTCTATATACTCCTCACTCCCTCCATCCTCCCTCCTCCTCTCTCTATCTCTCTCTCTCTATCTATCTCTATCTCTCTCTCTCCTCTCTTCCGCCCTCTCTCTCTCTCCTCTCTCCTCTCTCTCTCTCTCTCTTCTTCTCTCTCTCTCTCTCTCCTCTCTCTCTCTCTCTCTCCCTCCCTCCCTCCCTCCCTCTCTCTCTCTCTCTCTCTCATCAGCGGTATTTACGTGGCCCCTGCGTAAATACACACACACACACACACACACACACACACACACACACACACACACACACACACACGAAGGGTGCTGAGGGGGGTCGGCAGGGCCGCTCCCTCTCTGTCTCTGTCTCTTCTCTCTCTCTCTCTCTCTCTCTCTCTCTCTCTCTTCTCTCTCTCTCTCTCTCTCTCTTTCTGCACACCGTCTCTCTCTCTCTCTCTCTCCTGGTATAGCATGATAAACCATGAAAAGGCTTTTAAGATCTCCCATAGTTAGATAAGCACATTTATTATTTGAAATGTACATAAAATACCTATTGATGGTCAATCTTTATATATAACAATTTAAGTCTTAAGGGCTCTTATATCATCATTTTTGTCATAATCCTGATATGCGACCTGATTTAAAGCAGTTGTTATATTTTATTCATAATAACCAAGATGTCTATGGGATAATGTTGCATGTTGTAAATGACCTTAAACTGAATCTTGATTTTTTGTGTTCTGTTGGGAACCAAGCGGCCACAGAACATGTTCAGTTATTAAAGATATGTGCTCACCTGTTGATGATTTGTAAAGTCTGCTGCTTCTATTGTTTTAGTCCTCGTGTTTATTGTGTACATGTAAGGGACTATTTTTCTGTCTTTTTTGTTAATGAAGCATAATTGTAATAAACAACTCAGTGGATCCAACTGAATGTTCTCATGTGTTCAGCCAATGATTTCTTGTTTTATTAGTGAATAATGCTTCCATAAGTGCCTTAATAATAATAATATATTAATCAGAAATTATACATAAAACAAATGTTATTCCGATTTTATTCTGGGACCTCCTCCCTGGGTTTTGGTTGGGGGGGGGGGATGCCTCAGTGTTGGTTGTAGAAAGAAACCACAGACAGACGGCCGGACACTCTCTCACTGCCCTTCTTCCTCTTCTGTTGGGTAATGATTGATTGATTGATTGATTGATTCTTTTAATGACCACACAGCCAGGCTGGTGGAATTTGTTGTCAGCTTGGTACAGGTTCCAACTTACAAAACATATAACACAGATATACATACAGAAATACACACTGCACAGTACATAAGGGCCATGCTTAATCCTTAACGTTCCGAGTTAAGAAGGTTTATTGCAGTTGGGATGAAACTGTTTTTTAACCGGGTTGTTCTGGAGGCAATCGTCCTGTAACGCCCCCCAGAGGGCAGTGGCTGGAAGGCATAGTGTGCAGGGTGAGGTCGGAGATGATTTTCCGTGCTCTGCGTAGTGTCCGTTTGTGGTAGAGTGAATCAAGGGATGGAATATCCTACCCATGATGCTTTGCGCGAGAATATAGACCTGATTGGATGAGACTATCCGATGTGAAGTGAACTAGAATCCTAAAATCAATACATTTCAAAATAATTTCACACTTCAAACAGACGAAAAACGCAAAAGGCATATCCATATTTGACTCCTTTTTGGCTTTCAGACTGACTATCTGTCTATCTGACCCCGGATCAGCCGGCACCAGAACATTACATTGCAGCAGCCGGGGACCCTCTGAGCACCAATCCAGGGTCCCTATTAACATAGTATGCATAGTATACAGTGGTACAAAGGAAGACAAGGATGCGCACCAATTATATTCAAATACCTTTATTTATGAAGTTGCTTGTTGCTTGATGCAGAATGATGTAATGAAGCTATGCATGAGGATTTTTAAATATAAGCGATATTTTTGTATAACAGTGATGTTAAATACTTTGACAACAACAAACCCTGTATTATTTTATGGCCAGACGTTTCCAATATAATAGATTTCATAAAAAGAAAATTGGATAGTTATAGGATTACAGTTTCTACTATATATGTAGGACTACTGCAAAAATGAGAAAGCACCATTTTATATGGACTCAAGTAACTGATAAACCATTGAGGGCTGGGGTCTAACTTCAGGGATTTCTATTGTCCCCCATTGCTCAGCCGAGACACACCCCTCTGCCTTCACTCCTCCCTTCGCTGTAATCTCTGCCACTTCCTTCACCTCCTCCGTCAGACACTGCTCCATTCGTGTTGACTGCCCAGAGTCCACGGATTTGATCTGTGGAAAATAACCTCCACCTCCAGGCACCCGTGAGCATGACCTCCTTCAAACGTTCCTTTGCCTCATGAGTTTGTTAAATGTTGTTGTTGTCAAAGTCCATGGTTTTGCTATTGTTCCAGAGCTCCGTGCTGTTATCCATGTCGTAACTTGATTACGCGGCCCAAGCCCTTAACCAGGTGGCCTGAGAACAGAAGCCTTCATTGTTTAAATGGGAACGCGCGTGAACTGGAGAGAACGGCGTAGAACAGCCGTACGTCTTGCATGATATGAAAAAAATATGCATTGATGGAATTTTATCTGAATTGTTGATATTTCACCATGCGGTCGCTACATGGTCAGGTGATTGCAATTGTAGACAGGATGTATCCAGAGAACAAGGCATGTCCCATGTCCACTAGCCAGGATGTGTTTCCCTTAGAAGCAAGGAAGTTCATTCGACGCTCAGCTGTGGGGCGAAAATCATGGCATGTTTGCATAGTAGAAAGACCAATGTTAATGAAGCCAATATTGACCAAAGGAGGTCTTATATCTAAACCTGTAACGACTGACCGCTTCATAGCATACAGATGCTTTGTCTAGTGGTGCTGGGGATATGGGCGGAGTTCCCTTTCAATTATGTTCTATACATTCTATAAATTCTGTAACCTGTGAGGTGTTCATTAAAAGGTCACTACCCAAATCTTTCATGTGTTGTGTTTAAATTGTTGTACTTCAAGTTTAATATTTTATTTACCTGGGGCTGCCTATACATCTGACTCAGACCGCCTCATTATCGAAGCGGGAACTAAGGCAGCAATTACATCCCCCTTTGGTGGCTTTTCGTACAGAATTGCATGTATAAGCGTCAACAAAGATGCAATCCAGACGTGAAGTATCACACACATACAATGAGCTAACTGTAGCCGGGACTCTGCCCTTCAAAAAATGAATCCAGTCTGTCCTGTCCTTTTCAGGTTTTGGGAGATTGTCAGTGGTGGGTTCGCCCTGCGTCTCTCCAAGAGCTCCGCAAGGAAAGGTCCCCAGATGGGAAGTCCCCCTGCATCTCCGGGAGCTCCGCAAGGAGAAGTCCAATCCACTGACAAAAGCAAGGACTTCTTATACTGTGGCAGACAGGCCTCAAGGATGCTGAGAACAGCTGTGCCCCCCAATACAAATATAGTATTGTTTAAGCCATATTGTAATCCATCGATGAACCTCCTGTGGATGTCCTAAGGGGGGGTAAACGCCGTGCCTTATCAGATGGAACCCTGGCTTCTCGACCCACCCCAGAGGTTCACCAAAACAGCCCATACCACCAAACGGAAAATATTGTTATTTCCCATTATATGTCCTTCAACCGAACGTCTTCCATAGACATGTTGTAGCTCCATTGGTCGCTACGCTAGCTAATGGTGGCTGCAGGGACTATGGACCTTTTATTGCACTTTATTATGTGCAATGGAAAGTAAACGTATTCACAATTTACATTACTGCACAACCTATGACAACATAAATAACATGCTGTAATAACGCAAGCATTTTACCAAATAAGATTCAAGATTTAAGATGATGTATTTATTGTCACATGTCATATTAGGGGTGCGGGATTATGGCCAACATGATTATCACAATTATTTTGATCAATACTGATATCCCGATTATTTACCACGATTATTCATTTGATTGACAAATATTTGTATTCAACGATCACGTTAACATGACACTGCTTTAACAACCGTGAACCACTGTGCTACATTCCTGCTAATGTACAAATCTTTGCATAGATATCACCAACTTAAATCAACAGGGCACAGATTTGACAATGTTTAAATTGTAAAAGATTTGTTCAACTTGTAAATAAGGCGTTTAAATAAATAGGATTACTAAAATAAATATGCCACCAGAGAATGCACCAGTAGAAAAGGCATTCTCCCTGACGTTTTGAATACAGCGCTGGTGACGCCACTTTGGAAAAATAATTGCGCGAGGGGATAACATACCTATTGTCCAGTATGTTTACCATTTTCTTGAAGACTTCATTACTGACGGTGTTTATTGGACACATATCTTTGGCCAAATGGAATGTGATTGCATTGGCCGATGCAACACTTTCATAGCATTCATGCATTCGTCAGTCTATTTTGTGGTGTGTGTTCAGGTGGCCGAATGAATTAGTTGTGTTGCCTTGCGGCGCTGACACAGCTCTACAGCACACTTTGAAGTTGTTTGATGCTGGTTCAAATCGCTTGCCCTAAATCCGAAATATTTCCAGATAACGGACGATGATCCGCAACGAGGGACGAGCTCTTCGACTAAGGGCCGTGTCAGACATGCAGCCGAGCCAGAGCGTATACTGCATGGACGGGGCCCGCTTATTTAGTTAGTTATTTTTGCGGAGCATGCATTATTTTTTTTGCCCTATCTCAAATACAAATATAAAAAAATCTGTTTGTAAAAATAATTTGGCAATCTGAAGAAACATATCCTTACACTACACCACTGAGTAACTGAATGTGACTGATACTGATAACAGGCTGGTATAACCGATTTCTCTGTCAAAATGAGAGTAAGATCAAAATCTGTAGGTAAAATGGAGTCATAACTACCACTAAGCAATCACCCAAATGGCTGGCAGCGGCCCTGGCCTCAGGCCCTCCGTCCCCTGCCTCAGGCCCTCCGTGGCCCTGGCCTCAGGCCCTCCGTGGCCCTGGCCTCAGGCCCTCCGTGGCCCTGGCCTCAGGCCCTCCGTGGCCCTGGCTTCAGGCCCTCCGTGGCCCTGGCCTCAGGCCCTCCGTGGCCCTGGCTTCAGGCCCTCCGTGTCCGCTTCCAGGCGACGATGCTCAGGAAGGCCAGGCCGGCGATGATGATGATGAGTGTCTGCTTGGTGGTGAGTGGCATGCCCTGCATACGGCCACTTAGCTCTGACAGACAGTTGCTCTGTTGATATGAGAGAGAGAGATAAGGGGGCCGAGAAAGAGAGAGATAAGGGGGCGAGAGAGAGAGAGCGAGATATAAATTATGTTAAGCCAGAATTTAATATGAATTGAATATGAGCCATATGTTAGCTATGATGTAAGAGAAGTGGAAAAGAACGATTCACAATTAAAGTACATAATTGTGATTTCAGGTGAATTGCTATTTTTAATTGAACAATTTCACATTGAGGGAATGAAATTAAACCATTGGTAGGAGTACTCAGAACTTTTAATGAAGTGAAAGTAGCAATTAGTGTAAACAAATTGATCAAGTAAAAGTCCTGTACTTATTTAATAGCACATAAGTGTTAGAAATAAATATACCTAAAGTACCAAAAGTCTTAAGAATGGCCCATTTAAGAATCGTAAGTAATCCCTGGAATATAAATAGGGATAGCTTGTAATTAGCTAATAACCTGTAATAATTTATCATGATGTTTAAATTGATTTATATTTTGTATTGATAATCTAAATCTGCAAAGTAAATGGGAAGTTAATTTAGTTTAATTAAGTCTTGTGTACAGACTTATTTCTGTACAAATATCCGTCCTGTTTCTTATTCCACCAGTATAACTTTGCTGTAGTGTTCTGTATCTAAGGTCAGACTAAAGTAAAACTCCAGTGTGTGGGAAAGGCTTAACCTACCCATCCTCCATGGCTAGTGACCCAGCCCAGTAGTTTCTCCTTGAAGTAATTCAACGCTATCTTGAAGATCTCAATCACCTGTAGAGGCAGATTATCTTCCATCACCTGGAAGCCACAGGGACACACACACACACACACACACACACACACACACACACACACACACACACACACACACACACACACACACACACACACACACACACACACACACCACACACACACACACTTAAATAATTGTGAACCATATAGTTTGGGTGGTTGTGGGCAGATTTGTGTTGTTTTTTGGTCTGTGTAAAGCAGGGGGTTGATCAGTGTTGTTTGCACACACACTAACACACACCTTTATTGCCATCCTTCCGGCAACATAGAACAGCAATATGATTTTATCCCAGGTCACTCCATTCTTAAACACTTTGCCTGCCAGCTGTGAGAACTTGTCCATCATTGAACCTGGCATTCGAATCACCCCATCGATGGAGCTTTGAGAGAGGAAAACAGAAGCCGCAGGCATTATAAATGGATTATGGAATGCATGATTTCGAGATGAATTTGGATGCAAGAAAAGTGCTGGTTTGAAGTGCACTGAAAATTATGAAAAAGAACGAGCCAATGTAAATAACATACTCTTGTAACTCTTGGTTGCCTTTGAGAAGGGAGCTCTGTTGGCGAACCCTTCGGCCCAACTCATCCATCAAATCTCTCTCCGCCTCACTCTGCGGCTCGGGGCCCGGTGGCAGCGCCGGAGCCTCGACGTCCAGGTGACCCTCCCTCAGCTCCTCCTCCATGACCCTAAGACATGCTGGGGGTTATCCGTCGCCTCAACACAGAACCATTAGCGATGATCACACTGCTTATTAATTCTTAAAAGCTCACAGACCTCTGATCCTACGTTTATTACTAATTATGTGTAAAGGACAACACCGTTCTGGGTTACCAGAACGGTAGAATTATATTAGCAGTTGAATTATGAGCATGGCATTTTAACGTTTAACTTTTATACAAGCTTACCCTCTGAGACAAGCCTCCGCTATCCGTTCATCTGTTGAGAAACGATTAACATTGTCAAACAACAAGCGGCGCTGGTTTATATTAATTATAAACCCGCGCCAGTTAGTTTCGCCACACCGCCTCTCTTGTAGCCATACTCTTGTAACTTAAAGTAATGCAAGTCGCCGAATCGCCAAATGGATAGGCGCCACGCGTTGCGTGTTCTTATCTCCGTTACGCTTCTATAGCGGTCTTGAACACTTTGGGGATGCTCCACTTACATGACTTAAGTAATGTAAATCGCCGAAACACCAAATGTAACTATTATCATATCCTTCTCGTTTTGTAGACACACTTACCTGATATTTCATCTCCGCCACCGTCCATTGTCGCTCACAAAGTTTCGCTGCGAATTTTTCTGTTCGCTTTGGTCGCTCAAGTCGCTCATGACGTACAATTCAATTATGCAGACGCATTTAAAGGAGCCGTATGCGTTTAGTAGGCCCTACAGACAGCCAAATAGTGAACTCTCCCATACACCTTGGCCATATTGCCGAGACGGTTTTGCTTGTTCGATAAAGTGCTTCGACAACAAGTAGGACAGTGATTCCCCCCAATACAAAAAAAATCCTAAAATGTAGGCTAATTACAACCGAGAACAAAAAACCCTGCGTGCTGTAGTAGTTAAAATATGTTTCACTGATCTGGATCTGCAAATCATGATCTGCACTCATTCGTCGCATTCAAAACAAATAGACATTCGCGCACATGGCTAATTTGCATACGTGCACAGGACTGGTTGGCTCCGCAAGGCAAATAATGGAACATATCGATCTATCTAGGCTTTTCTGTCTATCTATCTATCAACGCGTGTCTAGTTTTAATGTGATGTATTGTGTGTATGTCCAGTCAGACTTGTTCTGTGTGGTCTTGTAGGCTACTGTCCTGTGTGGGCCGAACCACCTAAATGGATTCCCGACGATTTGTGTCGTTTGGTATTAATAAAGACTTGACTAGGCTTTCTATCTATCTAGACTAGATATATCCCTTGTCATTTATCCCTCGTCTTGTCGATTAGTTTGTTTATGTGACGATTTCAAAAACTTTTTTGGTTTTGTTTAAAGCATGCTACACGCGATTGGTTGGTTAGATTGGTGGCATGTAGAGCAAATTAAAATGATTCCCGCTTAAATACGAACGTTCTAGATGTAGCCTATAAATACTCCCGCTTATCATCACTTGATATCCAAACCACTACGGCGTTTCGATCTCTGAACTGAAAAGGGGTGGGTTCGTACAACACCGGGTGCCCAGTTACAGCCGCGATTAATACTTCAGCCGACATTTTGTTCAGTGAGTGAATAAAGGTAGGTAGGAACCAAAGTGCCTGCCGGTGTTCCCTGGGATCCACGCAAGCGAAGAGCGTCTACATTCCGATTGGCTGTCAGTGTTTGGCCGCTGAAGCGAATAATAGTCATTTGCATAAAGTTAAAAAGTTTTCAACTTCTTTTTGACGCTCTGGTCGCTCAACTTTGGCCGCTGGTAGCGTTGGTCGCTTTGGTCGCTTTGGTCGCTCTTGCCCATAGAAAGTGAATGACTTCCGGCGATTTGGTCGCTCAATTCGCTTCTGGTGTGGACGGACAGTTACTTTCTCTTTCGTCAACGATGTAAACCTATACGATTCTTACGTGGCATCGTCTTCACGCCTCGTTTCCACATACGTATGTTTTTCGTGTCCGTGCTTCCGTGAATTTACGGAAGGAGTCGCTAGTGTTTTACGTACGGGCATGAATTTATTTACGGACAAAAGATGTTAGAGAAATCAGCGGATTGCTTACTCCGGTAGGAAATGAGTGCCCAAATGAAGGAGTTCAAGTACCTCGGGGTCTTGTTCGCGAGTGAGGTACTATGGAGCGTGAGATTGGCCGGAGAATCGGAGCAGCGGGGGCGGTATTGCGTTCGCTTTACCGCACCGTTGTGACGAAAAGAAAGCTGAGCCGCAAGGCAAAGCTCTCGATCTACCGGTCGATCTTCGTTCCTATCCTCACCTATGGTCATGAGGGCTGGGTGATGACCGAAAGGACGAGATCGCGGGTACAAGCGGCCGAGATGAGTTTTCTCAGAAGGGTGGCTGGCGTCTCGGATTAGAGCCGCTGCTCCTTTACTTAGAAAGGAGTCCGCTGAGGTGGTTCGGGTATCTGGTAAGGATGCCCACTGGGCGCCTTCCTTGGGAGGTGTTTCAGGCACGTCCAGTGGGGAGGAGACCTCGGGGAAGACCCAGGACTAGTTGGAGAGATTACATCTCAACACTGGCCTGGGACGCCTCGGGATCCCCCGTCAGAGTTGGTCAATGTGGCCCGGGAAAGGGAAGTCTGGGGCCCCCTGCATGAGCTGCTCCCCCGCGACCCGACCCCGGATAAGCGGATAGGAGACCGGTACTTTGGAACATGAGGATCGACATATACAGAGATAAAAACAAAACCAACAGGCTTGGAAAGAGATCGCTGAGGAGTTTGGCCTGCAAGGTAGCCTACTTAGCCTACAAGTTTTGTGAAAAACATAAAAACTTTCATACGGTATCTCCGTAAAACGACGGCGAAAGTAAATTTTTTGAACGTATATTACGGACATACCGGACAGAAATGTTACGGAGGGGAGGAGTCTCGGAGGAAAAACGGACATTACGGAGAATCACGAATGAATGGACTTTCGGTCGGAGACGGTTGGATCGCATACGAGAATGTACGTATGTGGAAACGAGGCGTCAGACCCGTCCAGGAAGTGCTTTGCGGGATCTTTTGATCCTATTGAAATAGCAAATTTAATGACAGGACAAAAATGTCAGGTAATTAGGCCTACGTTATGTATATCTAGTTATTCTCAACACGTTGGCTTTACCTGCCTTGTTGAAATCTTTATATTTGTTTGTTCAAGATCGTGTGGCTGTTTCATGGTTTGAATTATTTTATGTCTTTAAAATTGTATGGCAGTCAAGGGCATCACAACCTAATGTTTGGTAGGCTATATTTAGAGGTAGGGTAGGGGGAGGATTGTATGTGTAATCCAGGGCATATAAAGACTGGGACCAGAAAATAATTATTTTCTCTCCATTGACACCCATTCACATTTTTCGATCTCATAGGTCCCATGAGCTCTACCGGATGAGTTTTTGATGGGTCCACTCCTTAAGCCAGGGGTGTTTCTAGGTTTCATAAACATCCGGGGCTTAGCCCAGACGGAAAATGAAAATGCCAAAATGATTTCTATGCTTTATTTTGCATGAATTCTTTTTCATAATGCTTCACCTAAATAAACAAAATGCGCAGTTTATTGTAGCTTAAAAATAGCTACCTGACTGCTGTGCTGTTTATCCCCAAATGTCTAAAGTTCCATTCCAGTTATTTCAGAGTAAAATTAATACAAGTGAGACAGTCTTTACACACACATCTGACTGGGGATAGGATAGGTTAATTCACTTGAGGTGGTAAAAAGGTTATGTTTTTGAACAGTTTATTCTCTTGCCAGAAGGACTATATAGACTAGGCTAGTACTTAAATAATTATAAATATTTTTACTTTTATTAAATATTTTAACCCAAAAATTATATTCGGGGCTAATTAAACACAGGGTCTGTGATTAGGATGTCTGGGTTCAGGGTCTGCGTTCAGGGCCTAATCGACCAGGTAAACACGCGTCCTGCCGTGCTCCTCCTCAATGTATTGAGCTCAATACATTCATGATCCAAAATCTGACCGCAGCTGACCTCAGATCTGGTGAACTGGGCTTTTATTTCCTTCACTTCATATGTTTCAACCAATCCTGTTGCTGGAGGCAGAGTTATTTGCAGACAAACTAGACCAGCCCATGAACATTTTAAAATGTAAATACAGACATTTCTGTATAATTAAGGTGTATGACAGCTCCCTCTGCTGGACAACAGTCTCACACCAAACTACATTTCCGTTTGAACCAACGTAGCTATAGTACATTGATGTGAGACGGGTTGGTGGATTGAACGTGTTTTAGTAGCAGAGAATGGCCTGCGGGGCAGTATGTACATTGTTAAATACATGAATAGGCTTGAATTTAGTAGTAATATGGAGGTTTCATATTTTTACAAAATGGATTATGTGAACATTGCAGAATAACAATCATGTATATTAAATGTATTGCGGGAGTTTAGCTTGACATTAACCAAGTTAAAGGACAATTAAATGAACCGCAACAAACATGTAGAAGTCAATGTGGGATTTTAATATATAAACGAAAACACTTGACATAAGTTTAATACAATTTTGGAAAGGAAAGCAGAGGAAAACATTTTCCCAAATGAATCTTTTCAAAATGTCACCACCATTCCGAAAGCAAGTGAAGAGGTTTTTGTAAAAGCAGTCCTCCCTGACCAGCTCTGTCCCTGACTCTAAACCCTGACTCTCAACCCTAACGCTAAACCCTCTGAGGGCAGGAAGACGCGCCTTCAGTGTAAAGGTTCGAACCACAGAGAAGGAAGAAAAGAGGAAGCAGTAGAGAGTAGTGAAGTAGTGAGGTTAGTGACAGACGTGAGGGAAAGGGGTGTGGAAGCACACGGTTACATGTGGGGTCAAGAAGATCACTCCTACTGGAGGTCAGTGATCCATCAGCCTCAGACTGCTGAGCTCAGCAAGTCTTCTGGAGGGCGAGGCTCAGATGAACTGAGGAGACGGGACCAGCAGGATGTCAGGATCAGGGCGGGTTCAGCTCAGGTGTGTCTGCCCGGACCAAACAAGGACATGGATTAGGTTCAATATTCAAAAGATGCAACATTATCTGAACCAAAGATAAGTCATTAAGGAGCAGGCAGGCTTCAGGGTGCCTTGCTCAAGGACGCATCACTGTATTCTGAGGACTTGAACCCGGCACCATTGGTTTGAGAGTTGAACCCCCAGCCCCCTACCTAGTCCACTATGTCCAGATACTGCACATTTATGAGGAATCCTTGATGGTAGAGTCCTGGTGGTCCTCAGGATTTGCCTTCCAGATGTACAGCTTCTCCATCAGTCCTCCAGGTTCCTGGTCTGGTTACAAACGTAATTTGTCTCCAATGTAAGGTAACAAACACAGGAGTAGTTGGGCTCTAATGCAAGGTAACAAACACAGGAGTAGTTGGGCTCTAATGGCGCGTAACAAAGTAGCAGCTGTAGTTTGTCTGGTAAAGAACCACAATAGTATGCCGTAACTTGTACTGGACAAACTAATACTGCGTTACAACAAGTCTACTCTGTTTATTTTAGGCAAACTTACAAGGATCCTGGTTGGTGGAGTGATGTCGTCCTCCAGAGTCTTGGCTCCTCCATCAGCTCTCCTCAGCCAGAATCCTGGTCTGGAACAAACAGCGCGAGTCTGGCCCTAAAGTCTGGTAACAAACATGTAGTTTGTCTTATTTTTAAGCCCTTTATTTCCAGTTTGTTTGGTTAATACAAACTTACAACCCTGGTTGGTAGAGTGATGGTCATCCTCCAGATTCACGGCTCCCCTACCAGCTCGCCTCCACTCCAGAAACACGTTCTAGTAAGTAAACACAGCGGTAGTTGGTTAACCCCCGTATGAATTAACTCACAGCTTGGCACAGATTTAAAGTCTTAAGATGATCAAAACCAGACCTAAACTACCGTGGATTTTAGTGTTTCAGATGAGCTTGGTGATGGTTACCCTCTGGTCCGGTGCTGCAGGCCCCTGGTCTCCAGCCTCAGTCTCCGGTCCATCCTGGCACCACAAGCCGGTCCCCAGCCTCTCAGCCTCGCCTTTCAGCTACAGCAGCAGGTTTATATCAGCATTTGCCCAACAATAAACTTATTTGACTCATCCGAAACCGAGTTACACAATTAATTGAACTATTATTTTATAACTCAAGGCCAGAAAAGACTTGAGACCAGACATGAGCATCCTGTTTTTGGAAAGAGGACAGCAGTCCACAAGTTTAAAGAAGTGGTTCAGGCCATGCATTGAAACTGACCTGAGAAGACTACTCACACAGAGCACTGACCCGTTCTGGAGGACTTCTGACAGGAGGTGGAGGTCCGGCTCTGGGTGAGGAGGTGGAGGTCTGGCTCTGGGTGAGGAGGTGGAGGTCTGGCTCTGGGTGAGGAGGTGGAGGTCTGGCTCTGGGTGAGGAGGTGGAGGTCTGGCTCTGGGTGAGGAGGTGGAGGTCTGGCTCTGGGTGAGGAGGCAGACACCTTGGGACAAACTACATGTTGAGCAGAGATGCATGCTGGGATACAGTGCTGTCTGAAGTCTTCAGTTCCATAGACACACCCCTCAGGAGAAACGAAGTGTTTGAGAATCTGTCGTGACATCAGTTACATGAGCTGGAATATCCTTCAAGATGGCGCCAGGATTCTCAGAGGAGAAAGGCCAAGAGGAAGATGTGAGGGTTCTTCCTCGCAGCCAGTGGAACACAACAACGGTCTTCAGAGTACCATAGAACACTTTGAAACATTCTCCTCTTTACACCTTGAAGCCCCAGTGAAGGTTTCCTTTCCTCCTCAGCTGAAGAGCACAACTTCAGCTCGAAGAGCGCACTAGCTGGAGTTCCCGGATTGGTTCTGGTTAAAAGGGAACCAATCGTTCAGCTAGTCCTGTCCGAAACAAATACAGTTCAGCCCGAGAAGAAGTGCAACTGAGAGCAAGACAAGATCCACAGGGCTCTCCATCAATCCAGCCAGGTAGGAAGAGCCGTCTCATTACACGTCTGAAGGTCATCTTGAATATCCATTTAGGTCCCTTTCCAACGTCAGACTCTCCTTGTGGAATTCCTTTAGGCGTCCATCCTCCATTGATCCTGATTGGTGTAGTCCTAGTTTGAAGTCACTGATCTGAACACGCCGCTTGCATCCTTTTACACTTGAGTTGGATACTCTCCTTCCTGCCCAGTGTGTTGGATCTCACTCCGGAGCGTCGCTCAGGGCTCTTCATGTCTACTGGAGGCCCTTAAGTAAACGTGTGGCCGTCCATCAGGTATGATTTAGTCACCATTCCATTACCCCAAGCCAATCACACAGACCCCCGTATGAACATTATCACTGTCAAAGCAAGCCGGACACACACACACACACACAACTGAGCCATAAAAGGCCAAACAATCATGCAGGGTAAAAACCTCATAGCAAATAACATTCCATCATCCACCCCCAGCTCTCCTGCCAGGGCACCCAGAACAGAACAACCAATGTCTCCAGAGACGTAAATTATAATAATAATAATACCATTTAATTTAGAGGCGCCTTTCAAGACACCCAAGGTCACCTTACAGAGCATATAGTCATCATACATTTTTTAAAAAGCAAGACATTGTGGAAAAAAAAAAGAAATAATCATAAGCAATAAGAAATAAAAAAAAACAAAAAAACAATCAAAACAGTGATCAGTTAGACGTTGTGTGCGAGTTTGAACAGGTGAGTTTTGAGTTGTGACTTGAAGGTTGTAATGGTGTCTGACTGTTTTATGTGTGGGGGGAGGGAGTTCCAGAACCTGGGTGCTGAACAGCTGAATGACCGGGCACCCATTGTAGTGAGTCGTGATGTGGGGATACATAGTAGTCCAGCAGAGGTTGAGCGGAGGGAGCGTATTCTTGGAGGAGGTCGCAGAGATAACTGGGGGCTAGGTTGTGGAGAGCTTTGTAGGTGAGGAGTAGGGTTTTGTATTGGATACGGTAGTGTACTGGGAGCCAGTGAAGTTGAATGAGGACAGGGGTGATGTGGTCAGATGATTTGGTGCGGGTGATGATCCGGGCGGCTGAGTTCTGAATGATATGCAGTCTGTTGATAAGTTTGGTGGGGAGTCCGGTGAGGAGGGCGTTGCAGTAGTCTATGCGTGATGTGACAAATGAGTGAACTAGGATTGCACCTTATGTACAGCATTCTTCAGTGGCGTCCCACATTGGTGATGGATTATGCTTGGCGTCTCCAAAATGTGTCCTAGGTGGATTCAACATCTCTGAAGTCATGTCTTTGTAGTCCAGTGGTTTCCTGAATGAGGGGCCTTCACAGATGCAAACGGTGCAGCTTTAGTCAGCCTGAGGGCAGGAAGGAGATCATCTGTTCAGAAGACCACTCAGTGGAGGGGGGAGGCTCTTGAGGAGCAGGATCCATATGGGGATGGCCCCAAATAAGACCTTCTTGGAAATTGAACCGTTCCTGAGGAGTCACGATGCCTGGAGGGGACTGTTGAATGTGTTCCATGGTTCTCCGTGTCAGACTGAAGTTGTGTTTTAGTCGTTGAGAGGAGGAGCCCCCTCATCTCCCCCTGGTGTTTCTCCTTCTGAATCCCCGTCTCCATCTTTAAGAACATTCCAGTCCATGTAACTGACGACACGACAGTTTCTCAA
The DNA here is from genome assembly GCF_902167405.1 of Gadus morhua. NCBI lineage: Eukaryota > Metazoa > Chordata > Actinopteri > Gadiformes > Gadidae > Gadus > Gadus morhua. The sequence continues at coordinate 25,582,910 of NC_044049.1, read as the reverse complement.
ACACTCGGTTTCCCCTGAGGGGGCGTGTCTACAGACCTGTAGACTCGAGACAGCTCTGTATCCCAGCATGCACCTCTGCTCACTCAGACCACACCCTCACAGTAGAGCAACACTCATGTGATGAAGATGCAGAGCTCAGGAGAGTAGAATGAAAGAAGACTGAAGATATCAGAACCCAACCCATTACTCCAGCTTACAACAATAACTTGGAGCCTGTAACCATTTTAACAAATCATGAAAACCAACATAAACCAAACACCTAAGTAACCCATGAACCAATAAAACATCCTTAACAGGTTAACTCACCAGGAAGCCAAAATACATCAAAGTGCCCAGAGTAATGAGAAATTAATGACTTACAGTTTGCAGTTATGCTTCATGGTTAAGTTGGGATACTCACAGAACTGCAGTTAAATATCCATGATAGACCTTTGAAGGAAGGAACAGTATACTCATGGTCCAAATTTCAAACGAGAGGTAAACCACCACAATCCCCGATTTCCTTCACACATTATCAGTGATTTATATTCAACTACAAGTCACGTCTACTCACATCAGGTTCAGATGAGATGCTCCTCTTTACTTCAAAAAGTCTTTAACCTGTGAAACTGGAAGAGACAGTACAAACAAATGTGCTGTCCGGTTCCCTTTTAAGTGAAACGCACCAGATGCAACCAATTAACTAATTAAGAAAACCACCTGGCAGGTTCGGCACCCTGTGGTCTTCTTGGTAACAGTCAGCTCTGTGTTTGATCTCAAATGACCTCCCTTATTTTAATTAAAGGGATGAGTCTGATTTGACTGATTTAGATTCAAACTTCAAAACGAAAAAAGTCTACATTCAATTCACCTTACTGTGTACGCGAGTGAGTGTGTGTGTGTGTGTGTGTGTGTGTGTGTGTGTGTGTGTGTGTGTGTGTGTGTGTGTGTGTGTGAGAAGGAAGCTTTCATCAAAAAGACCAGAGTCGTCGCCTACCACCACACACGTTAACACACACACACACACACACACACCACACACACACACACACACACACACACACACACACACACACACACACACACACACACCATACAGACAAACACCATACAGACACACACAATACACCATATAGATTCACACCATATGCACGCACACACCACAGATACACACATATAGATTCACACACACTTTTGATACACACAACATATAGATACAAACCATACGCACACACAAATGACAGATACAAAACATATATATATACACGCACACACCATAGGTATTCACCATATAGATACGCACACACCATAGTTACACACCATAGATACACACCATAAAGATAAACACACCAAATAGACACACACCAGAGAGTAACTTCATATAGATACAAACTAGATACCACCCCCTCAAATTTCAAATGGTATACATACAAATATATGTAAAGGAATTTATACGAAAATGAAATGGCTAAAGTTAATGCAAAATTATGATGTAGTCAAACAGTCTACTCTCATTGCAGTCTTTGGAAGTTAATTCTGACTGATATACTGTTATCTTCCACAGCATGACATAACATCTCAGGAAGTGGTGGTGCTCCACTTTCTTCATACTGAAGGGTATAGTTCTTCTGATGTGCTGTGAATTCCAATATTAACACAACCGTAACAATGACCTACAAAAACTGTTTCTCTGTGTGTGTGTGTGTGTGTGTGTGTGGTGTGTGTGTGTGTGTGTGTGTGTGTGTGTGTGTGTGTGTGTGTGTGTGTGTGTGTGTGTGTGTTTTGTGCAGTCATTGCAGACGGTTTGCTCATTTCACGGAGGAGGGCAGAGAGATGGCAAGAGGATCTCTACCACCTATCTTAAGTAAATATATCTATGGTTGGATGTCCATGTCCTACAGGCTCCAGCGAGACCTTACTCCCACAGCCCGCTAAAAGGGGTGCAATACCAGACTTGGCCGCTGAGCAGCATTGCGAAAGTATGCACTGCTCCCGGGGGCTTGGGGCTTGCGCGGTACAGAAGAAGAAAATTGTGCTGCAGATGCTGAATAATCGCGAAAACGAATACATTTAATGATGGAGTCTCCGTCTTTCGTTTAGAAATGGCAACAATTTATTATGGATTTAACATAGAAAATTCAACATTCAAAATTAATAAAAAACCTTGATCAAGGAAATGTAACATTTACATAAATATAACCTCCAGCTTTCTTCAAGAGTGCCCGGTTTGTTTACATGATGTGGGCGCATCTGTCTGCGTCACACAAAGACCCGGCGCATTTACTGACGCAAATTACGTTTTGAAATGTTCAGCGTAGTGTCCGAATTCTCGTTTGTTTGTTCCCTATATAGTGCAATATATCATGAAAACTATATAGGGAATAGTGAGTGAGTGTATAGGGAACGATTTCAAACACAGCCTAGGTCTGCGTTTTGAGACTAGAACGGTGCCCCCTCAACATCGGTCCGACCAGAAACACGTCGGTGGCGGTGCACATGTCACAACCACGTGGTGTCGCTTTCCGTGTACGTCACGTCATAACTTTGGAAGCGGCGTCTCGCTTGAAAGCGGTGTGTGTGGCTCCAACAAAAGTATCCGCGGTCAGGATCTCACATACTGCGTTGTGTTTATCGTGTTGTTGACTTTTTCTCTAGTCGTACGCGATGTCGTCCTCACTCAAGGTAGACAACGAGCTCAAGTCGAAGGTAAGGACCCACACGTTGTGGATGTTAGACAGTCCTGTAACCGGACAGCGAAACCCATGGGTCTCGGCCTGGTCCACACAATCCACGCCCGGGGCCACCAAGAGAGAGAGATAATACTTAGCGAATGGTTATGACTGATGATAGTAGGGCCATTCACGGTAGTTCCCGCACTCCATTTATTTCCTCTTGTTGTGGACTCGACTGTTCTTCCGTTTTCTGTTGAGGCCTTTACATGTGGACAAGTTGTGACCACGAACCTAATATTCCACGTCAGTGTAGTAAATGGGCAGAGGTTCCCCCTGTGTAAAGTGTGGTTACCCCGTATTGAATGCTGTTCTGATCTGTATGTGTTTCCGTTCAGGGCCTGATGTGCTTCAGTGCCGTTGAACTTGTCTTTTGTTTGCTCTCATTGTTGTCGTTATTTATTTTTTTACAGGTGGATGCATTTCGAGAACAGATCACAAGCGAGGTATGCTTTTATTTTATTTTTTACATCTTCTTAAATTGTAATGCATAGTACATTTACAGAGATCAGGTGTTGTGGAGATAAAACGGCATCTCCCAGGTAGCTGTTGAAAGTGGATTCGTTTTGTTTATGAATTTGTTAGGGTCATTGTACGCATTAATAATAATAATGGATTGAATTTATTTAGCGCTTTTCTAGACACTCAAAGACGCTTTTACAGGGAAGGGGGAACCTCACTAACCACCACCAGTGTGTAGCACCCACTCGGGTGATGCACGCACGGCAGCCAATCTGTGCCAGAACGCTCACCACACACCAGCTTGAGGTGGAGATTGAGGGAATTAATGAGTCAGACAATTATATAGGATGATTAGGGGGCCAGATTGAATGAGCCTGGTTGGGCCAGGACACCGTGGTAGACCCTACTCTTTGCGATAAGTGCCCTGGGGTCTTTTATGACCTCAGTGAGTCAGGACCTCGGTTTTACGTCTCCTCCGAAGGACGGCACCTTCCACAGCACAGTGTCCCTGTCACTGCACTGGGGCATCGGGATTGATGAGTGAAGGGGCCAGAGGGAAGAGTGCCACCTATAGGCCACCACCCGACACCACTTACAGCACCTGGTATTCCCAGGCGGTCTCCCATCCCGGTACTAACCAGGCCCGACCATGCTTAGCTTCCGAGATCAGACGAGATCGGGTGTGTCCATGGTGGTAAGGCCACCATGGACCTCACAATAAGGAGGGATTTATGTGTTTCTTTATTTGTTTGGCCCGTATTTGCATGTTTTAAATGATTCTTAATGCTATAGTGACCTTAAGGGGTTGTCCTTCCATAAGCACAGAATGCACAGAGAAATTGTATGCAAAAATGTATATATTTATCCTTCTACTCTTATCAGGCAGAGCACCTGGTGGCTAGCTTCTTCCCGTTGAAGCTTCTCGAACTGGACAGTTTTTTAAAGGTAAGTCCTCTTTAAGTTGAGGGAATGACGCCACTGAAGGACTAGGTTTGGTCTTTTCTTTTTTATTATTATTATATTTCATATTGAACCTGGCATGTGGCCCAGTTAGTTGACACTGCCTCTTCAGGTCCCAAATATGCCAAGTGGGAAGTAGATCAGATGAACAGTTATAGAGATATAAACGAAAGACACGAGCACAGACATACAGACACATGGTTGTACACTCACACAAACGGTTGGACACTCACAGACACACCGGTGTGAAACTGACTTCGGCACGGTACAGATGGCCTAGTGTGAGTGTGTCCTTAACCCCTGAGAGTACACTCACACAGAGCGAGAGAGAGACGGGTGTACACTCACACAGAGCGAGAGAGACGGGTGTACACTCACACAGAGCGAGAGAGAGACGGGTGTACACTCACACAGAGCGAGAGAGAGACGGGTGTACACTCACACAGAGCGAGAGAGAGACGGGTGTACACTCACACAGAGCGAGAGAGACGGGTGTACACTCACACAGAGAGACGGGTGTACACTCACACAGAGCGAGAGAGAGACGGGTGTACACTCACACACAGAGAGAGAGACGGGTGTACACTCACACAGAGAGAGAGACGGGTGTACACTCACACAGAGAGAGAGACGGGTGTACACTCACACAGAGAGAGAGACGGGTGTACACTCACACAGAGAGAGAGACGGGTGTACACTCACACAGAGAGAGACGGGTGTACACTCACACAGAGAGAGACGGGTGTACACTCACACAGAGCGAGAGACGGGTGTACACTCACACAGAGCGAGAGAGAGACGGGTGTACACTCACACAGAGAGACGGGTGTACACTCACACAGAGCGAGAGAGACGGGTGTACACTCACACACAGAGAGAGAGAGAGAGAGAGACGGGTGTACACTCACACAGAGAGAGAGAGAGAGAGACGGGTGTACACTCACACAGAGAGAGAGAGAGACGGTGTACACACACACAGAGAGAGAGAGAGAGAGAGACGGGTGTACACTCACACAGAGAGAGAGAGAGAGAGACGGGTGTACACTCACACAGAGAGAGAGAGAGAGACGGGTGTACACTCACACAGAGAGAGAGAGAGAGACGGGTGTACACTCACACAGAGAGAGAGAGACGGGTGTACACTCACACAGAGAGAGAGACGGGTGTACACTCACACAGAGAGAGAGAGACGGGTGTACACTCACACAGAGAGAGAGAAGAGAGACGGGTGTACACTCACACAGAGAGAGAGAGACGGGTGTACCTTCGCACAGATGGGTACGCTTTAAAGGCCGATGGTGAGAGCCTGCAGATTTACTATTGTAATGCATTTTATTCATGTTTTTTTTTAATATAATTATTCATACTTTTATATTTGGCCATGCCAAAGACCGCCCCACGCTTGGTCGGAGCCTCGGCAGCGTACCGTCGGGGGATGACTCGATGCTTGTTCCCCCTCTCCTAGGAGCCCATACTGAACGTTGAGGACCTGAAGGAGATCCACTCTGAGATCGTCGTCAGGGTGCCAGAGCCCATCCTCTTCACAAACAGTAACCACGGCCTCGACCCGGTACGCCAACGTCTGGTTAAACCAATACGTTCGGATATCTTCTTAACGCTTTAGTCTATTTATTAGCCTGTGTCCTTCAAATCGGTCCAAATGAAGGCTGTACCTATCGGTTGCATACGGAGGATGCCTCCCATCGGGACAGCGTTCGATGACGTAGCAGCCGAGAAATGCAGCCTACGACAGTCGCGGCTGAGGCTTTGGGGTCGTCTTAGCTCAGGAGGTAGAGCGGGTTGCCTTGTATCGGGAAGGTTGCAAGTTCGATCCCCGGGCTCCTTCTAGCTGAGTGGCGAGGTGTCCCCGAGCAAGACGCCTCACCCTAACTGCTCTCGGCGAGTTGGCCGTCACCTCGCATGGTTGACTCCGCCGTCGTTGTGTGAATGAACCGTTGTCAGTCGCTTTGGACAAAAGCGTCTGCCTAACGCCCTAAATGTCAATGGTTTGGGACACAGCTCATGTCTGCATAGATCCTTTCCAAAGCGGTGCCATCCTAGGACAAAAAACAAAGTGTTGCTTGTTACAATAACTATACATCTGCTCCTTGTATGTTCCATGGTATGAATAGTACACTAAACTAGTGAAGTTTAGTGTGCTAGTACCCAGTACCCACCTGTTCCCTGGTACATACAAGGAGCAGGCCTATAACTGTACCGGTTTGTCCTGCTTGTATCAAGCTGGAGTAGGAATGCTGCGTGTGTTATGCAAATGTATTGTATATGGAGTACAATAGGAAAGCCCATGTTCGGACGTAAACAAATCGACAAAAGTGTACTAAGACGTGTGTGTGTTTGACCTTTCCAGCAAAATGCCAAGAAGAGGAAATTGGAGGACGGAGCTGATGAGAACTGTCGGGGTACAGACCTTTTTTTCTTTTAATGTTTTTAAACGAATTGATGCTCATCCATAAAATGTACTGCAAAGCCATTCAAGTCGTTCCAGTTGTTGGGGGGGGGTCACCTGGGGTCCACTAACGGAACCCCTGTGGGCGCGTCCTGGGTTTCAGATGGTAAAGGAGAGGCCAAGGTGCTGGTGGTGGCGCCGGAGAACATGATGCGCTGCAACCGGCGGCTGGTGGATCTGATCGAGCGTGTCAAGCCCGAGATCCGGACGCTCATTGAGAAATGCAACACGGTGAGGCTCTCTCGGCACTTGAGTTTAGAGTTCTGGCGATTTCCAGTATCGGAAATTTCTCGGCGGCAACGCATAGACTTGCGTACCCGCCGATACTGCCTTTCAGGCAGTATCGGCGGGTACGCAAGTCTATGCGCCTATCCGATATCATCCCATGACTAGCTCAACTAGTACACTTTCACAGAAAAATCCCGAACACTATGGTGTTTTGCTGCGTTTGTTAAAGGTCGGATGTGGAAGGTTGGATTTGTAACCGCGTCATCCCAGACCAATGTGCGTTCGAGCTACCAAGTCGGAAAAACATGGATGCGTGGAACTAACTTCCTCCTTATCGCCGTCATTAGTCTCCTTCTTTTAATCTGCCAGTCTTTTAAACTCGTCTGATAATTCAAACGTGTGATTTGACAAACGAGTGATGACTTTGTGTGAGCCATACCCACACGGTGACATTTTCAATGATAAAATAACTTGCATTCATGAAATTTCTTCAGGGGAATCCTATCCAAATAGTATCGCTGTTGGAATCACAAAGTTAGTTGTCTTTGAGATTGACGGGTCAATTTGTGTGTCACGTTGAGCCTCGCACATAGTAAGACCTGCCTCCAGACAGTAAAAGAAAACGATCACCCTACATGTTGAATACCTGCTACCTCTTTATCAAGATTGAGCTTCCAAATGCTGTCTTTCACATTTGTGTTTCCTTGAGTGTACCTATAAAATGATGCAGTGTTTGCTGTAACGTTACTGAGCGATGCGTTGCGATAACGTTAACTCACCGAAGTTGCACGACTGCAAGGTTTTCCCTCCAGCAAATGACGAACCTGATCTGTGACTAGCCTCACTGCTTCATTGTTGACACTCATTCATACGCTTTAGACGCAGGTGTAAGTAGTAATTTAAGTAATATAAGAAAAAAGATGGAGCCATCTCTTACCTCATGAAAACCAGGTGCATATAGCATTTGCCTTTTGAGATGGTCGATAGTCTCAAGTCTCTTAAGAAATGGTAAGAGTTAGCTTTTCACTTTTTACACGTCATCAAATTGAGGTTTATGTGTTTGTTGAAATGGGTTTTCAAGTTAAGTCAACCTAGACAAACTAACAAGCTATGAACTATTTGGCGTCATTTGAACCAATCACCCACGTCAAATGCGTTAACTGTTGCACCAGAGTTGATGCTGTGGTTGTGAAAACTGTTAGCTGTCACTCACTCGCTCTCACTCACCCACTGACTCCTTCTCTCTCGTCATTATCAGGTGAAGATGTGGGTCCAGCTTCTCATCCCCAGAATAGAAGATGGAAATAACTTTGGAGTCTCCATACAGGTCAGACATGGTGCAGTTCAATGTTTAAACACAGGAGGGCGATCTTTGCATGGGTTTTAAACTGTTCTCATATTTGTTTCTTTTCTTTTATTCTTCTCATATGCTCTATTCCTAACGGTTGAACATGCATTTTCTTGTAATTAAATGAAGCACCTGGTTGGAATGGCAGTAAAATCGAAATTTACTGCAACTTTAAAACTTTAAAACTCTAGAGACCAGTCCAATTTGAAATACTTCCGCTCTGCAGTACAGACACAAAGGTCCTTTTACATGAGACGCATAGAAAATATATGATGTGATAAGTGGGTGCGCACACTTAAATACATTCCATCTTTTGCATCCCTGTCTGAAAACTAAAGTTAAGACTATCACTTTTTTTTGGAGAACTTGGTATCCAAAATGAAACTGTTGCGATCCAACTGATCACCGTTATGGTATCAAAGCAAACTTAATTCACGTTACGCAGTGCAAGAAGACATCGGCTTATAGCGCAAACTGACATCGAAATGAACCATCAAGACATATAATGGATAGACGCCTTACAGACATATGATCGCCAAATGCACATGCATATTCGAGGGTCAATGGAGACCCAAAACAACGGATGCCTTGGCTCCTCCGACAGATCTCACCCGCCGTTTATCTACCCTGGGGCGGAACACGTTCGCCGGCTACCTTGTTTTATCTCTCGCCGCAAGAATCGACGCAGGGGGACTTCATCAAAGAGTTCACAGACTTTTTATCTGATTTTATTACATCTTATGATCACTTGTTGATTTTGGGCGATTTCAATATCGGTGTCTGTTGTCCGGATAGACCCCTGGTTAAAGAGATTTGCCATATGATTGATTCGTTTGGTCTGGTGCAACACATTAATCAGCCTACCCATATACTTGGTCACACCCTTGATTTAATTCTATCGTATGGGTTTTCTGTTGGCAATGTGTTCATTGAGGATGCGTTCTTCTCCGACCATAAACCCATTGTGTTTAATGTAAACCTACCAAACCCTCTGTCGCTTTTCTCGCTACATCAACTCTCTCACTGCTTGTCACCTCTCTGAATGTTTCCTGAGTAATGATGTGGCTAGGTCCATTTTGACTACAAATGACCTTCCTGGCAGCATTGATGACCTAGTGTCTCTATTTAATTCATCTTGTTCTCACATTTTAGATACCATTGCCCCCCTTAAACTCAGACATCCCAAACCTAAACCACAACCCTGGCTCAATGACACAACCCGCTCTCTCAGGCAGGCTTGTGGCTGAGCGGAAAAGGAACAAGGATAGACTTACCATCTCTGTGATATTTTCAAAAACTCATTAGCAGCCTTCCAGACAGCGGCTAAGAAAGCCAGAGCCAAACATTTCTCAGATATGATTAACAAACACGCCGATAGACCCAAAATCATTTTTAGCACCATCAACTCAATTATTAACCCCAATGTCTCCCCAGGGGTCGAATCATCCACAGGGATTTGTGAAACTTTTTAAAGTTTTTTTTATTTTTTTTTATTGATAAAATAGAAAACATAAAACTGTCTTTTACTCCCTCTGCTTCCAGCACTTGACCGGGTCCCCCAGCTGTTACAGCTATATTTGATCATCTTTCACCAACGACCATGGTTGATCTGAGAGATATTATCAAGCACATGAAATGATCCGAGAGGAGATGCTATCTCCTCTCGGATCATTAAAGACGCTATTGAAAGCATCGATCCAAGCATTCTGATCATTATAAACGCATGCCTTGTCTCTGGCACTGTTCCTCTTGTTTCAAGCACGCGGTTGTCCAGCCGTTGCTTAAGAAACATAACCTGGATGTTGACTGCCCAAATAACTACCGTCCCATATCTAAACTACCATTCATCTCAAAAATTCTGGAAAAAGCAGTCCGCTCTCTCAAGTACTGCCATTTCTCAACTCTGCCAATGTCTTTGAGCCCTTTCAGTCCGGCTTTTTTCCGTTGCACGTTGATGTCGGCAGGGTTGCTATGGCCGGTCGTTATGCGGAAATCAGAAAGACTGTCAGTCCTGTGTGTTCAAAGTTCGCTATGTCACAGCTGTTTCGAAAAGTGTGTTTCCGTCTCCCATTTTGCGAATTTACTCTTTCGCATTTCTCAAAAACCACCTCAAGCGAGCTTTTTGCGAATTAGAGGATTTTTATGCGAATGTTGGTGTTTCCATCACCGTTTACTGATTCGATACTTCAAAGTTCGCATAAATCAGGGGATGGAAACGCACCTACTGGCTGCCAGTACAGCAAAGGATAATTTTTAAGACTGTTCTTATGGTGTTCAAAGGTCAGGCCCCATCTTACATATCAGACCTTTTACACCCCCGCTCAGCTACTAGGTCCCTTAGATCCTCTAATAAGGGTCTTCTACACATCCCCCGCTCCAGACTGATACAAAAAGGTGACCGGGCCTTCGCTGTAGCTGCTCCGCGCTTGTGGAACCAACTGCCACCCGACATACGTGATGCCCCCTCCATTTATGCCTTTAAATCAAGGCTCAAAACCCATCTGTACAACCTTGCCTTCGCTCCCCATTAACTATCTGATGTCCGGTTTCATGTCTTTTATTAGTATTTTATTCTATTGTTATTTTGCCTTCATCTTTGCCTGCTGAATGCACCATGTGCAGCACTTTGGTCAGTGCAAACTGTTATAAATGTGCTTTTATAAATACATTTTACTTACTTACTATAGAGATAATTATGTCTATGAATGTCAGTGGGAGGGGGTTCCGTTTCAATTCCATGGGATGACCATTGTTGTGAACAGTATTACTGATGCATAATATTTGTTATGCCTGATGGAAGTATGTTTTCTTTCCCTACGGGAGTTTTGTACTTTATTAATGCATAAATATTAAAAAATATGGATAAAAAAATATATATATAGATATATATTTTGTATTATAATTGGGGGTAAAAATACTCCGGGTTAAGGCCGCTCTTTGTGTGTGTGTCGGTGTGCGTGCAGGAGGAAACGGTAGCGGAGCTGAGGACAGTGGAGGGTGAGGCGGCGTCCTACCTCGACCAGATCTCCAGATATTATATCACCAGGGCCAAGCTGGTCTCCAAGGTCGCCAAGTATCCCCACGTGGTGAGTGGGGGGGGTGTGTGTGTGTGTGTGGGGGGGGGGGGGGGGGGGGGGAGAATTATGTGTTTTCTTTGCTGTGATTGTGTTTTTTTTTCTTTGTGTGGTGCACGGCATAGGATATACACTCAATGTTTGTAATTGGTTAAAACTATGCCAAAAATGGTTGTAAGTTTGTCAAGGATGACTTGCTAATCATTATCAACCATCCGCAACCGCAATTAATTAACGGGTAAAAGATCAAAAAAACACTTGCAATTAGGTGTCAGTAGACATTTAGCCTATTATTTTTACTTCCCTAAGCGCGTGTGTGTGCGTGCGTGTGTGTGTCTTAAGGCCGCAGAGAAACTGTCAATCGTCACGTCATGGGTCTGTAGGTCAATGCACACTTCAGTCATTCTTCAACTGCGTGTTGCAATGGCTGTTCCTAAAAATGGGGAGCAGCTAATTGCAGAACTGGTGTTGCATTGTTGTGATCAGTGTCCACAAGCGCATGAAAGACAGGAACTGGGCTGACGGTCTCGAAATCGCCAAACCACATCCTGTGTGGTTAAAAAAACAGGATGTACGGATTTAACTACGAATGGGGTCAGTGATCATACTGATTGTCGAGGAGGACACCTGAAACTTGGGCTGCAACTGCAGAACTATTGCCCCATGGAATGAGTATTGGAAGGCAGCCTATTGTTTTTTCCCACCAACTCTATCTCTTTCTCGTAATCTTTTGTCTGTTGTTGTCCTGCGTCTTTCCTCACCAGTCACTTATCTGCAGCCTTCCCTTTCCTATGCTGTCCATCCTGTCGTGCATGAGCACTTTTAATCGGGCCTGAAAAGTTGACCCTGACAATTCATCGTCAGCATCCAAGGCCAGCGGCCCGTTTGCCCCGCCAGCAGTGTCCCGTTGTTTGTTTTTCTCTAATCCGAAACGAGGCCTCTGACAGGACAGTCAGGCACTGGCCAGGTCCGACGGCAAGTTGCCTATAGTGAACAAGAGACGACGACATAAGACGGATGATCCCAAAGGTTAAAGGTTCCATGACATGCCACCAGGTGTGAGTGTGATTACAAGCTGTTTTGGAAACTAGTGGGCGTGTCCACCTAGATCTGTGCTGGATAGATCAGTCTACCAGCCTACGCAGTGGACTGTAGCAAACGTTGCTCATCTATCCGTCACACATCTAGGTGGACACGCCTACCTGTGATGTCATAAGGGGAAGATTTCCAAAACGGCATGTAACGGCTAATCACACTCGCACCTGGTGGCATGTCATGGGACCTTTAAAGTTGACATATTATACCACCAGGTGAGACACGCCCACCTGTGATGTCAGAAGAGGCAGATTTTGAAAACTGCCTTTAATGGCTAATCAAACTCACACCTGGTGGTATAATATGTCACCTCTAATAACCCCCCCCCTAAAGGGCCGGGGGGGTTATTAGGGGGGGGTTATTTAGGCCGGGGGGGGGCCAAAGACAAGAGCCAAACGGCTAAAAAAGCACTGCTCAATTTCTGCAATTATAGGAAGCATGGTTACCTGGAAAAGGTGCTGTTTCTTGTAACCCTGAAATTGTGGGTTGCATAACAATGTGACTGACCTGTATTAATGTGCTGGCTCATTCCAAAAGTTTGATTCCTCATGACGATTTGACTTGTAATGTGGAATCATATAAAGTATCCAAAATGTGTTGTGGGATCATATAAAGTATCCAAAATGTGTTGTGGGACATATAAAGTATCTAAAATGTGTTGTGGGATCATATGAAGTATCTAAAATGTGTTGTGGGATCATATAAAGTATCTAAAATGTGTTGTGGGATCATATAAAGTATCTAAAATGTGTTCCGGCTGCAGGAGGATTACCGCATCACGGTGTCGGAGATCGACGAGAAGGAGTACATCAGCCTGCGTCTCATCGTGTCCGAGCTCCGGAATCAATACGTGAGTGTTGGGCACCGCTGGGGAGGGACTGGAGCACGAGAGGCGTGATCAACGGGCCTAGCTCAAACGACTCTGCAAGCAATTGGCCTGCATGCCGTCGCTTCCCTGTCCTCATTGTGTTGAAACAGCCAATGGCGCGCCAGGGGGAAAAGGCCAGCTTGTCGATTGGCTGCCGCAAAAAGGTATCTGAAGCAGAACAAAATGTATTGCTCTTCTCCAGACCCTTCTGCAGAGCAAACTCAAACCGCCGGCAGAATGGGCGGGGCTACCCAGCCTATCCCAACAGACCAACGCTCTGGCCTGCGCTGGGCAGTGATTGATTTCCATATATGGGCGTTGCCTTAAGTCTTCCATTAAAAAAAACGCTTTTGCACTCTTCACTCTTGCTGAATCCTATTGGAGGTAGAGGAAAAACGTATTCCCCACTGGAAATTCCCCACCCTTCCCTGCTGATAAAATCTGTTAAAGAGCAATTTAACCAAACCCCCCCCCCATTTTTATGGTCTTATATGATCCGAAACGTCGTACCATTCTATGCCATTCTGTCGCTGTAACTAAAGGAAGGCAGTAGTTTTGATGAGTAAAATTCAATGTTTTTGCCAGTCTCCCAAAAAACGTTAAGTTCGACTTTATTTCTTTTTTCAAACATTCATATGAATGCCAATCTGCTCAAATGTTTTCTTTCCTTCTCAGGTGACCCTGCATGACATGATCCTGAAGAACTTTGAGAAGATCAAGAAACCCAGGAACAGCAACGCCGAATCTCTTTATTGATGACCTCTGTTACCCCCCCCCCCCCACCCACACACACACACACACACACACACACACACACACCACACACACACACACACTCGCACACTCTCACACACACACGGCGTCAAACACTCACACACTCAGGTCTTGCTGTCGGGAGAGTGAGCATGTGCAGGGCATGCTTCATTGACTGCTGCAGCTCAATTTGGAAGGTTTCATAAACACAGTAGGAACACGGGCACTCACCCACAATTCACCTCATTCCCCCCCCCCCCCCCCCCCTCTGTGCGCACCCCCCCCCCCGGCCACACATTATGTGTATTAGTTTAATTTGCTAACCCGCTGCCCTCTTTGGGCCTCTGGATTCATTGGTATTTCCTGTCTGCTTGCGCTCTCAAACAAGGTGCATCCACCAGCGGTCTGTTTTCAAGTGGCCATCCATTATTCCCCTTACTTCGGCTTCAACTCCCAACTCCCACTCAACTCCCCGCACACGCGCACACAACATGCACACACACACACACACACACACACACAGTCTTTGCTATACAACGTATAGCGAAACGAAATGCAGCAAATGGTTGCCTTTGTGTAGCTTTCTTCTTTCGTTCCTCTTTTTAGCCGATGCCTCGGAGATGCATTAGGGTTAACGTGGGACCGCGTACCGGCAGTTTGGCGTCCCGGAGCTTCGCTGTGACGTGATTGCTCGCCGGGTTGTCATGTGAGCCGTTATCTCTGTGTATCTCACGCAGCCAACTCCCCTCTCTCTCTCCCTTTCACTCCCTCTCTGGCTCTCCGTCTCACACTCTCTCCCCTCCCTTTCCCCCCGCTCTCCAGCAGGCCTGGTTCGGGAGAAGGCCAAACACATTACTAACTGAGCTAGGGGCGGGGGGGAATGATAGATGGTACCCAAAACTGCCCTTTTTCCCCCTCCATGGTTTTTAATCAGTAAAGCAGATTTCTGTGGATTTCCGGTACTTTTTAGTTTTTGTAGGCTTTCCAGTGTGTTCCGAGGCATGTGTGTAGTGTTCCCGCTGCCCCACCTCCCCCCGGACGCGTGAGGTCGAGGGTGAGCTGTGAAGTGTGTAGCGTCTGAACGCTTTGTGTGCGATCTGTCCCGCCGTTCGACGCGAGTGCGGTCGCGCCAAGTGTGCTGACCAGAGTGTCTCATTGTGTTGTTTTTTTTCATTATTTGTATTATTTCAGTTGAGAAACTTAATGTTGCCATCGGTAGAGTGCACCTTTGTGGCGTGCTTCTTTTAAATAAACTCAAATCAAATCCCGTCTTTTCGTGTCATGATGTGACCACTGCTTAAAGCTGCACTTTTGACCTTCACAGGTCACCCCCACACCAAGATGTCATGTTTGGTTTATACCATCTTGTGAGAATAGGCCTTTTTCCTGTGTTTTAGTGATCTCCCAAGTTGGCGTGTCAACCTATACAGTGGAGAGAACAAGTATTTGAACTGACTGAGTTCAGCTACAGTTAGGGTTGCCACCTTGGATTTGGGGAAAAAAGGGACACTCGATCAAATGTTTGGGGCGGAGGGCTCGGCCATTATTACCAGTTCAGACTGACCAATGAACATACAATTCGGACAAAGGAGACGGAAACAAAGTCATGTTAATAAATGTATTCGTTCAGGGGTCACCAGGGTGGATGTACAACAGCAGATAATTTCAGTCCAGCAGTCATGTCAACACACTAGACTAGAACACAGAGAGAGACATCACATGAGAATTGATTACAAACTTTCAACATTGCTATTATTTCAACATTTATATTTTTGTATTTCTTGGTGTTGTGAGTGTGCGTGTGTGTTTGATTATACGTCTGTGATTGATTAGATTAGTACGTGTTTATGTTTGTACGAGACGCGGAATGTATGGTTAATATAACTTAATGGACTCCAGGAAGAATAGCTATGCTACTGTGCTGCTGCAAATGGATATCCAATAAAAAAATCAATAAATCAATATGGGCTATTGGAATTTTATGAAGACCCCCATGAAACTAGCCGTGCTATCTATGAGCAAATTGTGGATATTATAGAAAAAATGGTCTGCGTTTAAGTCAGATTACCGTTGACCGTATACCGTTTTTTTTCACAACTGGTGGCTTGCATGTTTTATTTGCTCCATCTCCTTCCTCGTCAGTCTCTCCTCCCATTGCAAATGAAGACGCAGCACTCGACTCCACTCAGTGACTTTCCTCCACTTTAATATGTTTATGTTTGAAATTGTGTTCCCGCTTTGTCTGAGAAGCGCAAGAATGTGGCATCACGGTCACGTACGCATAGACGGGAAGAAAACTGGGACAATTTTAAGAGCCATAGAAGCACAGGAACCGTATTAGACTACAGAACGAAAGTAATCAATTAGGTGTTTGTCGTTTTCCCCCAAAAAAAACGGACAAATTGTGTCCTGGGAGAAATTTACTTTTTCCCGGGACAGCTGGTGAGAAAAGAGAACAATACTGGGAAAAACGGGACGGGTGGCAACACTAAGTCCACTGTGTAGGCTGGAACACTAGACCTTTCCATCATACATGCATACCCTGAATGATGGAAAGATGTAGTGTTCCAGCCTACACAGTGGACTGTAGCTAAACTCAGTCAGTGCCTTTACATGGGACAGCTAGATCGGATTAAGCCTTATACCGTTTTGCTACTCGAACGGACCGTGTCAATTATCCAAACGTGCTTGGCCTTTAAGAGATTGGATAATGGCCGAAGCACGGCTGAATCCGCTATCCTAGGTGGCGCTGTAGCTCTTTCAACGAGTGGTCCAGCCGGAGGAGTCCGCATACGACCGAGAGGTCGGAGAAATGACTATAGACCCGAAGTGAACTGACAGCTGTCCCGCATACGGTAACAATCCCTTTCTCGATGTAGT
Source organism: Gadus morhua (assembly GCF_902167405.1). Classification (NCBI taxonomy): domain Eukaryota; kingdom Metazoa; phylum Chordata; class Actinopteri; order Gadiformes; family Gadidae; genus Gadus; species Gadus morhua. Next base: position 25,566,067 of record NC_044049.1, on the reverse strand, counting down.
GTTTCAATCTTGACTTCAGAGAGTCAAAGCCAAAATTCCTTCTCCATCATGGCCGAGATAACCCCCACTACGACTCTTTATTGTGGAAGTACCAGAGTCGGAGAACCCGACGCGTCTTTAAAAATCATAATATCCCCGTCAGTTCGGTCGCGGCGCAATGAATGATTAAAGATCGTATACACGTCAGAAGAAAACTTTATTTTGTCAGACGTGCCCGAAGTTACTACGTTACAACCGATGACCAACGTTGAGGAAAACATGTAATTTTAATTCAGCCTTGGGTGAAATCGAAGCGTAGTGTGTAGGCTACTGAATGCATGTTGATGATACACTTCTAATAAGGGGTAATGGCATGACACCGGCTTCCTCCATCTTCTGCGTCAGCTTTTTAAATAAATCGCCGTTTCTCGTTTTCCGAGGGCGACAACCATAAACATATAAAGAAATACGAATTGTTTGTCTATGGCGACATCAACACGACTACCGTCTCCTTCTACTTCCGGCTCACGTCCCCCGGCCTCAAGATCTCGAGCATGCGCAGAACGTGAAATCCGATACATGAATCCGATGCGGGTTTACATGCAGGTAGAAACCGGACTAAATTCGAGTTATCTAGGTGTTCTCATCCGATCTCCCTTGTCCGTTCATGTACCGATTTCTGTCCGAATTAGATCGGGTAAAGGTGTTTAACATGCATTTTAAAAGTCTGGTTGAGGTCTTATTCGTTTCTTTATCTGATAATGACTGCATGTAAACGCACTTAGTTGAAGTTGGATTGGATGAGGGACCAAATGCAATTTCTTACAATTAGAAAAGATGAAATATACTTGAAAGCAGCTGTAGAGTAGATTTAAGAGCTATAAATGTCTCTTTTTTTTTTTTAGAAATGCCAGTCATCTGTTATTTTTTGCTGGGAGAAATGCTCAGTGAGAATAGATGTGGTTCACCAGGAGTCTCACTCTGTACGAGGCCATTTCGATTTAACACCACTCCTGGCTCAATTCCATCGCTATTCCCTGATGGTTTGGGGAGTCTATTTCGCCTGTCAAACATGCTTTAGCGCGTGCGTGCACACGAAAACATGATCGTGGAGAAACGAAAGGGGGCATGTTTTGAGGTTTGTTTATTTTCAATTATAGAGCATCATTAAGACCTGGCAACACATTTGTTGAGAAATCTGAGCTCGGGGACCTTTTAATGGAAGCCCTCACATAATTAAACGGTTACAACCAATTTGGTATTGAATGGTCATCTGACGAATACTGCTTTGGTGATAGTCATGTTTATTATTTTGTCCTACCACTTTGACCTGACTCAGGAAGACTTTAGTTCTCATGAATCTTATTTAAAGACACCGTCCACTCTGATGTACTTGTATTCGGACCCCCTCCCACCCAGAGACCCTCCAGATGGGGCCGTGTGGTGTTTTGGATAGATTGCCCTTTCTTGCTCTGCAGAGGATGTTGCAGCCTAAAATATGTGCGGCCTGTGAAGTACGCCCCTCAAACGAATTCTACAAGTCAAGATAAACATTTTTTTGTTGACATTAATGCATCTGGAACATGTAAAAGCCTAAATATTGGGGCGCTCTCTTTAATATAATGTCCAGTTTCTATACAGTTCCTCGTCTTGACTCCCAAGCCCCTTGGGAGTAACCTGCATTTGTGATCAAACTCTCAGACTCCAAAGTAGGGGGGGGAACCAGTTCACTAATTTGTGTCGGGTTATCCAGGTCCTGCCATGACAAAATGTTTACTCATCTTTTGCTTCAGTCAGATGGCTAATGACATAATCTCTCTCTTGGGCTTTGAATGTACACCACACATCGTACTGCTGATCTACCAAATGTAATTTTACTGTGCAAACGGCCGTCTGGAGCACTAAGACTCTTTAATATCAGAGGTTTACACTGCCCAGGGGGCTGTGTGGTCAGTAAGATCCAATGTAGTAGGATATAGTATGTACTACAGTAGAAGTACAAATATGGATCGCTCCCTCTCATAACTCTGTCCAGAGAATGACAATGAAGGCAAACAAGAAAAGAGAAATCTATTTGGCAAAGTTGGAACATTTACAAATTCACAAGGATATGCAGTTCCAAAGATTGATTGTATCGGTCTGGCAAACTGGTACTTTTAAGTGTTATAAAAACATTCAAAGTTTTACAACATTAAATAATGTTATATTTATCATCAATTGTGTGTATAAAAAAGCCACTGAATTGTCTACATATGTTATTGCATATGAAAGACCAAAAGCAACATGTGTGTCAAATCCATTTTATTCAATCAAGAGTAACTTCTTTTCACTGGACTCGACGGACCAACAGTAAATCACTGATAGAACATTTTCATTTTTTCCCTCAAACTATGTGCTATTTATTTTGCTCCGGGTTTTCACTTTCACAACTGTGAAAACGGGGATAAAGTTTCACAACTGATAAATTGTACTCCAGACACTCGAATAAGTCACAGATCTGGAAGCACTGGAGTAAAATGTATCCGTTCTATTTTATCCAATACAACTCAAAATCAAGCCTCATCTCTCCTGAACAGCATCTCTCTAAATGTAGTAGTTAATAGAAGGCTGAGTATTTAAGTAGACCAGCGAGTGGGTAAACGCTCTGATGGCTAAGTGCATGTGCGGAAGAACATTTAGCTTTTATAGCAGACGCTGCTGCCCCAAGGGGCTTAGTTACGACTGAGGCTGAGAAAAGTCTCATACAATCACAATGGGGGTTACTACAAAGGCGATACTCGAGTATGTATAAAAAAAAAACATCAAAAAAACTGGGCGGGATATGATTATGATGATGATTCAGGACCTGGTCCGATCGCTGGTAAGCATAGAATTTTCTGGTGTTCGGTTAAAGGTGACATATTATATCGCCAGGTGTAACACATCTAGGTGTGCTATCCCAGCACACCTAGATGTGTGCTGGATAGATCAGTGAACCGGCAAACTCAGTGGACTTCAGCAAACGTTGCTCATCTCTCCGTCATACTTCTAGGTGGACACGGCCACTTTTGATGTCAAGAGGCCGATTTTCTAAACGGCGTTTAACCGCTAATCACACTCACACCCGTTGGTTTAAAATGTCACCGTTAAGACACCTTTGTTTGTTTTTTTCAGAGGAAAAAGTCCAGGTGTATGCAAAAGTACAACCTGCAAACTCTGATTCCTGAAACCCTTTTCCCCCAACGGGTCGACCCGAACTAGTCAAACTTCATGACTCCTTCGAAGCCGTTGTAGGTGAAGGGTTCCCGGACGGGGCTGCAGCTCTCCTGAGCCAGGCAGGCCATGCGGTTGGTGTCGCAGCTCTGCTCCGACCGGGGCTTGATGTACACGGCGTCGGGCGACTCGCTGGACGGGTCCACGTCAAAGTAGTTGTGCGGCCGCAGGAGGACACCGCCGCCGTTCCCCACCGTCACCGTGTTGGGGACGTCCTCGGCGTGCGGGATGTGGAGGAAGCCCGTGGTGATCCAGGCCACCAGATCCTGGGTCAGGGACAGGGTGGAGTGTTTTTAAAAAAAAATAACTGGTCGGTCGATGACAGTGTGTGAGTCCGATGTGCTTGCTCTGTTCGGGGGGTGAACGCACTAGCGGTGAACTTCTCCACCACCGCCGCACGGTTCTTGGCTGAACGATTTGGGGAAATTAACCAATCGTGATTATTTCGACCACGATTGCGTTTTAGTATGCGGTTTTTGTGAAGCAATAAATCATTCTACGGCATGACCAACACAACATTGGAAGCAGTCCCATATAAACAGCTCTTATCTTTAGGCCAGGCATTTGTGTTGAGATGAATGGACGCATGAATTGATATTATAACATCTTTATCTAACTATTGAATTGCAAAAGAAAGTAACTAACAATTCCCTGCAGCCTTCGCGATTTGCTTATCGCGTTCTTTCCCACTGAGGCTCATTGAACTGAGTGCACACCGGTTGCGCCATAGTGCAGCTGAGCATGGTGTCACCGCAGCCATTAGGGGAGGATGATTCCCTCGTTTCATTTGCGGTTGGAGGAGATACCAGGTGGTGCTGGGAGTTATGACAGTGTTGGGAATTATAACGGGAGCGGGAATTATGACAGGGGTGGGAGTATGACAGGGGTGGGAGTATGACAGGGGTGGGAGTCATAACGGGGTTGGGAGTTATAACAGGTGTGGGAAACATGTAGGGCTGGCCTGAATTATTCGAATATTCGAATACTCGTTCGGAAAATTAGTATTCGAAGCTTAAATCAGTATTCGGAGCTTCGTTTTTTTTTTTTTTCACGTACGTGACGTTACCAGAGCGAGGGAGGCAAACTATAAGAGTCAGCGACACCAAACAGAGAAGCGAGAGAGGTGGAGGAAGAATAGATATCTTGTTTCCCTTTACTTTATAACACAACATTAGCGAGATCTCTGGAGGAAAAGTAATACTTAAAACCTTAGCTTAGTTGTTTGTTTACGTTCGCTGTACAGCGCCGCGCCAATCAACTGTGACTGGCTTGCTGCAGAGCGTGAGCGTCTTGGAATACCCGGTCACTATAATGGATACAATATGGACACATAAGACAATCAATATTCGGTATTTGTTATGGATTTATTGTACAAATTCCCTGAAAAGATGCACGTTCCAGGATGAATTGAAAGGCTGAGATGGCAGAGAACAGCTGATATGGAACAGAGCAACAGCTGTCCGCTTTCACGGGGAAAAACTAAGGAACTTCAACCTACTTAGGCCTACTAATTAACGTTCAAAAGCTATTAAATCTTCAACAAAATATGCAGATACTGTCAAAATCGGTTCCAGGGAGTATATAGGGATTATTAATGTTGTTTTTTATGGTGTTTTTTTCTGGAACGAGTATTCGAATATTCGCTCGGAAAAACCAACGAGTATCCGAAGCCTGAAAAATGGCATTCGGGCCAGCCCTAGAAACATGACAGGGGTGGGAGTTATCAGGGGTTGGATTCATAACAGTGTTACAACGGAGATGTATGTCTTGTTAGGGGATATAACAGTGATGGAAGCCATTAAAGTGTCAGGGGCTTAAAATAGTTAATTCTCACCAGTGTCGTGAGAATTGTGACACGTGTGCGGAACGACGTGAAGAATTACACAAGCATCGAAAGAATGAGTCCCACTGCGGCCACTTTAACGTGTATCCCAGCAGCTGAGGAATGCTTAGCTGAGCATTGTGTGAGAGCAGCCATTCATTGGAGCCATGCCACGCTCCGCCTCATCGGTCATTGATTAGGGGTCAACGCAGACTAGGGCTTTGACTTTTGCCCAAAAATCATATTCGAAGTTCGTTTGTTGATTAATATTCAAATATATTTGAATATTTATTGACAATATTTTGACCATTAAATGCCTTCAGTAAGACCTGGATTGGGCTTCGCGAGGTTTGTTTACCGGTGTTGCTATGGTTACCGGTCTTGCGTGTTCAAACGGTTTATTAGGTTTCTAATAAATCGCTGTCTAATCAATACTTCCTCTTCCGTGGTCATTACAATATTATGAATAGACTGCAGTCGGGTTCTCCGACGTCTCTCCCTCTTGGCCTGCCCATAACAGGTTCCAATATTAAGGGCTGTCTAATATTTGTTCGAATTTTGATTTATTTTTTGATAGTCTAATTATATTCGAATAACGAAGTTCGGAGTCAAAGCCCTAACGCGGACAGTGTAAATACCTCGTTGTCGATGCTCTCGTTGTCCGCGATGTACTTGCTGAAGTCCACCGCTGGGCTCCAGATGTCGTTCTGACTGTACAGACTGCTGCTGGTCTGCTCCGCGTCTTTGTGCTTGGTGATAGCCACCTTGTATCTAGAGAGAGAAAGTTTAGATTAAGATGGTAAACAGACTGCATTTATACAGCGCTTTCCTAACCGGTGGCCACTCGAAGCACTTTGCAGTATTGCATCCCATTCACCCATTCACCCACCGACGGCGGTGTCAGCCATGCAAGGTGACAGCCAGCTCTTTGGGTGCAGTTAGGGGTTAGGTGTCTTGCTCGGTGACCCCTCGACACTCGGATGGAACTAGCAACCTTGTGGTTACCAGCCAACCCGCTCTACCTCCTGAGCCTCTTGCTGCCCCATTAGGAGCGGCGATCTGAAGGCTAAGCAGAGACTGGTGTCTCAGAAGGTTTGGTTCAATGCTCTTCCAGCCATTGGGGACCTGGGTACTTCCGGTTGTCAGATTCCAAGGAACAGCGTCCAGAAATACAGAACCCGGATCCGAGGTGTTTGACCAACACACAGTGCTCATGAAAACACGTCGTCCATCAGGCACAACAGAGGAACGGAATGAGTAGCTTGTATATCACTGACAAATTGACGGTTAGAGGAAAAACGTAAGCATCAATTTTTTACTAATATTCTCTTTAGCAACCTTTAGCTTCCCCTCCGCCATCGAACCGTTAAAGACCCACCTCGACCACGACATGGCCTTCTCCTCCGGCGCGCTCTCTGGGAGGGGGTCCCCGGCGAAGGTGGTGACCTGGAGCCGGTAGGAGCGCTCGTGGCCCCAGCGGTTCAGCGCCCTGCTGGCGACGTGGAGGTAGCGCGGCGTCACGGTGCCGTAGCGCAGAGCCGCGGCCTGCGGGGGTTCAAAAGCAAAGCGTGAAGCAACAGCCAGGTGGACGGTCACGGGGGCCAAACGGGGCCTGGTAGAGCTGCATAGGTACGACTCACGAGACGCAGAGGGAGAGAGAGAGAGCGAGCAGGAAAGAGCCAGGATTTCAAACGAAACAGCGTAAAACAACCGTAGTCCATCATCGAGATGATTCAGAGAAGGCAGGCCTTGATTGGTCAGAAACGACCTGGGAGGGATCCCGTTCTGAGGTCAACTACGCGGTCCACTAGAAACAGACGTTCGTCTCACTGCACATTGCGCACACTTACAGCTGATAAAGGCTATGGCCTGCGCAGCAAATCTCAAATAGTCGCTCTTAAATCGTACCTACAGCACCTTTACAGATTTACATTTTGTAAGTCCTGTTCGAATCTGCCTTTGAGAGCCAAAATGTAAATTTATTATATCTTTACATTTTTGTAAATATATGTTATCCTATCTTTGGAGCGATTCGGTGGCATGACTCCCCATATACAGGTATACATAAACCTTAAGGAAGGCCGATCCCTAACAGCCATCCACCGGCATAAGCCCTGCGTTTTAGATAAAAGATGGATTCAGAAGGAGAGAGGGACCTTTTCCGTTGTGAGTTGTTCCTCGACCAGTTGAGGAACCATGGCGTAATGGCTCGGGTTCCAAGGCATCGACACGTTGGTGTACTTCATGTCTTTGGTCAGGAACACATTTTTCACTCCTGTGGAGAACATGGGCAACATTTTTACAGACACACATAGCCGTTCATTTTCAACATGATTTGCCATCCAACCATAGATATTCTTTTTTCAGCAGCGGGATGTATCATTTGAGCATTTGGTTTCATGAAGAATGATCGTGGGAAGAAGTTTGGAGTGTATCACCGAGCATTTCAGAGAGAAACAGGTTTAAAAGATTATAATAGGAGAATAGGCAGTGGGCAATGCTTTAGACTGATTGGTTGAATCATGGAAACAAATAATGGAAAACTGTATATTAGATACATGTACATTTAAAAAGAGTCATGGATCTTTGATAATTTGTTTTGTGGATCACATTATATTACTAATAGCCAAGAAGTTTGTACAATACCAATGTAATGTAGTGCAGTAAACCGTAGTAAAACAATATAAATGTTGTATTCAACACCATGAAATTCATGGAAACAAACATGTATTATTGTAATGTTATATTTGATACATTACATATTGTTGCTTATATAGCTGTATGTATATCTATGGTTGTATTGATATTGTTAGGTGTCTTCTTGTTTGACCGAGGGAGAACCCCAAAAGATGATGTTGTGCTTTGGTATGACTGAAGATATATGGTTCATTCATGATGCAACGTGGTTCACACGTTGCATCAAACCAGAGCATATGCGACTGCAGGGAGCAAATCAATTGGTAATTTTAGTGGGATTAATCTAGCGGTCCCTTGCCATGTTTGTATTGATTGATTTATTGATTGACTTCTGTACAGATCAGGGGCGTATCCACATGGGGGCCAGTGGGGGGACACGGCCACCATTGGTAAGAGGTTGGCCCCCCGCTGGGCCCCCCAAGAGTCCCCCACGAAGAAATGAAAGAAAAAATCCTGAACGGAAATGGTCTAAAGAAAGCTGAAATACATGCATTATTATTTTGATTTAATTTTGACTTATCATAATAATTAATTTAAAGGCTTATATTTTCATATTATAAATAATTATGGCACAGAGAGATTGATACCCACAGACGTCCATAGGGCTATGAGACAAACACTTCCACCCCCCCCCCCCCCCCCCCCCTCTTTACGCCTTAAAAATGTGAATGCCAATATCGCACCAGAGCAATGAAGACCAAACTATACTTCAGCACTCACCCAACACATCCATGTCCACTTTGAAGTTGACAAAGTGGGTGTGAATGTTCCCCAGGACGTTGTCCGCCACCTGGTGGCCGTATTTCTTACTGCCCTTCACCAGGTAGGACGTGGACATGTAGCCGGTGGCGTGCACCTTGGCCTCCAGCGCGCCGTTCTGGTAGAACACGAAGTCCCACATGTAGTCGTAGTTGCCGATGGCCGTGATGGTCCTGAACACCAGGGCGCTGTTCACCAGCCCGCCGTAGCTGTTGCTGAAGAAGTCGGAGAAGTGCCTGCGCAGGGGCTGTCCCGTGTTGTGCTCGAACACGCAGATGGAGTTCTTGTAGCGCACGGGCGCCGACACGTCCATGTAGCGGTGCGTGGTGATGTAGGTGGCGTCGTAGGGGCAGTCGACCCCCCGCGCGAGCTCGTGGGCGAAGCGGCCAATGCCGATGCTGGAGTCCAGGAACTTGGTGAGCGCCATGCCCGGCGTGACGGAACCGTACACCGACATGGCCTCCTGCACGCTCAGCTCGTACACGATCCGCTCGCCCTTGAAGCGCACGTCGAACGCACGCATGCCCGTGAGGGAGCTCAGGCCGAAGGCGAAGCTCCAGTCCAGGTAGAGGACGTGATTGTTCTCCACGCTGAAGCGCTTCCCCTCGGGGTAGTACTGCAAGGGCGGCACCTGCGGGGTGGATGAACCCGCATTTAAGACTTGCACAAAAATGAGAGAGTTCGGGAAGTCTGAAGTATGAAAGATAACGACTTTATTATCGCTTGCGAGGATGAAAGCACAAAGCCTTGAGTTTGTTTGCCAAAGACCCAAAGAGTCACCCCTGCCTAAATGCCCCATTGCCTCATCCAATGCACTCTTTCCGTGCGTAGATTTAGTGCGCTGTTTACCGGTTTTTGTAGCAACAAACATTTAAAGGTCCCATGGCATGCCACTTTATGGATGCATTAATATAGATATAAGTAGCAGGATTTGAAGACGTTCCCGAAATTCAGCCTTGGTGCATAATTACAGCCACTACGAGCCAGTCACACATTGAGCTTTCCCCGAATGCGCCTTATCGATATCTGTAGCTTTAATGCAAATGAGGAGAGAGGCGGGTCATGAGGAGGGTGGGGGTGTGGCCCTGAGCAGCTTGCAGCCACGGTACCATGCGCTCTGCTAACAGTGGATGTATCGCAATGGCGAGGCGCACAGAGCCTTTAGCCGTGTTCTGTAAATATTCTAGAAGGAACACACGGGAGTCCTGGAGCTCTATATGCGCCATACCACAACGGTTATCCAAATAACAAGGAAGTGTACAACACTTGCGTTACAGTCCTAGAGCTCTATATCTAAATAATATCATATAATACATAGATATCTATATCATACAATGCATATGATCATGGCCAAAAGCTGTGTGAGCCTCCAGGCGATATTATGAATCACAAACGACTTTGTCGGGTTCTGCGACGTCTCTGGTTCTTCCACTTCCACATCAACCTGAAGTACACTGAACCGCGTGCTGCCTGCTGCCGGCTGCCCGCTGTTGGGCGGTGGTGCCTCGCGGCAGCCGGCGGCAGGCAGCATGTCGCAGTTCATGTATTTCAGGGAGTCAAAGCCAAAGTTCCTTTCCCCCCAATTCCTTCTCAACCATGGCTGAGATAACCCCCACTACAGTCTCGTTGTGGAAATACAAGAGGCGTCAAAGAACCGACGTGTTATGCGCCATAACACCAACAGCTAACACTTGCGTTACAGTGTGTGTAATCACACACACACACACACACACACACACACACACACACACACACACACACACACACACACACACACACACACACACAAACTGTCGTGGAAATATCAATCATAACTATAAATATACAATCACATACAAATTATATTAACCTTGTTTATATAATTATTACATTAGAAGGAACTGTATTCATTCTCCCTGTATCTTAAAACACATCCCTTCCTCTCTTTTAACTGAGAGAGGTTAAAGGACAATTCCGGTATTTTGATCATTGAGCCCCCTTTCTGGTTTGTTTAGGATGAAATAGAGTGGGTGACACCGAAATTTGAACTATTAGTCCTTTCTCGGGTATTTGGCTCATTTTGAATCGCTCCTGCCTGCTTCACAATGGTTGTCTGTGTGCATGCACAAACCTGTCAACCCAGCAACCCTAAACGTTAGTGGTTAGTGGCATTGGTGAAGTTTAAAAAAAAATTATCTGTCGTGTTTTATTGCACATTTATCGCCAGTTGATTTCAGTTGGAAGACTCATTACTGCACGATGATATTACTCCGCCGAACTGGAAAGGTGGGCTGTTTACGTTGGTTTGAAGTCTTGTACCGTGAGCACCTCGGATTAGGGAAAATCACATAGAAAATCACTGAAAATGGAATATGAAAGGTGGCTTCTGGAGGACGCACTCGATTTTGAGTTTGACCGCAGAGGATATAGTTTTGAACCAGAATTCACCCAAGAGGAGCTACGTGAGATGGAGGCTAGGGCTACGGAGGCGCCTGAAGCTCCGGCTGAAGCGGTCCCCAGGATCACGGGCGGGTGGTGTGCCTGTGGGAAGTGCAGGCAGATGCCGACGGAAGTCGAAAGTAGGTGCTGCACGGAGTGGGACCTTGTGCGGAAGTTTATATGCGGGTTGTGAGATAAAATGGTTCCAATTAGCAACTAACAAGGATGGAAACCATAGGCCTATATTGCGCCGATAATTTTCTTTTAAACTTCACGAATGCCACTAACCACTCGGTTACTTGCACATTTTTGCAAACGAACGTTTAGGGTTGCTGGGTTGACAGGTTTGTGCATGCACACAGACAACCATTGTGAAGCAGGCAGGAGCGATTCAAAATTAGCCAAATACCCGAGAAAGGATTAATAGTTCAAATTTCTGTGTCACCCACTCTATTTCATCCTAAACAAACCAGAAAGGGGGCTCAATGATCAAAATACCGGAATTGTCCTTTAATGTAATTCGTATTTGAGTTCCCACTGGAGCCAGCAGTCTGGTATTGAAATCAGGCCAATCGACTGACTTCTTTGTTGTGTAAACTGTTTACAGCCATGTCTTGCAGACATGTCCAATATCCACCTATTGTATTACAAATTTACTTGGCCTAAGGTCATGAGAGAACTTTCTCTTCATCACACACACACACACACACACACACACACACACACACACACACACACACACACACACACACACACAGACACAGACACAGACACACACAGACACACACAGACACACACAGACACACACACGTGTGTGTGTGTGTGGCGCTCGCATGGTCGTGTCATTGGCGGGCCAAATTCTCTGGGCAGGCAAGGCAGAGAAAGGTGAGGAGCTTAGAACCCTTATGACGAAATAAGGGACCACATTCCAAATCAGCGCGCTTCAGCCTCCGTTTTTCAAAGGCGAGCAGAACACCTAGTGCTCGGTTTACACCGAAAGCAAGTTTTAGCCATTGGGGGACCATAGGCAGGCTAGGGGGACTCATATTTATGTAAGAAAACCTCATAAAGTGAGATTTTCATGCTATTGGACCGGTCAAGCTTGAGGCCGCCTAAACCCTTCACCTGGCTTAGGAGCCATAATGATAACAGTTTAGGGAGTGGAGAGTGATACCATGTTCACTCAAGTTTCTCCACAATTATTGGATTAACATTATAGCGTATAGGCAAGATAATAATTACATATTATCATTAAATGTAAGAGTAAAATCTCTCCCATACCTGCAGGGGTCGGACCTTGGGCTTCAGGGAGCCGTAGTCGGGTGTTTCCTTGTAAACGATTTTGCTCACGTTGCCAGCCTCGTATTGCGCTCGGAGGTCCTCCACCGTGTTGAAGTACTGACCGTTATAAAGCACGCGTTCGACGGTCCATTCTGACTCGTTCAGGCTCTGGTGTTTGACCTGGACCTCCAGCCCCACCGGGTGGATGTACATGCCACTCATGTCCCTGAAGAAGGAGATCCAGGTGATCCTGTCCCCGGATTTGACCCCGCGGGGCATCTGCTCGAACTCATTGATAGTTTTGTCCTTGTCCACGTCGAAGCTCTCCTTCAGAAGTTTAGGGAGTTTGGAGTATACCTGCGCGCGGGTAAACTTAAAGAGCAACGCGTACTCCCCGATGGTCACCGTGCGCGCACTGATGGGCAGCGTCTTGTTGTACCTCTTCTGCGTGACGTCTGTGAAGTTTGTTGGGTTGGGGAGGGGGCCCACCACGTACTCTATGATCTGACCGTTCGCGCCGTGGAACACCACGACCGTCGCCTCCCGCGAGGGCTTGGTGCTCTTCTGGTCAAGGTAACCCAGCGCGTCTTTCTTCTTGGGTAGCGACAGCTCTATGAGAAACAGAAAGTTCTGCGACGGTTTGGCCAACGCGTCGTTGGTTAAGTCCAGACTCTTCTGTCCGAGCATGAAGTCCCGCACCTGCGTGTACTCATCGCGGGTCAGGTCGGCGAACACCATGCTGCGTGCGTCGTGCTTCCCTTTGGGCGGGAAGCGAGGCTTGACGGCGCATCTGGGCGCCTTTTCGGAGCTCATGCAGAGGAAGACGATGTTCATCGTGAGAGAGACGACGCCGACGATGGCCAAAGTCCACTTGAGACACGAATGCAGCCTGTTCGCTACCATTTTGCTGAACTTCACAGCGACAGTGTGGGTGAGAAAAAAAAAGGCAAGCGAGGGGGGCTCGATCGAGAGACCGCTGCGCTGAAGAAGAGCCCCTTGACGCAAGTAGCGGCTCCAAAAAATGTGCTTGGAGAAGACACCACCCATCCCCCGAACTACTCCCCCATTCCCCACCCCAAACAAAACACGTCCCCTCCCCCATTTAAAAAAAGCCTCTTTGGGTTCGGGGGATTCGGAGGTTACGCAACGAATTGACGTGCATTCCATGTATGGAACTTCCCACCAGAAGTCCTTAACACACGCACTACATCACACACTCAGCCCATGCAACTCAGACAGACACACTCGACAGGTTGCCCTTATATTACCTTTAATGTTCGTCATTCAGGTGGTTATCCTGATGTCAGATCCAGCACCAGGCAGAAAGTTATTTCTCCTGCCATCTCGGGATATGAGAGGCGTTCTGGTGTAGTTCCTCTTGCCCCGAGAATGACCCCTCTGATTTATAGAGGGAGCGGAGCGGGCGACAAATAGGCCTACAACTGCAGATGCATGCGCAAGGCTCTCACAGAGCGCTAGTGAGGGTTTGGGTGAAAGTGCGTCCATGGCTTGGTGTTTCCGCTTCACTTCGGGCACGACCCACCGTGACGTATTATTTTACAACAAATAGACTATGACCTGGCCCACACATCGACAAAATAGGCTGCTTTGTTTTTTAATGTTTCATGTTATGGGCAAATTCAAGTTTATTTTTATTTTTTATCAAATTGCACACATGGCCCCCCTGGCTGCTGCCTGCGTAGGCTACTCCGCTTCTGCCCACCCGGCATATTAAAGCTCCCGTAGTCCTATGGGCACCCAGACACGATTGACTCTCATTCACATGGGATTGAATGAGGGTGGGTGCCGTCTTGAAGCATGATAACCATGAAGTATTTTAATCAGTTCACCAAATACTTAGTTCACCAAATGTATCAAATTATATAGGCCTACCTGTATTGAATGAATGCGGTTATTTTAAAATTACCAACATACAGGAATCCACATATTTTTTCAGAAAAAGTAGCCTGAAGCCTGATCCAGATTCTTTGGCAAACAAACCAACTCGTGTTTTGTTGTTACATCTCTGCAATTGATAAAAAGTCTCTATCTTTCAAACTTTGGCTTTACCTCTTATTTTGTTCAAGTGAGTTACCACAACATACCGCACGTTTATCGACGACATAAACCCCTTTGTCACACACTCTGCAACTAGATGCTCATGGACCAACCCAGCGCTAGGCCAGAAGTTCAGAACAACCGAAGAGACGAGCGAATGACAAACCGGACAGTTTTTTGAACCAGCATGTGCATGGTCCTCCTTTGCAGCGTGCAGATGTTAGGCAGTGGAATCTGCATTTGCTGGAGGGTTTTATAACCAGTGGTCCATTTTAATTGTATTGCTTTTTTAATTGACTCCTTTCCTCACCGTATTCCTCCCTTGTTAACACTTATATATCCAATATTCATCCCTTTTCCTTCTCTTTGTTCTTGGATAAATTGGATACACACACACACACACACACACACACACACACACACACACACACACACACACACACACACACACACACACACACACACACACACACACACACACACACACACACACACACACACACACACATTCTGGTTGTCTTTGATTTCATAACAGATGTAGTAAGGTTAAGCCATTAACCACTTAATCGTCAAATCCCGCCGGCGGGCAAGTTTTCGTCACACCAGCCCTTCCCCCCAACATGCTGGGTCAATTTTCGGCATCATACAGTTGAGTGTTATAGTCATGTCATACACCGTTTGAAAGCTTACAATCTCAGGAATGTCATCCAATGTCAACCATATGGTGGAATAGTACATATGTTTAGCGAATATAGATCAAAAATATCCTAGTGTCTTAGGTCAAAATAGCCCCCCTCACCCTCCTCCTCCCTGCATTCTAACTTTATCGTCGTTGTGGATATCCTTAGCAATTAGTTGATACTTCATGCTGGTCTTGAAATGTTCATAAGAGTCAGCAGAAACCGAATATAAATATTATTTTAGTGTAATTACATTGTGTATATGCACAAGCCATCTTATACAAAGCAGCCGAAAAATAGAAAACCGAAACGCTACTATGTTTTTTTGTAGAAAACTGCGATTCAGGGTTTGATTTCCGCTAATGTCGACTCTTATTAATTGAATCCACTGTGTTCGCCAGGGTCTCACGGTGACACAGAAACCTCCCACATGTCTGTAAGACCAATACTTCCTTGTTTACAAGCCTTACAAGCCAATGAGGCGATCACTATCAAAACGGGGCATGTATACTTTGATTGACAGCTACACCAGCAAACAGCAAGGGTCGGGGACGGGCCTTAGATATCCTAATAGCCAATGAAAATACCTTTCTGACGATATCCAGCATGTCAAACAACGTCTCACGTGTGTTTGAGAAAACACATGCGCACGGGGTGTGCGTAAACTAGCAGGCTCTTCCCCAGAGTTGGATAGCTAAAAATTTGATTTTTGTGTGATTAAACGTGTCTCATTATATATCAGAACATCTGGTATGCTATCTAAATGGTTCACAAGGAAGCCCAGAGGGTAACCTTTCATTTGAGACCAAGATTATGCTTCTACATGTTTGGGTTCACTTTTGTTTACAGTATGCATTTTGGGTAGCCAAAGGTATTTTTTGGAGTCTACAAAAGGACCCTGACCAGAACGAATGGACATATCATTACATAAAAGGAGCTGGAGGCTTCATCTTTTATGCTTTGTTGATCTGCTTTTACACAAAGCATCACAAGACCTAGGGCTAGGGCTCAGTAGTGTTTCCAAGGGATATGGAGTTACCCAGGGTACTACAATCAGCTTGGTTTTGGAGTTGTGTGTAACCGGCCAGGAGGAAAAACAATATTGTAGTCTTCCCAGCACTGTGAGAGTAAATTTGTTGTTTCCCTCTCAAACGTGATTGGATTGTGCAGGCGCCACTGATTAGGACAGCCTTCAGCCTATCAGCAATCACCTTTGCCTTCCGCCAAAGTCAACTCCATGGTCAGATTTAGATGAGAGACGATTTTTGATTTGATTGATTAAAAAACAGAGAAGCTCACACATACATACAACTGTTAGCTGAATTTTCTTTTCTGATATTGCATATTTAAGTAAGCTGAGCAATTGTTTTTATGTTCTTGAGTATACTGTTATACTGTATACTATTGTGCTATTGCCTTGTGGGCAAGTGAGAAATGTTAAATAAATCAACATGGTAAAAAGATGAAAATGACTTGATTTTACTTTCAATTCCTTTTACATTCTCCAAGGTATTAACATTTTTCATAACTCCATGTAGGACGTTCCTATACATAAATGTAAGCACTGTTGCAGTAGTAATGCAATATTTTGAAAATGTACTATTGTACTCTTGGTACTCAAGTACTTTTAAAAACAAGTACTTTTAAAAACAAGTACTTCAGTACTTTTACTCAAGTAGACATCTGACTGTAGTACTTTTACTTGTACTTGAGTAAAATTTAGCAAGGGGTATCTGTACTTTTACTCAAGTAAGGAAGCTGTGTACTCTGTCCGCCTCTGGTAATAACATGACCAGGTAATAATGATAATATTCATTTTAAAACCTTGACATAATCTGTCAGATGACTATTAAATGACAGTTGACCACAAGGCGATTCTATCTATGCCTCCCCTTGAATTGCTTAATGTTTTAGTCGGCAGAGCCTTGTAATGCTGCGCAGCATGATGAGCATGATAAGGTGCAAGGAGCAGAAAAAGTTGACATGGGTGCTAATTTTCAGTTGAAAAAAAACACTGGCATTATTTTACCAGCTGAGGGCGTATTCATTGCCATAACAACGTGAGCCAATCAACAAGCAGCAGACGGGATTTAGTGTCTTATTTATTTATTTATTTATTTTAATAAGTTACTTATTTTATTTTAAATAAACATAATACCAAGGGTAAGAAGTTTTACAAGAATTTTGATCGTGCAAAGTCAAGACAGAGGCACTTGGTGTCTTTATTCATGCTTGAAAGATGAACATATTTTTTTTGAAAGGGAATAAGCTGATGAAGCTGACAATTGACCAATGTTTAATGTTTAAAAACATATTAAATTAAATGCAAACCCCAGTGAATCATATGCTCTTGTTTCTCTGTTTTAAGATTCACACAGACTTAGCAGTCTTGTTTAAATGTTACAAATTGAGTTAATAAACTGAACTTGGAAATTGACTTAAATTGTTGCAGATTGTATCTCTGCTAATCTTATTAATCTAAATAACTAAATATTAGCAGGTTCTCAATAGTAGGCTATTTCAAAGCCCCCCCAAACGAAGAACCTAGAATCGCCCTTCAACATACTTTGTACTTTTGTTACTTCATCAGTCCATTGCAGCCTTCCATTGTGTTTTTTTTTTAGTTGTTTGATGGGACTGCCAGTGTCTTGTGACACAAGGGGGGGTCTCACATATAAACAGTGGAACATTGTGCACGTGCACATGCACACAGCCGTGCCTATATATGGTGCTGCAAACGTCTTGTGTGTGTTGAACTGCACTTCTCTAACTTTCAGGTTGTAGTGTGTTGACACAATCTATGCGCTGCTAGACCACCACTGAGGAAGGCACGGCCACAGCTTCTAGCATGGAGGCTGATAGAAGGAAGCATCTTTTGCATTATTTTCCTGACCTTTTGGCATCAAAAGTTCTAAAAATGGCAGGCTAGAACTTGTAAAATGAGCAAGGAAATCAAAAGATGGGAGCTTAGGTGGCGCTATAACAAGGCCTGTAAGTTCAGCATTTAAATGGCCTGCCATTACCACTAGGAAGGTGCAATATGCATGAAACTTGCTGCACCATTCGTCATTATAAACAACTTTCAAATTTGCGACTCGTATGGTCAGAACATTTGGATATAGTGCAGTGACCACAACTTGACCAAAGGCCAAACCTAAATCTGATTGGTGACGGAGCTGGTAAAATCTGGAAACTCGGCACATATGTAACAGGTTACGATGGGACTGGTGTCCTATTCATAGCAATAAGGCCAAGGACGGCAGAGATAGTATTTTGCCAGTAGGTGGCAGCAAAGTATCAGGTTGTGTCTTAACGATTTTTTAATTAGGCCTATTTTCATTATTGAGTTTATAATTGGTTACATAAGTCTAATTTGTTATAGCGTGCGACATTACACAAAATATACATCAGTTAATCACTTGTAGGCCATCATTTTATGCATATTTTTCCTGTTTTACAGAGCAATCCACATTTGCAGCACCATTCATTATCTGAAAATATAGGCTATTGGCATGGAGGTACAACGTTCTAATCGTATATTCAACGTTTCAGACCACTGAGCGGAATACATAGGTGTGTATAGGGGGGTATGAGGTGCCGCATGTAAAATTTTGCTCCTAAATAACGTTCTTCACTTGTTCAACATTTAGCAAGAGCTTTGCTTAACTTTTTCCCGGATTTGGCAACTAAACACCCCTCAAAGCTACACTGCAATTTTCGTGTCACTTTTTTTTTACATAGATACAATTTTAAACCTAAATCTAAAGCAAAATCTTTTGCATGAATCGAAATCCTAAAACTAAATGCTGAATCAAAATCCTATATCTAAACCTACATCCTCAATCTTATTATAAACTATATAGCCTATCTAAGCCTAAATCTTAAATCTAAATCTGAGAATTAGCATAGGCTGTTATGTATGTATTTAGGATTTTGATATTGATTTAAGATTTAGTATTAAGATTTAGGATTTAGATCCTAAGCCTTCCTGGTCCTGGGTTGACGCTCACTGGTCATGTGGTGTGTAGTAAAGCTGAGGCCGAGCATGCAGGGAACCTAGTGCACACACACACACACGTACGCACGCACGCACGTCGCACACACACACACACACACACACACACACACACACACACACACAGTGGCGGACTCAGGGCGGGGGGCAGGGCGACCGCCCCCCCTCGTGGCTCAATGGTTGAAAAAGCGCGCTAAATTGCCCTTCAAGAGTGTCGAAAACAAGAGGAAATGCCTTATTGGCTGCCCTTTTCACGTGCAAAACATGATTAGGTGCCCTCTAGGGTGCTCCTTCAGGCAATAAATTATGATGATGTGCCCTCTAGAACAAGAAAATTCAATGAGTGCCCTTATAGTCCCCTTCTGCCCGTCTGGTGCCCTTCTAGTGCCCTGATAGTCCCCTTCTGCCCGTCTGGTCCTTCTAGTGCCCTGATAGTCCCCTTCTGCCCGTCTGGTCCTTCTAATGCCCTGATAGTGCCCTTCTGCCCGTCTGGTCCTTCAAGTGCCCTTCTGCCCATCTGGTGCCCTTCTAGTACCCTGATAGTGCCCTTCTGCCCGTCTGGTCCTTCTAGTGCCCTTCCAGTGCCCTTCTAGTTCCCTTCTAGTACCCTGATAGTGCCCTTCTGCCCGTCTGGTCCTTCTAGTGCCCTGATAGTGCCCTTCTGCCCGTCTGGTCCTTCAAGTGCCCTGATAGTCCCCTTCTGCCCGTCTGGTCCTTCTAGTGCCCTGATAGTCCCCTTCTGCCCGTCTGGTGCCCTTCTAGTGCCCTTATAGTCCCCTTCTGCCCGTCTGGTGCCCTTCTAGTGCCCTGATAGTCCCCTTCTGCCCGTCTGGTCCTTCTAGTGCCCTGATAGTCCCCTTCTGCCCGTCTGGTCCTTCAAGTGCCCTTCTGCCCATCTGGTGCCCTTCTAGTACCCTGATAGTGCCCTTCTGCCCGTCTGGTCCTTCTAGTGCCCTTCCAGTGCCCTTCTAGTTCCCTTCTAGTACCCTGATAGTGCCCTTCTGCCCGTCTGGTCCTTCTAGTGCCCTTCTGCCCGTCTGGTCCTTCTAGTGCCCTTCCAGTGCCCTTCCAGTGCCCTTCCAGTGCCCTTCCAGTGCCCTTCCAGTGCCCTTCCAGTGCCCTTCTAGTGCCCTTCTAGTGCCCTGATAGTGCCCTTCTGCTCGTCTGGTCCTTATAGTGCCCTTCTAGTGCTCTTCTGCCCATCTGGTGCCCTTCTAGTGCCCTTCTGCCCGTCTGGTGCCCCCATGGTTGAAAAAGTGTGCTAATTTGACAGTGGCTTTATTTGAAACGAGACTAGCAGCATTAGAAAAATGCAAAGGACTTCTCCAGGATACAGTGCCGATGGTTGAGTTTGCTGAGCTAACTCAGACAAATACACAACAAGATGATCAAAGCTCATGGATGTCAGTGCACCTTATAAGGTTAAAACGATTTCTGGAAAGCAAAAGGCACCCTGGAGAAAAGCTGCTTCTGTAACAGCACAGAAAAAAGAATGCAGGAAGGTTGAACGCATCTGGCGTAAAACAAAACTTCATATTCACCATGATATCTACAAAGAGAGCCTCCATATAGATAGTTAACAACTCTCTCCAGTCAGGCAACTTCCCAAAAGCCCTGAAAACTGCAGTTATTAAACCCCTTTTAAAAAAGCGGAGCCTAGATACGTCCATTATTAACAACTACAGACTAATATCAAATCTACCCTTCATAAGTAAAATCATTGAGAAAGTTGTCCTCCAGCAACTTAATCACTTCCTGGCATCAACTGGTTGCTATGACACCTTCCAATCAGGATTTCAACCCCAGCACAGCACTGAGACCGCCCTTCTTAAAGTTGTAAACGACATCTGTCTTAACACACTCTGGCAAAACCGCAATACTAATGCTACTAGACTTCAGTGCTGCATTCGACACTGTAGACCATACAATACTTTTGGACAGGTTAGAAAACTGGGTGGGGCTTTCAGGCACAGTCTTAAATTGGTTCAGATCCTACCTACAAAATAGGAACTACTTTGTTTCCATTGGCGACTTTGTATCAGAATCAACCAACGTGATGTGTGGAGTCCCACAAGGTTCGATCTTAGGACCCTCTTTATTCAACATCTACATGCTCCCACTAGGGCAAATCATGCAAAATAACAATATTGACCATCATTGCTATGCTGATGACACGCAAATCTATGTATCGCTATCACCAAATGACTATCGGCCCATAGATCTGCTGTGCCAGTGCATTGAGCAAGTGAAAGACTGGATGTGCCGAAATTTCCTTCAGCTAAATGAGGATAAAACAGAGATAATTGTATTTGGTGCTAAAACGGAAAGGCTTAAAATAACCCAACACCTTCACTCGCTGTCCCTGAAAACCTCAATCAAAGCCAGAAATCTAGGGGTTATCATGGATTCTGATTTGCATTTCGAAAGTCACATCAAATCAGTTACAAAATCTGCATATTATCACCTTAAAAATGTAGCAAGACTGAGAGGGCTCATGTCCACCGAAGACTTACAAAAACTTGTACATGCCTTTATCACTAGTAAGCTTGATTACTCCAATGGTCTCCTTACAGGTCTCCCAAAACAAACTCTAAGGAAGCTTCAGCTTGTTCAGAATGCTGCTGCTAGAGTTTTAACAAAGACAAAAAAATGTCAACACATTACACCAATTCTTAAATCGTTACATTGGCTTCCTGTAGGTCAGAGAATTGATTTTAAAATCATGTTGCTAACCTATAAATCCCTACATGGTTTAGGCCCAAAATATTTAACTGATATGCTTCCACTACATAAGCCTTCTAGAACACTAAGATCTTCTGAGACCAATCTGTTAATTATCCCCAGAGTAAACACGAAACATGGGAAAGCAGGATTTAGCTACTATGCAACAAATAGCTGGAATAAACTCCCTGAGGATTTAAGACTTGCCCCAACTCTGAGCACCTTTAAAACAAGATTGAAGACTTTTATGTTTGCTTTAGCTTTCTGCTAAATCTTAAATACTTGGCCTTTATTTGACTAAAATGCCTTTTTAACTTTCCCTTTATTTTTCTATTTTTTAACTCTTTTGAGAAGAGGTGTATAAGGGTTAGAGTCCTGAGTTTGGATTAGTATAAGGGTTAGAGTCCTGAGTTTGTATTTGTATAAGGGTTAGAGTCCTGAGTTTGTATTTGTATAAGGGTTAGAGTCCTGAGTTTGTGTGTGGGTGGAATTCCAGAATAAGGCCTTTGGTCTGGGTTAGAGTCCTAGAATCTGGATTAGAGTCCTTGAATAGGAATTGCATGTCATCCAGAGAGACTGTTGATCTGATCTTAAATACATTGCACTTTCAATTTTACTTACTAAAAAGCCTTTTTAACTTTCAGTTTAATTTTCTATTTTTACCAGAAAGATACATGATCTGATACCAGAGAGAAAGGATAAGGGTTACTAGAATCCGGGTTGGAGTCCCAGAGAAAGTACCAAGTTCCTTTAGGTCGGGTTGGAGTCCCGACGCGGTTAACAGAAAGACTGTTGATCTGATCTTAAATACATTGCACTTTCTATTTTACTCATTTCTTTGCATATGTTTTCTTTTACCTATCTATTATTTTATTTCATTGTATTACATTGTTTATATGTGAAGCACTTTGAGTCTGCCTTGTGTATGAAAAGTGCTATATAAATAAAGTTGCCTTGCCTTGCCTTGCCTAAAGTGCCCTCTATGGTGGTGAAAATGAGAGAAAGTGCCTTGTTAGCTGCCCTTTACACGTGAACAAAAATTAACGAGTGCCCTAGGTTGCCCCTGATGATGATGATGTGCCCTCTGGAGCAGGAATATGGCAAACCGAAAAAAACATGTTGTGGTTAGCTATTGAGGTGCAGACGTTCCTCTCTTTGGTAGCTGACGAACGGGGAATGCGAGGCGTTGCTTTCATGTGGCGTCGCCATGACAAACATCGAGTGGTACTTAAATCTCCACTGGATAACGAAGCAAAAAGCAGATTCAGAGTATGTCAGTACCCATAGTGGAAAAGCGCAATTAGATGCCAAGTTAGAAAAACTTAATATTTTCAGTTTGCATAATCCGTTTAAAATGTTTATACATTTTTTGTGCGAAGATCATTCAAGTGTAGGTCATTTCATGCAAGAGAGACGATAATGGTCAGCTATCACCTCAACATGAAGGAAAACTTCCTTAAATGTTTCCGTAGCTGGCTGTCAGCGGTCAAAGACTGTATGGTAGCGGCACATTGAATTTTCTCCAGTCTAATTTTTACTTAAATGTTAGTAAAGATGAAAGCATTAAGGCACCCTCCTTTCTTTGGCTAAAATGTGAAAGTGCACAATGATGTGAACAACTAATTTTGGTGTTTCTAAAGTCGCTAGAATAAGGGAAAACAGTGTCTTTGAAGCAAATTTATTTTCTTGGGGAGGACCCCCAGATCCCCCGTTTAAGTTATGAGCCCAACTATTCTTTTAAGTTCTACATGGAGATGTAACAAGTGCCCCGAATGGGACCTTCAAGGCAGCGCTGCCTTTAAGGCTCTGTTGGGGGAACAAAACACCATCAAGTTAGAAAAAGCCACTGTGTCCGCTTGTGGGGCCCCATGTTGTCCAGAATGTGCCCTTTTTATTTTTTCGCCCCTGCCCTTCAAACAGTCTGAGTCCGCCACTGCGCGCACACACACACACACACACACACACACACACACACACACACACACACACACACACACACACAGAGGGCTCCAGTTGACATGAATCATATTTATTTGAAGAGATAATAAAGCCCCACTTATATGCTCAGCCTTCCTGCCCTTGCCTATACCACACCATGCCCTAATCTCAGTCCTTTCATCTAAAACCCACAGTTCACACAAAGGTCAACTGCAAAACATCTCATAATTACTAGCCACTTTAAAACTGAGTGAGCGAAGGCAGAACAGATAAAGTACGGACTGATAAAGTAACTTGTGTTTTCTTCTCAAGCAGCGTCTGCGTTACTGCATTCCTATTAGCCCCCCCCCCCCCCCCCCCCCGCAGCACAAAGCTGGCTCTTCGCCCTCACACATCACTCTCGGGCCATGGAACCAGGTTTGTCACATTAGTCGTTCACCTTGTCAGACCCGGTCGTAGATTCCGTTCATCACAGGTGCTTTCATCGTGCTTCCTAAGGACACCTCAAATGGGGTTGCGCACACTCACCCCTTCTGCCTTTCTATCACACTGTTGCTGTGCACTGTGGCCAAAATAAAAAGTGTTGTTTAAGAAATGTGGAGATTTTGCAAACTCGTGAAGGCGTCTCCGTGAATTCGTTTTTTTTTCCCACTAAAGAAACCACAGTTGATTTGGAAAGTCTGTGATGGTGCATGATATATACACTTACACTGCCCCTCGGCCCGAAACCCTTTAATCCCAATGCCCATAATCGGGGTACCCTTCAGCCGGCTAGCACTGTAAATTGTAGGACATCTCCTTAAGACTAGCCGGGGCCTTCGGTATTTCCTGGTGATGGTAGACTATGCCACCTGCTACCCTGAAGCCCTGCCCCTCCGTTCCCCCACTGCTAAGGATGGTGCAGTAGAAGGTGCGCTCGTGCTGCTGTTACCTCGGGTAGGGATAGCTCGGGAGAAATGAACAGACCAGGGGTTATGTTTATGTCAAGGGGGCTAAAATAAATCCTCTGTCGCCTCCAGGTAAAGCAGTTGAGAATGTCAGTGTACCGCCCACAATCAGACAGACGGGCGCGTTGAGTGGACTGCCGAATACATCTCTCTTTAATTTAACAATGCTGTTGAAGCTGTTTGTAACACCTGCATAACTTGTTCTACTGTGCATGAAGAATCTGCAAACAGCCTGGACAAGGCACATGGACACTGTGTAGTCTGGTGGGCAGTCTTTCGTTATCGTGTTTGTTTTGAGTCTAACGATGGAGAGAGAGCAATGGACGCACAAGCGCGAGTATATTCTGGCTATGGCCGGGAACATGGTCGGTCTGGGCAACGTCTGGAGATTCCCCTATCTCTGCTACAAGAACGGTGGAGGTGAGTAACTTTCACCCGGAGAAAACTCCTTCAAAAGTGCATCCTGCAGAAAACAAGGCACATGGCAGAACTGGGTTTACAAGTGCACAATGTGCATTATTTTTATCTTGTAGATAAACGTGGTGCTCTTATACCCGGAATTACCTCAATATTAAATGTATTAACCAAAAGTTGGGCAATTAAGAGAATGCCTAAAAAGTCGTTCCAGTTCCCATATGCAGGCCAGGCATGCCTGTGTAGAAATAGAGACTGCAAATTGACAGGTGGATGACAAACACCTAGAAATGTATAACCTAATGATTTGATAAATGGGTCTGCGTAATGTAATCGCTAAATCTAATGTAAATGGACGGGATGTTCTAATTCTTTTAACTTGTCCTGTCCCAGTGAACAGTCATTTTTCCTTTGTTTGTTCCTGAATGGAATGTGGAACTGTGGACTGACCCAGATCACAGCGGCATCTGTGTACACCGATGTTATCAACTGTTTTCCTTTGCAGAAAGTACTTTGGTGTATTACAAATCATTTATTTCAATCATACTTTTACTTTTTGTGCTTCGTTTAAAGTCTGATTGTCACGTACTTTTAAAAAGAAAACATGAACTTCTCAAAATAAAAATGCTAATTCTGCAACACTTAAAGGTCTCATGGCATGCTACTTTATGGATTGTTTTATTTCAGAATCAGAATGTCTTTATTGTCATTGCACAAAGTGCCGCGAAATTGGGGTAGAGGCTCTCAAAATAAGTTAATAATGCTTTTTAAAACAAAAACTAAATGAGAAAAAGGGTTATTTTTAAAAAATATGTATAGAATGTTAAAGAACTCAAACAAATGTATATATTTTAAAATGTCAGCCAATTTTAAAGGTCAGATTGGTATGATAATGGAATAATTTATAATTCTGCATTATTTAGAGAAATAACAGCTCTGGGGTAGAAACTGTTTTTTAGCCTGTTTGTTTGTGATCTGTTTGCCCTGTAGCGCCTGCCAGAGGGCAACAGTTCAAACAGGTTATGTCCTGGGTGGGATGAGTCTCGGTCAATATAGGTGTTAGTTGGCCCCTAACACATTACTTAAAGACGTTCAGCCTTGGGGCAGAATTACAGCCACAACAAGCTTTCCACAAACGGGCCGTTTCTTAGAGGCGGGTCAAGGTGGAGGGTGGGGGTGTGGCCCCGTGCAGCTTGCGGCCACGGTACCATGCGCAAGTGTTTACAGTGGATGTATCGCGGGGGATTGGCTCGGATTCATAATATCATCCGGAGCCGCACACAGCTCTTGGCCGTGTCCTGCAAATATTCTAGAACACTCCGGGTGCTCTGGCGGGAGTCCTTGAGCTCTATATCTAAATAATATAATATAATATATAGATATCTATATAATATATTATCACGGCCAAATGCTTTTATGCGCCACTGGATGATATTATGAATCTCAAATAACAAAGAAGTGTGCAACACTTGCGTTGCAGTGTGTGTATATTCACACACACACACACACACACACATGTTGCGCTCACACGGTCGTTGCTCATCGTCTCATTGGCGGGCCAAATTCTCTGGAAGGGCAAGGCAGAGAAAGGGGAGGTAACCTTGCCACCTTACGACAACATATGGGGCCAAATTCGAAATCGGAGCATCTGAGCTTTCATTTTTCAAAGGCGGAGCAGAATACCTAGTGTTCAATTTACACCGAACGTAATTTCTAGCCACTGGGGGACCATAGGCAGGCTGTTAGAAAACCAATCATGCAATGGGACCTTTAAAGTGGTATTGCCGTGTACTCATAAAAAGTGCCCTTATTTTAAATGTATTGTAAATTATACGTTAGTGTATGTAAATTGTATGTTAGTGTACTTACAGAAAGTATACTCAATTGCAAATACTTTTAAGTGGTAATTAGTCTACCACTTTTTGCTAATGGTTGAGTGCTTCTAGCCAAAGCACACACCCGTGTATGTAGCAAGCACCTGGTCTCTAGCCATTTAAATGGGGGATGTCACACACAAACCAGACATCTAACAGTTAAAGGAGACATATTATGGTGTTTTCCCAACAAGTAAACATAGTATATGAGTTCCATAAAACGTGTTTTTGAAGCTGTTTGCTGGAAATAGCTTTTAGGAAAAAAAATCTCGCGAACCGCTATTCCCCGCTGATTCAGTCCCTTCAGAATGCGCTGTTTCTGGTGTCTGTAGCTTTTAAGCAAATGAGCTGCTGCTGCCGAAGCTTCGGCGGCAGTCCAGCAGCTCTGTCTGAGAAGGGGATTGCACTCCCGGAACTGAGCTGCAGGGCTTCCGCTGAGCTCCCCACGCCGGAGCTGCTTCTAAAATGCGCAAACATCTCCGCCCAGCGCTCGTCCGCTTGGCCACAAAATCTTAGCTATGCTCTCATGGGAGGGGGATGTGGGAGGTAATATTTAAATGTGCCCCCGGCCCCGTCCTACGTTAGTCTGGTCCTACCAGACCATCGTACTTCATTTCATTTGTACAGAAGGTCTGGAACTGCTCAATTGACAGAGGTTCACTCACTTGGAAGCGAGTGTCTGTAAAAGTTTTAAAATGATTGGATCTGCCCAGTGCCACTCTGGATCTGCCATAACCAATTGCATAGCGTTTGGTCGTGACGTATGTCATGCGACGGGACCGGCTCCTTCAACACTAACGGAGCCAGCTGGAAAATCAAACTTTTCCCGAACCCGGTTGGGAGAAGCACCACAGCATCATGGCCACCAACAATACTCAGCAAAGCTTGTTCTTGCTCCGGCTTTAATTGATCGATTTTCGGCAGCGATCCCACAACAGACCGAATAGCTTCTCTCGTATCCTTCTCCATTGTCTGCCTCTGACTACAACTGAAACTGGCGCGCGAACTAGACGTCATCGTTCTCAGCCACTCCCTCTGTTCGCTGATTGGACCGCCAGAAATCTGGTTTCCATGGAACGCATTCATGTTAAGCAGACCCAGACCTAGTACTGAAGTGAAATGAAAATTGAGCGGAAGTAGGTAGGTGGGCGTTGCACGCCAGGCTATTCCTACGTAGGAGGGGGCGCCGAAACTGACTCGCTCGTTTGGTAACTGTAGGCGGGGTACTTTAAGAAATGCATATCTCAGTCAGAAAATGATGCACAGACCTTTTTCAAAGTTTGTACGCATGTGGGAGCACCAGAGCACGCATGTGGAGCTCACCCCAAAACCCAGGAAAAGTGTTTTTTTTTCATAAAATGTCCCCTTTAAGAATTTACCAAGTTGCGAAGTCTGAAGTAGTTGACGTTAATTCACCGTCCTCCGATTGACTTCAATTTTGAAATGTAAAGTTTTATAGTTGGATATTTAAAATATAGGTATTTAAATTATAAAAGTAGTAGCTGGCGATACTATGGAAGAGTATTAGGGCCAAATGTGCTTTTTCTTTCTCTGAGTTTAAAGTCGGAAAAGAGAGAATAAAATAATTCTGAATTCTGACTTTATCTCAGAATTCTGAAACTCCCAACAATTTTTGCATGTAGCCCTAAACATGACATGTTTACAAGGGATGATGAGTATGGTGCCAGTATTAGTTCTTCCCAGTGTAAAAGGTTCCTGTTTCTTTACTTCACAGGTGTGTTCTTGCTGCCTTACTGTGTGTTAGCTCTTCTGTCTGGTGTTCCCCTTTTCTTGATGGAGAACGCGCTGGGCCAGTTCACCCAGGAGGGAACCATCACCTGCTGGAAGAAGCTATGCCCGCTGCTAGAGGGTACGCTAAACTCCCAGTGTTTCTCACGCGAGACATGGAAAAACTAGTTTCACAAGGGAATTCAGATTCAGAATTGAATGGCAATAAAGTCATCAATACTGCACCTATACAGACAGCTAGCAAGCACAATACAGCCATATCACCGGGGACTTGGTACCCCTTTAAGTTGCTATAGGTAAGATTGAAGTGTTGTAAAGAGAGGGAGCTCTCTGCTCCCTCCCTAGTTTATCCATCATTGGGTGTTGGAATCATGTACTTTTTTCACTTTTTAACCAATCAATTAAACAAACGTTTTAGCTCTTACATCTAATAAAGCACCTTTAAACCGTATTGTCGGTTTTGCATCACGTTGTAGTTCAGCCGTAGCCGTGAATAACACAGCAATCTGCTCCCTCCTCAGGGGTTGGCTATGCCATTATGGTGATCCGGACATATTCAACAATATATCTGGTTATACTAGCGTATTCGCTCTTCTACCTGCTCTCCTCCTTTGCCTCCGTGCTGCCATGGACCACTTGCAGCAACGACTGGAACACAGGTCTGTGTGGATTTATCGGAGATAATATCAATTCCAATCTGTTCAAGCTACTTTCAACTTCAGAGTAACGTTTTGGAAGTTCTGTCAGGTCAGTAGGTTTAAATGGACACCTGAGGATGTAAAAACATAAAAGTGTACTATGATTCAACACACAACAGATGGTTGTGTGGAGTTGACGACTCCGAACATGACCAGCCAACACTACGCTGAATTCGGTGTCAACTCGACATCTAAGGCGCCGAACAATTCTGCAGTGATGGAGTTCTGGGAGTAAGTCAATAATGATGTATACTTGCTTAATAAATACTCTTTTGGTCTTTATATCCTCTGACAGGGGAGCGTGAATGTGTAACCATAGTGTCCATTCTTGCACGGATATGCATTATCCATTGCATTATATTGCAATGCGAGTGCTCCATAATCATTGATGGTGAACCAGATGCCGGCGTCTGAATGCCCCGATTTCCTTGCCGCCTTCAGGAGGCGTGTGCTCTCCATGTCCGGGGGGATCGAGGAGTTGGGGTCCGTCCAGTGGGAGCTGTGCGCCTGTCTCCTGGCCTGCTGGTTGGCCTGCTACTTCTGCATATGGAAGGGAGTCAAGTCCACTGGAAAGGTCAGTCCAACATCCTCGTTCTTATTCCAGCCAGCTAGTGCACTGAACACCAGTTTGTATGTCATGCATACGTGACAAACTACTACGTTGATATTTGTTGTTACAAGTACACATACATGACACACTATTGTAGATGCCTATGCTTGCTGAATACCCCCAATATTGTGGGTATTCAGTTTCGGTTTTTTCCACTATTGTGTGTGTGCGTGCATGTGGTGTGTGTGTGTGTGTGTGTGTGTATGCATGTGTTTGTGTGCATGCAAGCATGTGTGTGTGTGTGCGTCTGTATGTGTGTATATGTTTGTCTGTGTGTGTGTACGTGTGTGTCTGCATGTGTGTGAGAGTGTGCGTGTGTGTGTAGGTTGTGTATGTCACGGCGGTGTTCCCCTACGTGATGCTGGCCATCCTGCTGGTCCGGGGCTTGACTCTACCCGGAGCTTGGCAGGGGGTGGTCTACTACCTGAGGCCAGACTTCACCCGTCTCACACGCCTGCAGGTACCCACTGCTCTAACACCCCAGCATGGTTGAACACGTACATTAAAAATAGCTAACTACAACTACACATCTATCCTGGATAACCCAAAAGCCACATCCTCAAAGTATTGTTCAGAATGTTTGATGTTCAGCCGATTGAGTCGGTTAAACCAAGGAAAACTACAAATATCTCATCATTTTTGATGATAGCTTGGTAACGGTGGTACAAACGGTATCAGCTTACATAACTCCTCCTGCTTTGATGGAGTTTGTCATGTGTTATCTGTTAAAGGGTCATTCCGGTGTAAAATACATTTGGGATATGTTTTGTATGAGCGAGTTGAAACGTTTGTTTTTGAGCACAAAAAACGCATATAGAGACGCTTTCTTCGATTGGCTGTTTTTAGCCGATTCTATCAAAACACTATAAACGATGGGGGCACTGGTTATGGTAAAAACTAAATCGCTATTTTAAACCACTTAAAAGGCTAAAAGTAGCCCGACACTTCTTTGGTAGTATAATAAGGGTCTTAACATATAAAATGAGGCATTGAGAACTTTGTTAGTGTACAGATTGTTTATTAAAAAGGACATTTTATACACACAATACCATCCGTAGATCACCCGTCGACGCCATTTTGTTTTTAAGACTCGATAAGTAGATTGGCAAACACAGAGCTTGTGTGTTAATGACGGATGTCACAAAATCTGTGTTCGTCAATCTACCTATCGAGTTTTAAAAACAAAATGGCGTCGACGGGTGATCTAAGGATGGTATTCCAAACAAACACGCCCCCGTGTTATGTTGGGTGTAGTAATAACCAACACGAACGCGTTACTTTCCAGCCATCTCTTTATCTCCGTTCTTATATCAACTAGTGTTGGCTCGTTCATTCGCGAACCGGTTCGAATGAACGAGTCTTTAGGACGAACTAACCGGTTCGGTTCGTTCGTCTCGTTCACCATTCGATTCACCAGAAACTCAACTGAACGAACGAACGAGTTTCCGGTAGCACTAACTCCACTGAGTCTGACTGACTCAGCTGAGAACCGTGCAATGGCGTGCATTCCATGATGCGATTTACCTCTACCGGAAACCAGGCTGAATGAACAAACGATTCGCGAACGACTCCTCCCAGTTCAGTCGAGTTTCTGGTAGCACTGAGTCTGACTGACTCAGCTGATAACCGTGCAATGGCGTGCATTCCATGATGCGATTCACCGCTACCGGAAACTAGGCTGATTCGCGAACGACTCCTCCCAGTTCAGTCGAGTTCCCGGTGAATCGATTCACTGGAAACTCGGCTGAGTCGTTCGCGAATCGTATGTTCGTTCAGCCTGGTTTCCGGTAGCGGTGAATCGCATCATGGAATGCACGCCATTGCACGGTTCTCAGCTGAGTCAGTCAGACTCAGTGGAGCGACTCAAGAGGAGTCGCGAACGACTCCTCTTGGCGAACTGAATCACGCAAACTGGGTCACGGATTGAATCATTCAATCCACCACTAGTATCAACATACATTACATTCCTCTTCCCCTCCTCTCGCCTCTATCCCTCTGTTTTATTACGCCACCTAGAAGCTGTACAATTCAACTGACCATAACTGTATGATTGACTCAATGCAGTAGTGAACACAACACCCCGGCATTAACATGAGCGACCGAATATGAATCGGATATCGCTGAAAATACACGTGTAACAGCAAATGCGTGGCTTTGGTGCATCAGGTGTGGATCGAGGCTGGAACCCAGGTGTTCTACTCCTACGGTGTGGCTGCAGGCACCATCAACACCCTGGGGAGCTACAACAAGAAGAATAACAACTGTTACAAGTAAGATGAAACTCACAATCCCCCCCGTTGAGATGTGTATGCACTCCACTCCACTTCTGCATTATTTCTTTTTCCTCTGGCCGCCATGTTGTTTTGTCAATCGACTTCATCTTACTTGAGCAGTTAGAACCTTCGACCCCAAAAGTCAAAAAGTTGGTCTCGCTCAAATCAAATAATCCATCTAGGAACTGTGGTCATTTTAGTCACAGGCCACGCCAATTTTGATGCCACGACTCGGTCATAGGTACTTGAGGCAGATTTGCCTCCCCCCGAAAAAAAACAACCTACCTCAAAACACTACTGCAACTACATCACATGAAATCTGATTAATGTGGGAAGACAAGGTCTCGAAGGTGCCACTGCAGATGGCACCTATATTGTCCCTTCATAGTATGGACTTTGTGTTTTGTGTTCTTTTTGCTAGGGACAGTCTTTGGCTCTGTGCTCTGAACAGCGCCACCAGTTTCGTTGCTGGGTTTGCCGTCTTCTCTATCCTTGGATTCATGGCACATCAACAGGATGTCACCATGGACAATGTGGTGGAATCTGGTACACAATCTGTTTGGTTTTCATTCATGGCATGCATAGCCAGTCCCTGCTAAACACAGTCAATCCTAATGTGCATCTGCAGGCCCTGGTTTAGCGTTCATAGCGTTTCCCCAAGCTGTGGCTATGATGCCTGTTCCTCAGTTGTGGGCGGTCTGCTTCTTCATCATGCTCATCATGCTGGGCCTGGACACACTGGTGAGAACGAGAGCTTCAAACCCTGCAACTACAGCCATTTAGTTAATATAAACGTTATTCAAATTGCAGTTCGAACTGCTGTTGTAATATGCTGCCCTGCTGACGTGACCTCCCTCCCATCTCTCAGTTTGCCGGCCTGGAGACCATTGTGTCCAGCGTCAGCGACCTGTTCCCCAGGCAGATGAGGCAGCCGTGGCGCAGGGAAATGTTCCTCGCCGTTTTCTGTCTCGTCTCCTTCCTCGTGCAGATCTTGCTCGTCACAGAGGCACGGACAATTCATGTAACCGTTTCACAGAGGGTTTAGTGTAGGGCAAGACACATGTGTCCCTCATAGCAATAATTATGGATTTGCTCCTTTTAAGCACCAGGGCGTAAGTGGTAGACTAAACTACTGAAGACACGTCTACTACCCGTGCCCTGGTGCTGAACACAGAAGGAGCAGACACATAATTTGTGTTATAACATTACAACGTCTTATTACAGCGTCTGTGTTTGTCCGGCAATCTGTGAAAGTGGTCTATTACTCTATCAATCAACAAGTCAATGAACAGAAAAAAACACACAACCAATCGGCTCGGGTATAAATCAGAGCGCACCCAAAGACATCTCTCGGACTCTGTGTTAAAAATAATACATATTTGGTTTTTTTTCTCCAGGGAGGAATCTATGTGTTCCAGCTTCTGGACTACTATGGCGGCAACGGAGCGTGTCAGCTCTGCGTGGCCCTGGCTGAGTGTGTCGCTGTGGGCTGGGCCTTCGGTCTGTTTCACCTACCTGGCTAAACTGCAATCACTTATTTTTGTTTAACCATTGAGGAATACCTCCACTGAGATTAAAAATCTTTTTTGAAGAAGGGGCCTGGGCAAGGCAGGCAGCAACAGTCATTAACATTACGTTTCAGACCGGCCACAATCAACATTACATTTTGCACGATAAATAATAATGAAGTCATAGTAACCACAAAGTAACAGCTGGGTCTCAGGATGAAAGACATGGACAGCTAAAATAGGCGGTTCCTTCTCAATTATTTGAAGATATTTATTGACACTAGGCTCAGCAGTTCAAGCCAACCAGTGAGCTTACCTTGTGTCATCCTGCCTTCTTCGTCATGCTTTTCATCCAGTGGTGGGACTCGACTTTTCAGCTTTTTTTCTATCAGTTCTTGAGTGAATCTGCTGCACGGCCACATTCTGTACAGCAACATTGGGCCCCACAAGTGCTCTCACACAAAACTAATTTCCTCCCCCACAATAGTTTGTTGACTGTATTCAAATACCTGAGGGTCTTCCACTCAGATCGTATATGAAATATATATATTTTTTAATATGGGCATTCAATGTGTAGGGTGGAATTTTTGAGTGTGCATCCTTGTGATGAGATTTAAACCCCTACATACAAATGACAAATTAGACAAACTGACTTACTAATCATTCTCGCCAGGAGAGAAACCTGGCTGCATGGCACTTGGCCTCTAACCAAAGTACCAAATAAAATAAACAGAAAAAGTTGCAAAGGCAAACCGTCCCATCGACATCATAGTCACCGTCATCATCTGAGCATAGAGCGTTTCAAAGATTTCATGAAAACAAATATTCTGTTTCGACAGGTGCTGACAGAATGTGTGACGCCATCAAAGACATGGGTGGACAGAGGCCTTGCATTCTCTTCAAATACTGCTGGCTCTACATCACTCCCCTGCTCTGCCTGGTAAGAAGCACCCCTGAATCATTCCTGGTGGCTCCCTGCAGAGAAGCAGGCTTTATCCAATCGGCTGCAGAGGCAGTGGCTGCGGGCTTATTCTGGAGACTACAGATTTGATAGCCGGAACTCGGTCATAAGACACTTTACGCTGGACTTTTGTTCTCACGATTTTGAATGAAGCCCCTTGTTTACTTTTTGATGTCTGTTTTTGTCAACCACGCTATCACCAGACATAATATACTCTATCTAATCAAGTTAAAATTCACACGTTGTACACTGACCTTCAGGAGACAAGCAAAACCCACAACAATAAGCCTAAACAAAAGACTGCTATTAAATAACATTCTGTGATATTAACTCATCACAAGTAAGGCAGGGTCAGAAGCCTCAGCCTACCTGGCTATTTCAGGGACTGTGATGATTGATGATATGATCAATGAACAGGCTGAACATGTATTGCATTATCATAAATACATTTTATTTTGCAGAAATAGTTGTATAAATGTATTTTGGAAACCAAGCTGAAAGCTCTAATGGACAGAGTCTCAAAGCGAGGGTAATTTGAAAGTCAACATTTATCACCATAATCTACAATAACAGTAGATAATGAAATGCAAGAAAACAAAGTACGATTGTTGCCACAGAATTAGCTCATGACTTATTTGCAATTAACATCCCTCCTCAAAAGTTGAAATGATAAACTCAAACTCTACAATTTCGCATGGCACTGTAAAATGCAAATGCTTTTTTTCAATAATATGTAACACTGGCCAACCATACTTGCTTACAATCCGCATAGTTGACTGCATCACAATTGAATATTTATCAGTCTCGCAACTACTAGCTTCAGTTTGGACGCAGTATTGATAAACAGAGTTGTAACGATATCTTTTTGGGGTTCATAATAAACTAAGACGCTTTCCTCCTCAGGCTAGCTTCATTCACTATACTGTGGAAAGCGAACCGCTGACCTCCAACCGGGGCCACGAGTTCCCCGGCTGGGCCTATGGTCTGGGATGGGTCATGGCTTTTTCCTCGGTCTTCATGATCCCTCTATGGGCGATACTGAACATATGTCGCACAAAGGGTAGCCTGCGCGAGGTAAGTGACTGTAGCCTGTAACACAACATGCAATGGCCTTATTTGTTTTTTCCTGGGTTGGTTGGGGGATTGTGAGAGCATCCTGAGCATATTTTAATCTGGCCTTACTCCCATTGAAACCAATTTCAGAAACTGGATTGACCAATCAGTGCTAGGGGATTGAGTATTAGTTCATAGTGATGCAAGGAGAGCTGCCATGCATCATTTCAAACAATCGACAGAAATCGAAAAAATCTGGTCTGAAATATAATATACATAAAATATTAACTTATGTTGATTGCTGAAAGAGATGTTTTTGCTTTACTTCTGAACGGTTTCGGAAAGAGTGAAAAGATTACGAATGTCATTTATTAATTTCATCTGGCTCGCGTGTGGCTGCAACCATATTTTAATTCAAAATATGAGACCAGCTGGGCCAAGGTCTGACGTGTTAAGAAATGTAATTCCCTGCCCTTAGCCCTGATTGTACTGCCCGCTTTGGGTGAGGACCAGTGTCCAACCAATGTAATTAATGATGTCTTCTTCTACTGGTTACTCATCCTCCATCTTTTACTGACTTTTTTTCTTCCCTTTATCCCCGACAGCGCCTGTCCATCCTTTGTCGGCCTGTAGAGGAGGAGTATTCAGCAGGCCTTCCATGCCAAACAGAGATGGGGGGCCCTTTCTTGCATCCGGCGCAATTGAAATAATCCCTGCGCATGTGACGTTGCTCTTCTGCAACTGGCGCAGAGCGTTCTTTCCCTCCTGCGTCACACGTCTGTAAATTAGGGAATGATCTTGCGCCCCAAGGGGCGGTTCGGTGAAAGGAGGAGGCATGTTCTGGCGCAAACGTTCCCTGATGCTATTTTGCAGTTTCAGAAACCACTTGCGCCACAAACCAGGAAATACCTGGTTTAAAGTCAGTGGCGCATTGTTCAGATGCTATTTTAAGGGCGCATGCATAATGTTGCTTGTGTACCTCGCGCATACACTTTGCGTCTCTCATCTACCTAGCCACATTTTCTTGAAACAGACATCGTGTACATGCCGATAATTTTTAGGATTGATGAGTATTTGATTGTGATAAAACTAGAGCTGTCAGTTAAACGCGTTATTAACGGCGTTAACGCAAACCAAAATTAACGGCGTTAAATTTTTTATCGCGCGATTAACGCAATTATTTTATTAAAAAAAAAAAAATCTTTTTTTTTTTTTTTTTTTTCTTTGGCTCAAAACAAAGAAGCAGTAGCCTGACTGCTATGTTCAAATGACATTTGTTCAAAGCAGTCGTTTAATTGCACTATAGGCTCTTTTTTTGTATCGTCCTGTTTTGATCAGTGTATATGCCAATGTTGTTATCAATAAAAAATCATTTGCACAAGGCAAGCCGATGCACTTCACCATGTTGATAAGAGAATTAAAATGAGAAGAATTATGGGACAAAAAAAATCAAGGGATATTTAGCATAGAAAAATAATTTGTGATTAATCGCGATTAATTAGAGTTAACTATGACATTAATGCGATTAATCACGATTAAATATTTTAATCGCTTGACAGCTCTAGATAAAACATTGTTTTACCGCGAGTGAGAATTAATGAAGTGTGTGTATGTGTAAAATAATTAATGAATGCGGGCGCACGTGTGTTCGTCCATCTGTTTAAACACACGCAAACTAAAAACGTAACGCATTATACAGCCCATGGCAATGTATATTAATGGGGGACACATGCATATTAGGAACACAAGTGATTTACATCCTTGCATTGATTTGTAAGATTGAAGAAGTGTATTACAGAATGACTACAAAACAAGAGGGCAAGTAAATCGCATGAATAGTAAAGATTTTGTTTGTTTTGAAGCAACTTCTAGCAACTATCTTTCAATGACTATATATATTTTTATTTAGGCTCTGTGGTAGAAAGGCTGGGACGAACTTCGAATTATAAATATGTACAATGTATCCTTAAATACGTCCATGCAACAGATGGCCAATGTGAATAATTGATGGCTCGCTCACTAAGCCCATTTGATTCTTTTACCCCAAGAAACCGGTTGAGTTCTGTCTCTAATTGGCTAAAATTCAATGAGAGCGTCTTAGACTCAGTCCTAGAACAGCATACGATTGGCTGGCTCTCGTGAGTTGTGACGTCTCTCAGTCGGTCCCTCTTCACCACTCACACAGTGAGTGAACGAACTGCCAGCGAGTCAGCGACTAGTGGGTCTGGGAGGAGTCGAGTCTGAGAACGAACAATACGAACGAGACGAACGAGAGAGAGAACCAGTTTTGTTTGTTCGTCTTCATTCACACTGATTCGTTCGCGACCGAGCCACTTCTAGTCAACGCCGCTTAAGTGCATTTCTGTTTTAATTGTATGGGATAAAGTGACCTTTTTATATTTTTCCTTGACCAATATTTGTTCTCATGTTTCCCAAAGCCTGTGTTTTGAAACTTGTGTGTTGCTACTGATTGACCTCACCATAGCCTACTTTATCCTGTTGTTGTGGATTTTACAGTGAGGCATTTCTTTGTGCAGACATGTATCTACAGTAAATTAAGAAACGGGAAAGTAAAGTAATAAGTATTGAAGTTACTTTTCAAATGCAGTAACTAGTAAAGTAATCTCATTACAATTTACAGAAGTAACTAGTAATAAGTAACTAATTACTTTTTTGAGTAACTACCCCAACGCTGCTCATAACCAGCTACTTGGAATACCCCCCATCATACAAGTATTTCTTATGTAAAAACAAAAGTGATAAGAGCACCATACAAAACAGTTCTTTGTAAACAAAAAAACAGATCAAGTATCCCCTTTAAAGCATCCCTCCCTTCTCTTCCGTGCTTGTGCTTTTTTCCCTCCACAGCATTTTCCCTTCTTAAACTGGTTTGCATCAAGCAGTCATTGTTAGGAAGTTAGAAATATTTACTTTATCCTCAAAAGTAGTTGGTTTTTGGAGTCATTCAGTCTTGCTCTTCTTGGGCTGAAGGATAATCCTGTAATCCTCAAAAGTGTTTAACCTAACAGATAACTTACACTCAGCTGGAAAATACTAATGTTATCTGCTCAACAGGACTAGTACACATCTAGCTGTTTTGCGCCGTCTTGTGTCTTTGAACCCCGCAAGCCAGAAAATAAGTCGTCTTCATCAGATGAGCTTGACCTGTTGACCTCACTGGACTGCAACGAGGGGTCTTCAATGTGTCGTTTGATATAGTCCATTCCTGAAGCATAAGAGTATGTTATAAACAATAATAATAGTTTCAACCCGTCATGGCAAAAACCACAGATTTGACATGAAGACGTTGTCAATAAGAGATAATGATTTTAATGGAAATTACGACTTTATACAGGCTAATAAAGGGCTAATGTACTACTAATTTGTACTACTATTTTGATTGTCTCATCTTCCTGTGTCCAATTTGTCCGGAACCTTGGAAGCAGAATGGTAGCGTTCTTCCATCATAGTGCCAAAGTGATCCTCAATGCCCACCTACAAAGCATCGACAAGGGGCTCGCAGTACTTCAGCGGTAGCTTGATCCTGTCCAGGAGCTTGGACAGGATCAAGCTTGACGGTTGGCGCAGCTGTCAC
The DNA here is from genome assembly GCF_902167405.1 of Gadus morhua. Classification (NCBI taxonomy): domain Eukaryota; kingdom Metazoa; phylum Chordata; class Actinopteri; order Gadiformes; family Gadidae; genus Gadus; species Gadus morhua. Next base: position 25,526,765 of record NC_044049.1, on the reverse strand, counting down.
ACCAAATTTGTACCGGCTGCCAAATTTGTACCGGGTACGTAATCAGTTGTCCGTTGCCAGGCAACGAACAACAGATTACGTAAGGGGTTGTCCGTTGCCAGGCAGTTTTCAGAAAACATTCCCGCTCATGTTGCCAAAGACGAAATAACATAATACAGATAACGGATCGCTAGATAACACTTTTTTTTACTTTATATTTGTATTGCATTTAATTGTTTAATCAAATTTGTAAAATAAGTGTTATCCGTCTTGTCCCACTCAATGAACGAGTTTGCGAATGTTCTTGAACCTTCCTACGTCATTCGACGCGATCGCCTGTTGCCAGGCAGGTTTGGAATGGATGACGTGCCCGGTACAAATTTGGCACCCGGTACAAATTTGGTGTAAGGCCGCCTTAATGCATGGGCTTGCCTGGGCTGAAGCCCCAGGGCCTACGCCGGTCGGGGGGCCTATCATGAGCTGCAGTAAAAAAAATAAAATATATATATATATTTTATACTGGCCCATGATAGGCCCCCAGATCGGTGAAGGCCCAAGACAATGTGATTTTTTTGTTTGGGGCATATAAAGATCAGAGGCCTATCATCAGGCCCCCCCCGTCAACAAACCTTCCCCCCCCCCTCCCCCCCCCCCTCAACAAACCTCAGCCCCAGGGCCCAATGGCAGGTTAAGGCAGGCCTGGGTGTGACACAGCCAACCCATCTGGACATTTGTTTCGGCTTGCAAGATGTTAGTTGCCTGGGCAACTGGGGTCATGACAACAGCAAACTCTGACAGGAATGCAAATTCAGCTGGATAAAACCTGTAATAAAGACAAGAACAGAGGTAGTTGAGCGGAGGGATCGAGCTGGGGTGTGTGGCTTTAGCAATGCTTGGAGGTAGGCAGGGGCAGTTCCATCGACTGCCTTGTATGCCAGTACCATCGTCTTAAATTTGATGCGAGCTACTACAGGGAGCCACTGGAGGTCCCGGAAGAGGGGATTCACATGGGAGAACTTCGGTAGGTTGAACACGAGGCGTGCTGCCGCATTCTGAATGCGCTGCAAAGGTTTAATCGCAGAGGCAGGAAGTCCAGCCAGGAGTGAGTTGCAGTAGTCGAGGCGGGAGATGACCAGTGATTGGACTAGAAGCTGAGCTGCTTCCCTTGTGAGGAAGTGCCGGATTCTGCGGATGGTGCCCTGTCCCTACGTAAGCAAAGTCCTCGTCATGGCACACTCCAATGTATAAGGGGGCTCACTTGGGCATGGACAAGACAAGGGATTGAATCTTAGACCGTTTCTTCTGGCCCAGGGTTAAAGAGGATGTCACCCAGTACCGTCAGGCGTGTCCAGAGGAATCTACCGAGGAACAACTTTCACAAGGGGCCAAGACTCTTTATTTATTTTGGGTTGGGAGCTACGCAACCTGTATCCTTTCTGTTAGGCAACACATTCCACATCCCACGTTAAGTTAAATATTTGTTGAAGCTGTTTGGAACACATACATTTCTTGTTCTACTGTGCATGAAAAGAAAAGCTGCAACAGCCTTGAACACGGCACATCGACCTACTGTAGTCAGGTGAACAGTCTTGTGTTATTGTGTTTGTTTTGAGTAACGATGGAGAGAGAGCAATGGACGCACAAGCGCGAGTTTATTCTGGCTATGGCCGGGAACATAGTTGGTCTGGGCAACATCTGGAGATTCCCCTATCTGTGCTACAAGAACGGTGGAGGTGAGTAACTTTCACCAAGAGAAAAATGGAGAACTCATTCAAACTAAATCCTGCGGAAAACAAGGCACATGGCAGAACTGGGTGTACAAGTGCACACTGTGTATTACTGCTTATCTTGTTGTTAAACGTGGTGCTCATACCCGGAATTGCCTCAATATTAAATGTATTAACCAAAAGGTAATTAAGAGTAAGACAAAAAGTCGTTCCATTTCCCATAGGTAGGCCATCCACCTGTCCCATTGACTGGTGGAAGACAAACACCTAGAAATGTATAGACTAAAAAACGTCCCTTTGATAAACGTGTCTGCTTAATTGCTAAATCTAATTTAAACGTACAGGATGTTTTCATTCTTTGAACTAGTCCTGTCCCAGTGAAGAGTCATTTTTCCTTTGTTTGTTCCTGAATGGAATGTGGAACTGTGGATTGATCCAGATCACAGCGGCGTCTGTGTACACCGATGTTATCAACTGTTTTCCTTTGCAGAAAGTACTTTGGTGAATTACAAATAATTTATTTCAATTATACTTTTACTTTTTGTGCTTCGTTTAAAGTCTGTTTGACGTGTACTTTTAAAAAGAAAACATGAACTTCTCAAAGTAAAAATGCTAATTCTGCAACACTTAAAGGTCCCATGGCATGCTACTTTATGGATTGTTTTATATCAGAATCAGAATGTCTTTATTGTCATTGCACAAAGTGCCGCGAAATTGGGGTAGAGGCTCTCAAAATAAGTTAATAATGCTTTTTAAAACAAAAACTAAATGAGAAAAAGGGTTATTTTTAAAAAAATATATATATAATGTTTAGAACTCAAACAAATGTATATATTTTAAAATGTCAGCCAATTTTAAAGGTCAGATTGGTATGATAATAGAATAATTTATAATTCTGCATTATTTAGAGAAATAACAGCTCTGGGGTAGAAACAGTTTTTTAGCCTGTTTGTTTGTGATCTGTTTGCCCTGTAGCGCCTGCCAGAGGGCAACAGTTCAAACAGGTTATGTCCTGGGTGGGATGAGTCTCGGTCAATATAGGTGTTAGTTGGCCCCTAACACATTACTTAAAGACGTTCAGCCTTGGGGCAGAATTACAGCCACAACAAGCTTTCCACAAACGGGCCGTTTCTTAGAGGCGGGTCAAGGTCAGGGGCGGGCCGTACTATTAGGCAAACCAGGCATTTGCCTGGAGCCCCAGGCCCCATAGAAGGTTTTTGGGGCCCCCAAAATGCCCCAATGCATATATTTTGTCCCCATATTTATTATTTTTATAAAAATCTCTTCACAATAGTAGCATCGGGATGTCTAATTACTCATATTTTGACGATCTTTCCGTGTGCACCCCCCTTCAGTCCGCACTACATGGACTATTCCATGTTACGCGCATCACGCTCATCACGCGTATGCAGAAATGATGTCAAATTCAAAACAGTAAGCGGTAAGAGAGAGAGAGAGAAATCGAGTGAGACATAAATCGAGTGAAACATGAAGCGATCTTTCGAAAGCGGGTCAGATAAAAATAAGAAGAAAGACCAAAGGCAGGACTTGCTTTCAAAGCTGCCAAAGCTATCCAGCTTTTTTACAGCCACCGCAGTGTTAGCGGGACCGTCGGCGGATCAAGAGCAGCCGTCTACGTCGTTTGCTGTCACGTTACTGCTCCTTTCATTCCAAGTGGCTCTGGCTCAGCCAGCAGCGATGCTAATGACGTGTGTCAACAAACTGATGGAGATGATGCACAACTGGTAGTGAATATTGCTCATTAGGGGTCCAAGCCAACAGGTTGGATCCCTATTGTTTTTGTAAGGATTTTTAGGGGTCCAAGCCAACAGGTTGGATCCCTATTGTTTTTGTAAGGATTTTTCCTATTATACTTACCTCCCTAAAAGTGGGACCACAGCCCAAACCGTAAATGGTGCCGACACGCCAATTGCATGACTAGATCCAGATCTCTTCGGACTATGCAGACGACAAAATCCAGACACGCCGGTCACTAGGTGGCGCTATACCAAGGAATACGCGTTTGGGGCTATAACTCCCACACCGAACCTCCCACATTCAAAACCTTATACACACAGATTCACTGAAGTCTGCTGCATCTTTTGGCATAGGCCACGCCCATTTGCGTGTAGAATTTTTTTTCGCAAAATCGCGAAGACCGCAAAACTGTTTTTTCCCTACTTCTCCCACATTTCTTGACCAATCGACACCAAACTTTGCACACGGCATCTTCAGACGCACACGCATAGAAACCCTCTGACAGTTTTTTTATCCGACTTTCGACGACGAAACGGTAGCGTTTTGAATATTGGTTTATTAGCTAAATTTGACGTGGAAAATCCAAAATCCCAAAAAATCCAAAATTACAGACCGGATCGACTCCAAGTTTTACACACATGTTGGTGCTAACCTTAATGTCGTACGATAACAATTTCGGAAAATTTCGCCATTAGGGGGCGCCATAAACGAGGAAATTGTATATCTTCTAATTGGCCAAAGGAATGTTCTTCAAACTCGAGGGAAACCATCAAGGGGCAATCCCGAGACTATACAGAAAATATGGCCAAGAATTATTAATGTGGGCGGCGGCGAAATGCACATTTCTTGTCGCGTTGTGCCGGCGAAATGCACACTTCTTGTTATTCTTCCCCCCCTAAAAGTGGTACCACAGCCCAAACCGTAAATGGTGCAGACACGCCAATGGCATGACTAGATCCAGCACCGGCACCGCTACTCAGATAACAAAATCCAGACACGCCGGTCCCTAGGTGGTGCTATACCAAGGAATACGCGTTTGGGACTATAACTCCCACACCGAACCTCCCACATTCAAAACCTTATACACACATATTCACTGGAGTCTGCTGCATCTTTTGGCGTAGGCCACGCCCATTTGCGTCTATAATTTTTTTTTTCAATCGCGAAAACCGCTAAACTGCCTTTTCCCTATAAACGCGCAATAAACGAGGAAATTGTATATCTTCTAATTGGCCCAAGGAATGTTCTTCAAACTATAAGGAAACCATCAAGGGGCAAACCCGAGTCTATATAGAAAATATAGCCAAGAATTAATAATGTGGGCGGGAGTTATTTGGCAAAGGAAAATTGTCTTTGGAAAATTTCGCCAACAGGGCGGCGCCAAAAATCGACGACATTGTATGTCTGCGTTTTAGGCTATAACTCCCACACCGAAGCTCCCACAGTCAAAAACGTTATACGCACAGATTCACTGGAGTCAGCTGCATCTTTTGGCCCATTTGCGTCAGTATTTTCTTTATGCAAAATCGCGAAAACAGCTAAACTGACTTTTCGCTACTCCTCCCACATTTCTTGCCCAATTGACACCAAACTTTGCACACAACATCTTCAGACGCACACGACAAGAAATCAGCATAACTATTTTGATCCGACCATCGTTGACGAAACGGTAGCGTTTTGAATATATGTTTCGCGTTGCAAATCAGTAAAAACTATTTTGATCCAACCGTCGATGACTAAACGGTAGCGGAAAATGCGTTTGGGGCCGAAACTCCCACACCGAACCTCTCACAGTCAAAACCTTTATATCCACAGGTTGTTCACGGTAGCGTTTTGAATACTTGCTTCGCGTTGTGCTGGCGCAATGCACATTTCTTGTCGCGTTGTGCCGGCGAAATGCACATTGCTTGGACCCCTGCATAACTGCTTGCAGTTCTAGTTCTTATTACTATTATTATACTTCCCGCCTTGAAAGTGGGTCCACAGCCCAAACCGTAAATGGTGCACACGCGCCAATTACATGACTAGAACCAGGTCCGGCACCGCTACTCAGATAACCAAATTCAGACATGCCGGCCTCTAGGTGGCGCTATACCAAGGAGAAACACGTTTGGGGCTATAGCTTCCACACCGAACCTCCCACAGTCAAAAACTTGTACCCACATATTCACTGGAGTCTGCTGCATCTTTTGGCATAGGCCACGCCCATTTGCGTCTATAATTTTTTTTTCGCAAAATCGCGAAAACCGCTAAACTGTTTTTTCGCTACTGCTCCCACATTTCTTGACCAATCGACACCAAACTTTGCACACGACATCGTCAGACGCACACAAAAAAGCACATTTCTTGTCGCGTTGTGCCGGCGAAATGCACACTTCTTGGACCCCTGCATAACTGCTTGCAGTTCTAGTTCTCCTTCTTCCACTTCGGTTATTGAAATTGATGACAATAACGATAACAATGACTGCAAGACACATATTCTTGTGGATGACCCAGCACTCTGGCCCAAGCTGCTGTGTCTTGGGCAGGCGCACACATATTCTAGTGGATGACCAAGCACTCTGGCCCAAGGGCCGCAGATTCACAAAAGCATACTATTACATAGTAAGGGAAAATGATGAGAGGGTGAACAGGTCTTGGTTAGTCTAGTGAAAGTGCAGACCGTGTTTTTTGCTTTTGTTGTTGCCTTTTTGGAAAACAAAAACAACTGAGTGAGGAAGGATTTAAACACTGGAATAACCTTGCAATGCATCTAATCAACCATGAAAGGTCTGAAGAGCACAGGAAAAATACTGATAGCTGGAAGCAGCTATCAGTAGGTTTCCAGTAGGTCACAGCATATAGCTGCTGTGACCTACTGGAAACCCTCAGGTAAATGATGACATAAGGTTAACAGTCAGTGTAATGTGTCAACATAACTAATCTTATTGTTTTGTATGTTATTCTCAATTTGTAAATAGATAATTAACATTTGCATGAAAGAAGGATAGTGACTTTTGTTCATCCCTTGTATGGAGTATCTCATTATGCGACATAAGGTACAATAGACCGGTAGATGCAGGGGCCCCTAAATTACTGTTCGCCTGGAGCCCCCAAAGGGCTAAGATCGCCACTGGTCAAGGTGGAGGGTGGGGGTGTGGCCCCGTGCAGCTTGCGGCCACGGTACCATGCGCAAGTGTTTACAGTGGATGTATCGCGGGGGATTGGCTCGGATTCATAATATCATCCGGAGGCGCACACAGCTCTTGGCCGTGTCCTGCAAATATTCTAGAACACTCCGGGTGCTCTGGCGGGAGTCCTTGAGCTCTATATCTAAATAATATAATATAATATATAGATATCTATATAATATATTATCACGGCCAAATGCTTTGTGCGCCACTGGATGATATTATGAATCTCAAATAACAAAGAAGTGTACAACACTTGCGTTACAGTGTGTGTATATTCACACACACACACACATGTTGCGCTCACACGGTCGTAGCTCATCGTCTCATTGGCGGGCCAAATTCTCTGGAAGGGCAAAGCAGAGAAAGGGGAGGTAACCTTGCCACCTTACGACAACATATGGGGCCAAATTCAAAATCGGAGCGTCTGAGCTTTCATTTTTCAAAGGCGGAGCAGGATACCTAGTGTTCGTTTTACACCGAACGTAATTTCTAGCCACTGGGGGACCATAGGCAGGCTGTTAGAAAACCAATCATGCAATGGGACCTTTAAAGTGGTATTGCAGTGTACTCATAAACAGTGCACTTTATTTGTATTGTAAATTATATGTTAGTGTATGTAAATTGTATGTTAGTGTACTTACAGAAAGTATGCTCAATTGCAAATACTTTTAAGTGGTAATTAGTCTACCACTTTTTGCTAATGGTTGAGTGCTTCTAGCCAAAGCACACACCCGTGTATGTAGCAAGCACCTGGCCTCTAGCCATTTAAATGGGGGATGCCACACACAAACCAGACATCTAACAGTTAAAGGAGACATATTATGGTGTTTTCCCAACAAGTAAACATAGTATATGAGTTCCATAAAACGTGTTTTTTAAGCTGTTTGCTGGAAATAGCTTTAAGGAAAATATCTTGCAAACCGCTATTCCCCTCTGATTCAGTCCCTTCAGAATGCGCTGTTTCTGGTGTCTGTAGCTTTTAAGCAAATGAGCTGCTGCTGCCGAAGCTTCGTCGGCAGTCCGGCAGCTCTGTCTGAGAAGGGGATTGCACTCCCGGAACTGAGCTGCAGGCCTCCGCTGAGCTCAAACATCAACGCCCAGCGCTCGTCCGCTTCGCCACAAAATCTTAGCTATGCTCTCATGGGAGGGGGATGTGGGAGGTAATATTTAAATGTGCCCCCGGCCCCGTCCTACGTTAGCCTGGTCCTACCAGACCATCGTACTTCATTGTGTCTGTAGAAGTTTTAAAATGATTGGATCTGCCCAGTGCCACTCTGGATCTGCCATAACCAATCGCATAGCGTTTGGTCGTGACGTATGTCATGCGACGGGACCGGCTCCTTCAACACTAACGGAGCCAGCAGGAAAATCAAACTTTTCCCGAACCCGGTGGGGAGAAGCACCACAACATCATGGCCACCAACAAAACTCAGCAAAGCTTGTTCTTGCTCCGGCTTTAATTGATCGATTTTCGGCAGCGATCCCACAACAGACTGAATAGCTTCTTTCGTATCCTTCTCCATTGTTTGCCTCTGACTACAACTGAAACTGGCGCGCAAACTAGACGTCATCGTTCTCAGCCACTCCCTCTGTTCGCTGATTGGACCCCCAGAAATCTGGTTTCCATGGAACGCATTCATATTAAGCAGACCCAGACCTAGTACTGAAGTGAAATGAAAATTGAGCGGAAGTAGGTAGGTGGGCGTTGCACGCCAGGCTATTCCTACGTAGGAGGGGGCGCCGAAACTGACTCGCTCGTTTGGTAACTGTAGGCGGGGTACTTTAAGAAATTCATATCTCAGTCAAAAAATCATGTACGGACCTTTTTCAAAGTTTGCACGCATGTGGAGTTCACCCCAAAACCCAGGAAAAGTGTTGTTTTCCTAAAATGTCCCCTTTAAGAATTTACCAAGTTGCGAAGTCTGAAGTAGTTGACGTTAATTCACTGTCCTCCGATTGACTTCAATTTTGAAATGTAAAGTTTTATAGTTGGATATTTAAAATATAGGTATTCAAGTTATAAAAGTAGTAGCTGGCGATACTATGGAAGAGCATTAGGGCCATATCTGCTTTTTTTTTTTCTGAGTTTAAAGTCGGAAAAGAGAGAATAAAATAATTCAGAATTCTGACTTTATCTCAGAATTCTGAGAACTCCCAAAAAAATGTGCATGTAGCCATAAACATGACATGTTTACAAGTGATGATGAGTATGGTGCCAGTATTAGTTCTTCCCAGTGTAAAAGGTTCCTGTTTCTTTACTTCACAGGTGTGTTCTTGCTGCCTTACTGTGTGTTAGCTCTTCTGTCTGGTGTTCCCCTTTTCTTGATGGAGAACGCGCTGGGCCAGTTCACCCAGGAGGGAACCATCACCTGCTGGAAGAAGCTATGTCCGCTGGTAGAGGGTACGCTACAGAGCCAATTCATTGTGAAGTTATGTTTCGTTATGTGGAGACATTTTTGCGTTTTAAACTACCAGTGTTTAAAACTCCCAGTGTCTTTCCATGGAGGGCCCCATTCAAGAATTTAGTAGCTAAACTCATCAATGCGGAACCTATACAGAAAGCTATCAGGTACAATACAGTAATATAACTCGGGACTTGATCCATCCCATTAAAGGTGATGTAGGTTTGATTGGAGTGTTGCTAAGAGAGAGAGCTCTCTGCTCCCTCCCTGTTCATCCATCATTGAGTGTTGGAATCATGTACTTCTGATAAACAGTTTTTTCCGTTGTTTTTGCATCACGATGTTGTTCAGCCGTAGCCGTGAATAACACAGCAATCTGCGCCCTCCTCAGGTGTTGGCTATGCCATTATTGTGATCCAGGTTTTTGCAACAATATATCTGGTTATATTGGCCTATTCGCTCTTCTACCTGCTCTCCTCCTTTGCCTCCGTGCTGCCATGGACCACTTGCAGCAACGACTGGAACACAGGTCGGTGTGGATTTATCGGAGATAATATCAATTCCAATCTGTTCAAGCTACTTTCAACTCCAGAGAAACGTTTAGAAAGTTCTGTCATGTTTGCCTGACGGTTGTAATTGACACATGGGGGATTTCAAACAAAGAAAGTATACTATGATTCAACCAACAACAGACGCTTGTGTGGAGCTGACTGCTCCGAACATGACCAGCCAACACTACGCTGAATTGGGTGGCAACTGGACATCTAAAGCGCCGATCAGTTCTGCAGTGATGGAGTTCTGGGAGTAAGTCAATAATGATGTATACTTGCCTTCTGAATACTAAGGTCTTTATTATGGTTGTTCATGTCATGTTGCCCTTCTTTAGTACCATCGACCACGTTATTATATCAATGCATGCCTTAAAGAACACTCCCTTAAAGAACACTCCCTTAAAGAACACTCCCTTAAAGATCACTCCCTTAAAGATCACTCCCTTAAAGAACACTCCCTTAAAGAACACTCCCTTAAAGAACACTCCCTTAAAGATCACTCCCTTAAAGATCACTCCCTTAAAGATCACTCCCTTAAAGAACACTCCCTTAAAGAACACTCCCTTTTTCCTTGCCGCCTTCAGGAGGCGTGTGCTCTCCATGTCCGGGGGGATCGAGGAGTTGGGGGCCGTCCAATGGGAGCTGTGCGCCTGTCTCCTGGCCTGCTGGTTGGCCTGCTACTTCTGCATATGGAAGGGAGTCAAGTCCACTGGAAAGGTCGGTCCAACATGAGAGTATCCTTCTTATCCTTCTTCTTATTCTCATGAGGCTCAGCCTGCTAGTGAGTTGATGTTGCGAGGTAGGCGATGGCGCCTCGTAGGGAACCCTGGTTCGATTCCCCGCCTGTGATTCTATATCATGTCCTATACAAGTCAGCGTTTAGTTATGCGTTATGTCCGTTTAGTGGTCTAGAAGGCTTATGTAGTGGAAGCATAGCAGTTAAATATTTTGGGCCTAAACCATGTAGGGATTTATAGGTTAGCAACATGATTTTAAAATCAATTCTCTGACCTACAGGAAGCCAATGTAGCGATTTCAGAATTGGTGTAATATATTTTTTGGTCTTTGTTAGAACTCTAGCAGCAGCATTCTGAACAAGCGGAAGCTTCCTCAGAGTTTGTTTTGGGAGACCTGTAAGGAGACCATTGCAGTAATCAAGCTTACTAGTGATAAAGGCATGTACAAGTTTTTGTATGTCTTCGGTGGACATGAGCCCTCTAAGTCTTGCTACATTTTTAAGGTGATAATATGCAGATTTTGTAACTGATTTGATGTCACTGTCGAAATGCAAATCTGAATCCATGATAACCCCTAGATTTCTGTCTTTGATTCAGTTGCAATAGGTGTGCAAGTGGATATTTGTTGTTACAGGTACACATACATGACATAGTATTGTAGATGCCTTTGCATGCATTTACTGACAATGAGGTTCTGCCTGAGGCTGTGTTCCTGTTAGACCTCCCTTGCAGGAGAAGCATAACTTCAAATCAAAACCTGGCGTCACTCAGTATAATATTGTGGGTATTGAGGTCCAGTTATTTGTTTCCACTGTGTACGTGTGCGTTCTTATGGAATGTGTGTGTATGCATGTGTTTGTGTGCATGTAAGCACGTGTGTGTGTGTGTGTGTGTGTGTGTGTGTGTGTGTGTGTGTGTGTGTGTGTGTTTGCATGTTTGTTTGCATGTAAGCACATGTGTGTGTGTGTGTGGGTACGTTCATGCCTGCATGTGTGTGTGTGTCTGCATGTGTGTGTGTGTGTGTGTGTGTGTGTGTGTGTGTGTGTGTGTGAGAGTGTGCGTGTGCGTGTAGGTTGTGTATGTCACGGCGGTGTTCCCCTACGTGATGCTGGCCATCCTGCTGGTCCGGGGCTTGACTCTACCCGGAGCTTGGCAGGGGGTGGTCTACTACCTGAGGCCAGACTTCACCCGCCTCACACACCTGCAGGTACCACTGCTTTAACACCCCAGCATGGTTGAACCCTAACCCTAACCCTAACCCTAACCCTAGCCCTAACCCTAACCCTAGCCCTAACTACAACTACACACGTATCCCTGATGAAAAACACATTCTCAAAGCATCGTTAAGATGAAGAAGTAATTCATTCGTTCATTCATGTCTCATCATGTTGATAGCTTGGTAACTGTGGTTTAAGCGGTATGCGTTTACATAACTCCTTTGCTTTGTCATGTGTCATCTGTTAAGGGTTTTTACCTGCAAGCAAACACACAAATTAAGATGAGCGAGCGTGATTCGGATATCGCTATAACCCTTCAAATACACGTGTAAATGTGTGTATGTAAAAAATGTGTTGATGAATGCGGCATTCCAAGGTTTGAATCTACAGACATCGTTGGTGATTGAAGAGTAAGCAACGTGTGGGCAAGGTGCATCATGGGGGACAGAGGTATTTCTGCGTTCACCGTTGACATGTGCATCAGGTGTGGATCGAGGCTGGAGGCCAGGTGTTCTACTCCTACGGTGTGGCTGCAGGCACCATCAACACCCTGGGGAGCTACAACAAGAAGAATAACAACTGTTACAAGTAAGATGAATCCAATCCCCCCCCCCCCCCCCCCCCGTTGAGATGTTTCTGCATACAGTCTTATTGCTCATAGGTAATACTAATTTTATCCTTGAGATATAATTTTATGTTCAATGAAGAAAATTATATAATGATGCAAATTATAATAATAATTGGTATAATTATTCCTCGCCCTGAAACAATGGGACATTTCTGGCTTAGAAATGGCAAATGCATTGGTGATGCTGGGGTCTAGGCCAAAGCACTAGTGCAAATACATTGGAAATACAATTCACGTGGGATGACAGTCCAAGATGCAACTCAAGATAGCATACATATTGCTCCTAGAGTGGTCTTTGTGTTTTCTGTTCTTTTTGCTAGGGACAGTCTTTGGCTCTGTGCTCTGAACAGCGCCACCAGTTTCGTTGCTGGGTTTGCCGTCTTCTCTATCCTGGGATTCATGGCACATCAACAGGGTGTCACCATGGACAATGTGGTGGAATCTGGTACACAATCCGTTTGGTTTTCATGCATGGCACAAATAGCCAGTCACCGCTAAACACAGTCAATACTAACTGAACGTGTGAAAGAAAATTCCATATAAAACATCAAAACCTTTATCTAGTTGTCTTGGTTTAGCCATCTGTGGTAGTCTTACCGTGTGTGTGTGTGTGTGTGTGTGTGTGTGTGTGTGTGTGTGTGTGTGTGTGTGTGTGTGTGTGTGTGTGTGTGTGTGTGTGTGTGTGTGTGTGTGTGTGTGTGTGGGCGCATGCATCTGCAGGCCCTGGTTTAGCGTTCATAGCGTTTCCCCAAGCTGTGGCTATGATGCCTGTTCCTCAGTTGTGGGCGGTCTGCTTCTTCATCATGCTCATCATGCTGGGCCTGGACTCACTGGTGAGAACGAGAGCTTCCAACACTGCATCAAGTATGTGTTTACTGTTAAACAGCAGACAGGCATTCACTTTCCATTTGTTAGCACTTTTGCATTGTGCTAAATCATCACTCAACTCAACTCGTAGCGGTAATTGAATTCAGTGCATCTGATGTGACCTCCCTCCCATCTCTCAGTTTGGTGGGCTGGAGACCATTGCGTCCAGCGTCATTGACCTGTTCCCCGGGCAGATGAGGCAGCCGTGGCGCAGGGAAATGTTCCTCGCCGTTTTCTGTCTCGTCTCCTTCCTCCTGCAGATCTTGCTCGTCACAGAGGCACGGACAATTCATAGTATCGTTTCACAGAGGGTTTCCTGTAGGGAAAGACACATGTGTCCCATATAACACTAATCATGCATTTGCTCCTTATGCTCCTTATGTTGGTAGTAGACTAAACTAGTGGAGACGCGTCTATTACCCTGGTACTGAACACAGAAGGAGCAGACACACAATTAGTGTTATAAGTTACGTCTGTGTTTGTCCTGCGATGACAATTTTGTGAAAAGAGTCTGTTCCTCTACCAATCCATAAATCAATCACTAGAAAGACCGACCTCTGTCAGACCCTGTGTTAATAATACATGTTGTGGTTTTTCCCCAGGGAGGAATCTATGTGTTCCAGCTTCTGGACTACTATGGCTGCAACGGAGCATGTCTGCTCTGCGTGGCCCTGGCTGAGTGTGTCGCTGTTGGCTGGGCCTTCGGTCTGTTTTACCTCCCTGGATAACCTGTAATCAACTATTATTTGTATCATCCTGTGTCCTTGGAAAGGCAGGCAGTAACAGTCATTAACATTACGTATCAGACAGGCCACAATCAACAATACATTTTGCTCAATAAAAAGATTTGAAGTCCAAGTGACCAAAGAATAAGTCTCAGGGTGAAAAACTTGGTGAACAGGTAGAAGAGGCAATATCTAACTGATCCACCACCTTTGGCCTTGCAAGTATTCCTGCTGTGTCTGAGGCTTTAAAGGGAGCAAAGCTTCTGTTACTTACTCATGGAACGCTTTCCCTGAAGCCCCAACAGCAACCTTATCTCATTTGCCAAGGTTCCCAGTTGTTTTCGTCTGTCTTTTGAGGAAATCTGCAGGCGGTTGAACCTCAAGCAAAAAAGTCCTCGCCTTACCATCGTTATTGTATGTGTAGGGTGTCGTTTTTGAATATGCATCCTTGTGATTTCATTTTATACCTGGCTGACCCTTGGCCATTAAACACTTGTGAAATAAAATAAATAGAGAACTCGTAAGGCCAACTGTCCAATCTTCATCATAATCACCATCGTCATCTGAGCGTTCTGTGTCCGACAGGCGCTGACAGAATGTGTGACGCCATCAAAGACATGAGTGGACAGAGGCCTTGCCTTCTCTTCAAATTCTGCTGGCGCTACATCACCCCCCTGCTCTGCCTGGTAAGACGCACCCTAAATCATCCCTGGTGGCTCCCTGCAGAGAAGCAGGCTTTATCCAATCGGCTGCAGAGGCAATGGCTGCAGGCTTAATCAGGAGGCTACAGATTGGCTAGAACTGAACTCACTTCACTACAAGACAACAATAGTCAGCGCAGGGTCTTCAGGTGCTTATCAGGGTAAGATTAGGGCTATGCATCTTCACATTTGTATTGTTGACTAACCCGATAAATGGCAAGTTCCGAGCAATGGCAAGTACCAGGCAAGTTCAGATCAGCAGCATTCCATCCATGCTCTGTTTAGACCACCCAGAGATAACATGTGGCCAACATAGTTGTGGAGAGAGAATCGCCCCTCCTGGCCAGTCGACTAGAGCTCCCCCGGAGGTACTGACTAGCCCTCTGCTGAAAAGACGTAGAGACCTTTCTAGAACTTTTCGATCCAACGGCCACCCGGGAATAGTGGCCAGTGGCAAACCGAGGTCAGATCCTTGAATCGTTTCTGGGTGGGGGTGGGGGAGCCCAGAGTGTTTGTCGAGATCTGACAGCAGGGTACACTGCTAATTATGCTACCCTCAAAACTGCCGTCCTCGCCCACTTTGGACATAGCATCCCGGCTAGGGCTACAACATTCCATTCATGGGAATGCCACCCCACTCAGCCTGCCAAGGCCCTGGCCAATCTTGCCCGCCTGACGCAGAGTGGGCTTACAGGGGAGAACGCCCCCCCCCTGCCATGGACGGACTGGTAATGGACCGTTCCAGTCGAGCAATGCAATGGTTTTGCAACTAAGTCGACTGCGTCTCAATCAACTGCCACATAGTATACATGACACAATATACTCTGTCTTATCAAGTTAACATTCACATGTAGTACACGTTGTACTCTGGCCTTCGGGAGACGAGCAATACCCACAGCAGTGCGCCTAAACAAAAGACTGAGATTAGATGAAATTCTGTGATATTAACTCAACACCAGTAAGGCAGGGTCAGAAGCTCCTGGTTCTTATCTGGCTCTTTCAGGGACTGCATACGATCGATAAACCAGGCTGAACATGGATTGCAGTATCAAAATGACATTGTATTTTGTTATATAAATTGTTGCATAAATGTAAATGCATTAAAAAATTATCGTTGACATTTATTCACCATAATCTACAATTACAGTAGATAATGTAATGCAAGAAAAGGAAATACTGCAAAGTATGCTTGTTTCTAGCGTAAATGCTCACGTCTTATTTGCAATGAATCAACATTTCTCCTGACATTTTTTAATGATAAATACTTTTACAATACAATTGCCATACAATTGTGTATGGCACGGCCAACGTTTCCCAACCCCTGGAGTAGAGGAGCATAAATGAAATTATATTTTTGGGATTCATAATAAACGATACACGCTCTTATCCCTCAGGCTAGCTTCATTCACTATGCTGTGCAGAACGAACCGCTGACGTCGAACCGGGGCCACCAGTTCCCCGGCTGGTCCTATGGTCTGGGATGGGTCATGGCTTTTTCCTCGGTCCTCATGATGCCTGTTTGGGCGATACTGAATATATGTCGCACAAAGGGTAGCCTGCGCGAGGTAAGTGACTGTAGCAGCGCCAAAATAATTATGATTGCGGGAGCTACGGGGGGGGGGGGCTTGATTGTTTACAGCAGGTGCTAATAGATTTTGATGTAGCAAACAATACCAAATAATACTACTATAATATGGTACGAATCAACAAATGAAATCACACAAGCAGCAGAGGGCGTCATCACTTATGCGATTGAGAAATACGATTCCATAGTTCCGTTTTGTTACATATAAGTCAGTACGATGTCTTCATATGTACACCTATTTACAATTATTTTATTATCACTCCCATTGAAACCAACCACAAGTGTATCACCAATCTTTTCACTGACTTTTTTTCTTCCCTTTACCCGACAGCGCCTGTGTATCCTCTGTCGGCCTGTAGAGGGCGCCACAGGCATCACACCGCAGGATTATTCAGCAGGCCTTCCATTCCAAACCGAGATGAAGTCATAAGTTCACCCCCATTTTTTATGCATAGCAATAAGATCATTGTTATAATAAGACCATGTTCATCATTTATGAAAATATGTAAATGAAACACATTTTCCCATTTAGAAATTAATAATAATATTTTTTAATGAAAATAACTATTCATGGCACAGTTACATCACTGAAATCTTCCTCAATTCTAAGTATTGTAGTTAAAATCTACTAAAGTACAAGTACAAAGTACTCTTTTTAAAACCTACTCGGAGTACTAGTTACAAGTTACTTTTTCACTGGTCATATTTAATGCCTCAGAAGTTTTCAACTGCAAGGGGAGATCCTGGCTGTCTCCCAATGTGAAGGCTGCAGCCTTGCTAGGACGCGTCCTTGCTAGTCGCGTCCTATGGAGATGAGACTAGAGTGCTAGCTCGAGTGCTTCCTAGCGTTTGTAACGTTCTGACTTTGGAACGACTTGCTAGTGTGGAAGCGCTTCCGCTTTTTAATACTGCGTTGCCGCATGTAAACACATGTGCGTTTATGAATAAAACATGGGAGCAATCAAGCTGATCGATATTTATTTGACTTTTGTCTGTTATGAATGTGGTCATGTCTCCTTCGCATGGAGCCTCTTTGAGGAAGTCACAAAAGCTTTGTTGCGGTTGATCGAAACGTCTTTATTAAAAAAAAAACTAAGTGAAATTGTGTGAGAACTTAATTCATGCATCACATTTACAGTATGGTTGATTGCTATTATGCAGGGGAAAAAAGACAAAGAAAGTGATGATAAACATGTATTTATTTGGATATATTATTTAACTGATCTGATTCATTCATTCATATATAGGCCTGACTACAATCTACCAGTGCTTTGAACACATAAGTATACAATATAAAATACAATTATATACGTTCATCACGAATTACAAACATTTCAAATGATCGGTGGTGCATTTATTTGACAACATTGGATCCCGCAAGAGCTTCTCACTGATAGTGGCAGTATCCCTTCCACCGGTAAACAAATGTTTGTGCGCCACTCTAAGGTGCACAAAAGCCTCCGTTTGCTGGGCTGACCCTGAAAAAAAAGATTAAACACAAACATAAAGGTATACATAAATAACAAGTAATCCTGTGAGCGAGTAAATTTACATTGTTGACAGTGTTTAACACCAGCTACGTCCATGCAAAATAAAGAAACGTATCATTAAGTTGCAAAAACGTTTGAAAAGTGGCACAGGTCTTTAAGCTTGATTATTTGCATTAACATGAAAAACATAAAAACCAATATGGCACAAAATATTTCTGAAAACTTCAATATAACTTCACTTACATTTGAACGTGTACTGCTTTCCCTCTGCCATTTTTAATAGCCCGTGCAGTGTGTGAACGCAGTGGATTGTGGGTAGTTTTGGCTCGTCTAGGAGCCAGCGATGCATCCTTGAAAAAACTCGGAATTATCAAAAACAAAGGACGCGAAAATGGCACGAATTTCGAGTGTCCTCAACATTGGAACAGTGCTTGTCGGCGTTCTATGACGTAGCGTCCTTAAAAAGGCGGCCGTTGAGCATGATTCCTTGACATTGGGAAACAGCCCCAAAGTCTCTAATCAGGGTTAACTTTGAACAATGATTTTTAGCAATTTTAAATTCTGTCATAGCAATTTTACATCCTGTCATAAGATAACTCTTGAAAACTTATCTTGAATATATTTGTTATCATGACTTAATTAGCTTTTTTCAAACCCAACTAAACATACATTAAGGCCTTCTATTTTAGTAGCAGTGGTCTCAAACTCGCGGCCCGGGGGCCAATTGAGGCCCGCGGGATGATATTTTGTGGCCCCCAACTTGGTATCAAAGTTTAGTGTTAGTGCGGCCCGCGGGTTGTTGTCAAACGCACAGTGGCTTGCTACGCTTTTTTATGACTTGTGATAGAGTGACCAGATGTCCCGGTTTTGCCGGGACAGTCCCAATTTTGAGTTGCGTGTCTTGAGTCCCGACAAAACCAAAGGACGCTAAAATGTCCCGGTTTCCACCCCTGTCCACGATTACTTAGCCAACGTGATCTAATTATAGCCCGATCATTAACTTTGATGTGGTAAATTGTGCTCCTTTTCTTTGTGGAATACTTGATTGGACCCAGCCTGACCCAGACTCTACCTCCAGCGGCCCCCATGTAAGTCGAGTTTGAGACCCCTGGTCTATAGCCTATACTTTGACTTGAAGGAGTGTCATGACACTATATGCTTGACATCTGTGATATCAACACTCCTCTAATCTCTGAATCATTTGTTCAATAGCCTGAACTGAAATTAAACTGAAGTTTAATTTTGAAGTCTGACATAACAGGACAGTCAGCCATTATCCATTCTGACACCCTAGTCTGACTGCCGTGATGGCTGAAAGCTAGGCTTGTTGCTAGCTGAACTCAGAAATTGTCAGTCCAATGCAGCATGCATCTTGTCGTTCTGTCTCGATATGCTTGGCTGTAATTTTTTACTCTCTAACTTGTGTGGTTTAAATTATGTAACTAAGTACAATACCTCAACCTAAACTTACTTAAGTAAAACTTACTTCGGTTTTTAAAAACTACTGAAAAACTAAAAAAATCTTCTCAATACATTTACTTGAGTAAATGTAAGTAGTTACTTTCCACCTCTGCTCAGCTGGACGTCTGTTAACGCCATCGCTAAGAGCAAGCAAAGGTCGATCAGCAAAGTCACAACTCTTTTCTGTTTTGGAAGCACAGTGGTGGAACGGGCTTTCCTTCTTACTATATTTATGTTGATATATTTTAGATTGGATAAAGATGTTATTTATGATGTCCTATCTGAAAACGGAAACTGTAGGCCTAATGTATTTTTCTGTATATCTAGGATTTTTTCATAAACTGCATTTATTATCTTTATTACCTCAAATCTAAAAATCTGCATTCATTTTCTCCATGACAATAAGCTATGGTAAGATCTACTCCCAGTCCGATCTATCTGATGAGGTCCTTAACCGATGTGGCTGTGTCTTTGAAAGCGATCAGCTGACAATCTAGACCCAGTCTATATGACTGAGAATTTGTTGTCTCGAATGTACTATATGATCTGATGAATTTCTTTGTAGGCCGAAACGTTATCACCAATTACAACATTCTTACTATTGGAACTCAGAGTGTGCGTCACCTTCTTTTTCTTGCTTAGGACCGCAGAGTCGCTCACCTTCCGCAAAAAACTCAAACTCACCTGTTCAGAGTTCACCTAGACTCTGCATAGCCATCCAGATCCCCCCTCCCACTATTGTATGTTGTACGTCATGGAAGGGGAGAGCCGGGTCGATTGAAACACTTTTCAGTTAAACGTCTTTTTCAAAGATGACGTTACGTATACAAATAATTTCAACATGTGATCAACAACTCACATGTGTGTTATCTTAGTTACAAGTGTAATTTAATACATATGTTGGATGATCGAGCTGTCTTTTAACTTTGAAAGTAAGTTGACATCTGTTTCAAACGCCCCGCCTAGTCGGGACGTTTGAAACACACATGCGGGACGAATGAAACAGCATATTTTAAAAATAAACTATTGAACTTACTCTTGTTTTTTTGCAATATACCGGACAACACAGTAGTGTACTTGTCATTGCTAAAATTTCACATAATTCCGCATACTATGAATAGGTTAAAATATATTTTTGGCCCGTGCGTAATTGTCAAGATGCACGTTTTGATTAAAACTCACCTATTTTCTTTTGGACGACTAAATTTGCATAAATTTTACTTATTTCCCTATCCTAAGTCATGTTTAGGGATACACAGTTGAACATCCTTTATTTATTTGAAACAAAAACTACCACGTCAACCGGATAACATGACTCCTGTTGCGTTTGAAACAAGTGTTTCAATCGTCCCTACAGCGACTACTGACACTTAAACCTTTTTTACCTCTAAACTTCAAAACACTGACATTGCACACTTTAACACAGGTTTAAGTACTAATTCATCTGTTGTATAGTCATATTATTATGGCATGAAACAAAAAACACAACTATTTATTACAAAAAAACTACCGCAGGAAGGATTTTAGTTTCCGCTCTCGAAAACAGGTTTGGGGGATAACATTTGAACGGTGGTACGTCATTACACGAAATTTCGTGGGGTTGGTCAGGCTTCCGTGCTGAACGTAGTGACGAAATTTGACGTGAAAGCCTTGGGTGGTTTTCGAGGAAATCGCTGTGTTTCAATCGTCCCGTGTTTCAATCGACCCGGCTCTCCCCTACTTAATGTACGCACTTACTGTATGTATTTATTCATAATACTTATTTGTGTAGCATCTGCATTAGCTAGCTATCACTGTATACAAGGAATGGGTTAGCCTAGTGATTGTAATGGCCCGTTCAGACTACACGATTTCAGCCCGATTTTGCCCCGATTCTTTCGTCGCAGACAAATTTGCGAATCGTACACGATTTTGACGGGTCGGCGACGAGACGAGGTCTTGTAATGTGACATGCTTGCGATCTGCGATGCTTTCGTCTGCGACGTTCGAAAACCCCACGACGAAAAGTTTGGCATGTCAGAATTTTTTGGGGAATCGCATGACGTATCCATTGTTGACATGAGGGAACCACGCCCCCAGTTGCGTGAGGGAAGCCCGCGAACAGCTGGAGCTCACGCGCAGTGTTTACCAACTGACTTCACTGCACTACGCTGAGTAGGAGTAACTACTGCAAAAATGAATGCGATCAATAACAAGAAGAATGCTAATAAAGAAAACGATAGAAAATGGAGCAATATAATGGAGACAACTTTGGTGTAAATGTGGCGGCAGCAACGTCCCTGCATTTTCAACCCAAGAACGAGTCCACAATCTTTTCTTCTTTTTGTTCCTTTCCGTCTCTGTGCAGAGGACCGCCAGCATAATGCCTAGTGCTAGGTACTCGGGATCCGTTGTTGACGCTTTGTTGCTAGGCTACGTTGTTGCTGCGTCTACTTTGTATATTTCATGTCACGCGCAACGCAACTATGTGAGGAATTGCCGCATTGAGCAGATATAAAAACTACTGGAACCTTTATGACAAAAATGTAAAAAGCATTTATGTTAGTTCCAAATCTTAGATTTTCAAAATATCTTGCAAACGTGAATGATACAAAGTAGAGAGCATCGCACCCTCGAATCTTGTACTGTGGCCAGTCTTACGACGAGACAAGGCCCGATTTCCTGGCTCTGAGATCGTATAGTGTGACATGTTAAAGGCATATTGTACGATTTTCAGTGATATGCACTTTTGAATATGTTGTTGAAATTGGTTTTTACATCCTGACAGCAATAAATAACTTATGGGCAATGAAAAAGAAGCGAAAAAAAAACGAATTCTGTATCTGCTATAAACCTGTTAAAATGCTTACCAATCGGAGACATTGTACCCGAATCTAAAGAACCAATCACAACCCTGCGCGTTCTCTCCCCTCTGTATACGAGCCTGTGCCGGCCTGAGCGCGTTCACGGAGGGCAAAGAAAGCGTTGTTATCATAGTAGTTCATGACAGTGGACTAGACCTAGTGAGCCTACAACGTTAACACGATGGAAGAAAAATAACAGAAGTTACAACTGCCACCGTTACTTGCCCCGGTTCATCCTTTTAAAAAGGCAAGAAAAAGAAAGACAGAAAATGAAAAGGCAGCAACAAAAAAAAAGTTGGAGAATGCTCGAGGAAAAACGAGAATAAATATTGGATTCGCTTTTCAGCGATGGCGACAGCTGAGGGAGTTGAATGGCCTGAAAAGTGACGCAATGGTTGCCGTTGAAGTAAGCCGTAAGCAGCATTAGCGCTCGTGCACGGCTCTGTGTCGAGGGGTTGGGGCAGGGAGTCCTGAAGGGTGGGGGAGGAGTTAAACGGAACTCCGAAGAGAAGCTAATTTCAAATCATGCGAGCTCTCTCACATCGTACAGTATAGCTTTAAATCGTGGAGGAATGTCTGAGAATCTTGTAGTGTGGCCAGTCTTACGACGAGACAAGGCCCAATTTCCTGACTCTGTGATCGTATAGTGTGACATGGTAAATCGTGGAGGAATGTCTGAGAATCGGGTAGTCTGAATCGGCCATTAGTGCTTGGCACTTGGTTCTATGAACATCTTGACATACCGACAGCGATATATTGTTTCACTTCTTATGACAAACGTAATTATTGTAAGTTGCTTTGGATAAAAGTGTCTGCTAAATGCACTAAATGCACTGTTTTTGCCTCAGTACGATAGTACGTGTTTTCAGCTATAACACTTAATACATATAGGCCCAATCCCAAAGTGAGGCCTGAGGACTAAGGACTAAGAACTCACAGACTTAATTGATCTCAGGAGCTAAGTGAGCGAGTGTTTGAGGCCACAAGGGCTCAGATAGGTATATATGGGATTGGGACAGCACTTCACGAGAGCACATGTTACCTTGGCAATGTTTAATGACTAAGCTGTTGCTGACGATTGCCGGTTTGGGAATTCTTTTTTATTTTTTTGTTCTTTTGTAAATGCAATGAAAACAATCGGCTACAGCAATTTATTGATAGGCCTATTAGAAAATATAATTGTTAATTTTTTTTAACAGCATAATGGATGTATTGAAAAATTTAGGAGATTATTGGCCTACACATCGGGCCTACTAAACATAAATCAGAACGGGCTACATTTGGCCGAACATTGGGTCAGCACTTAATAATTTTGCGAGAACCCGCAATAAAGTCTGTGAGTCCGTGAGTCCGGATATTGGGATTGGGCCATACTACCCTATCTGGCATAGTTGCCAGCTGTTTACAATGCTGATGAATAGATATATTCCATAAGGATGTATGTATGATTGTCCAAATATATATATATATATATATATATATATATATATATATATATATATATATATATATATATATATATATATATATATATATATATATATATATATAGGCCTATATATATATATATTGTTACAAGCAAACTGAAAAATATAGCTGAATGCTTCAAATGGCATTCAGCTATATTCTAATGGCAATCACCCTTGCTCGCATGTTAAATCGATTTTCCTGTAATGCAAACAGACGACGGAGAACGCAACACTGACGTCCTCTCGACCAGAGTTCAATTGCGCTGCCACTGCGCTATTTCACGCAGCAACAACGGTCGTGAAGTCGATGGAGTAGGTTTTCCGGACAGGTGGTCCCTATGTGGGCGTGTTCAGTCCGCTGATGTAAACAGAAAATACCCTACGTCTGATCCCCACGGATAAGTGACTGACGGAATTGGTGACATTGCGCCAGCAATTCAATGCACCAGACACGTTTTTAATATGTTTTAAAGCGCAGCAGTCCGAAACTATGGACTTCTATATTAATCTAAAGGTGAATTTCAGGGGAAATGCGAAGAATTTTCTGCTGTCGGGCTCCGACACGAAGAGCTGGGAGACCATGGAGGCCATGGTGAGCTGGGAGGGGGTCAGATACATCCTTTGACGTGATAACCTTTTGCATTTTTATGCAACACTGATCATTCCTTACTATAGAGGTGCTCCCACCAAGCCATCTGTCGAGAGTAGACTGGTATGTCTGGTGTTTTTAGCGAGCCGAATCGATGGGTTTAGTAGTGAGTGGTGATGCTTCGCTATGCTGTCTCATCGACGGGATCTGACGATGGATATTAGTTGTACAGTGTGTGTATGTGTGCATATGTATGTGTGTGTGTGTGTGTGTGTGTGTGTGTGTGTGTGTGTGTGTGTGTGTGTGTGTGTGTGTGTGTGTGTGTGTGTGTGTCTGAACTGTACATGGGATCGTATGGCTTAATCCCACTCGCCTGTCTTGAATAGCAGGCCTTTTTATCTTACAACATCTCATAATCATTCTTTGAAAAGCCGTAGCCACGATATGGCTTGACATTCTTCCTTTTTTAGAATAAACAAACTAACAAATGTACTAAAGCCTGATCTTTCCCTGTCTAGGTAACGGTATGATTACAACAGTTGATAGTGGCCCTTAAGCAAGTGTAAAGGAGAGGAAGAGGACCACAATGAGAGAAAGAGAATGAGGGTTGGGAGTGATGGGGAATAGTCTACGCATTAGCTGAAGAACAACAATTGTGTTGTTCATCAGCACAAAGCTTATGGCTTTGGTAATGAACAGAACAGAATTACATACTTCAGAGAGTATGTGGGGTCTATTGGGTCCCTAACTTTTAGCTCCTTTCATAACGGGAAGACTTAATTTGGTGTACATTACCAGTGAAGAATCACACAAGAGATAGGCATAATAGTGTGACAGTAATGTTCTGTTATTTTAATCAAATTAAACCAAAACAAATTACTTGATGAAATAAATTCTTGAAAATGTCTAGCCTACGTGTTAGTACAGCAAAGTATACTAGCACATTATTAGGAAACTATATTTGTGAGTGGGAACCGGAAATCATAACATTTGAGGAAATGATTATCAAAATGCAATGTGGCGTGCCTATATGCAATCCTAGTTGAATTACAGGTTTTATTTCTAGGATCTCATAAGGCTCACCTATCCCCATGTACCCTGTGTGTGAGAGACATGTTTTGTTTTGTTCCCCAGGTGAAGCGCTCCTTCGGCCTGTGTCACCTCCAGGTCACCTACTTTGACGAGGAGAATGAGGAGGTGCGGAAACGTCACATCTTTGTTGCTTGTCTTGTTGTTTTATAACGTGTTTTATAATGTAATCATTCCCGGGTTTCAATATGACAATCGTCATGAAAGGCTAGGGAGAAAAGCCACAAGTTAAACATACGTGTACTTTCACCTCAGCAATATGTAAGAATTTGTATTTTTGTGCCTGAGTACCCCTTAGGTTTCATTTAACATTTAAGGCAGTGTCGTAGACCTTGTCATTGCTGGAGACGTGGCATGAAGCCTTAAAGCCCTGCGTCTCTGTCACGGAGTGCGTTGCTTCAAAATGGGCTGACTTGGCTTGTGGGAATACAATTCTCTCAAGACCTTTACATATTTAGCTTTATTTTCTACTTTCGGGCTCCGACACGAAGAGCTGAGAGACCATGGCCGCCAGAAAATATAGCTAAATAGGTAAACGTGTAAGACGTGTAAGAGTTGACCCCTTACACGTCGAACATCAAGCCGAGACCAACCGAGGCATAGTGAGCCACCTCCTATTACTCACTAGTTCATCAGCAAGTAGGCCATCTCAGCATCTGTCCTGCAGCCTCTGATTTCCCGAAGCTCTCGCCCGACGACTAAAAAGCCATTGCGAGATTCGCTCTCAGGCGGCATCATGCTTGGTCACTCTCTTTTCCTCTACTCATGCTCACTGTGTCAATTTCCTCTTCGCCTCGTCCATTATGACCGTATTATCCATGAATTCCATGATATTATCCGTCACGGCTCCTTTCCTCAGTGTGCGGGTGAGATTGGGATGGCCTGACTCATTCCAATGATCGATTCCTTCTCCCTTGTCTAAATGTTTTCTTTACGTCTGAATGTATAGCCCCGGTCAGAAAAGGAATCAGCTTGACAGAAGTTTGCCTAGAAGGGGGCCTATTGGCTGCTCTGAGCCGAGTCTGAGGACCCCCCCCAAAAGTTCCCCTACAGAGAGGTTAAAGAAATCCTGAACTGTGTGGGGGGAGGTCCCCCAAACATCATCATGAACCCTTGACAAATGTGAAGTTATGCTCCTTATGGTGATGGGTCCCGCCCACTACGATGCCCCCTTATGACCGATTGGCACGAAGAATGAATCCCCTTTTGTGCTACGCATTAATAACACACCCACCAAATGCCTACCCCCCCTCAGACGGGCACACCCAGAAACGGGCAAACACACCCTCCTTGGCCGAGGTCAATAAAACCTCAGAAACAAACGATAGTGAAGCAAAAAAAACATGGTGGTTTCCACAACGCATCACAAACCAAATCAAAACCAAACACAAACGTATGCTTCGGTCGCCATGAAATCAACTTTAACTCAGCTAAATATGTAAAGGTCTTGAGAGCTTTGATGTGTTCTGTAATACCTGAAGCCCTAGAATTGTTCCTTGCTGTTGGTTATGTCCTGATTCTGATAAATCTCAGTTTATGAATCCTCAACTAATAATAAAATATAGAGGTTGGCTTGACCCTGAATTCATTGAATCAAGGATACCTAGTTGTAATTAACACCTCCTCTTCTGTTCTTTTCTGTCTTCAGGTATCCATCAACAGTCAGGGTGAGTTAAAGCTCTGAAAAACATCTTACAAACTATATTCTGATTTAATTGCATGAAAGAGTAGCAGGAGTAGTTAAAAATCCGTCTTTATAATTGTTCTTGGTTCTTTTCCAGCTGAGTATGAAGAAGCTTTGAAGGTAAGCGTCGGATTCATCCGGTTATTCATTTTTTTGATTTAAAGATGTACCTTGATTATTCATCGCTATTATTCAAAGGTGTGTGTAATTATCAACAAAATGTGAATGACTAATAGTTTTTAACGCTATATCAAAGATGTCTATGCAATGTGTTGCAGCGATATTAAATTAAGTTAGCAGCCTGCCAGCTAACCCTCTTGTCACCCTCTTGCACCAAAGAATATAATGGATAGAAATAGAAGCAGAGGTTTACATCGGTGTTGCTTTCCACCGCTGTAGACAGCTCTAAGTGGTTGATGGTATTAAGTTTGATGCTGAACTCGCAATGTTATTTTTATACTGGTAAGTTAAACGGCTATGTTACGATAGCTTATAAAGGTAGATGGTATAACGTTTCTGACAGTGTTAATATGTCTGCTGAGCTAGCTGTTTGTTTTCATGAGGGTCAGCCCATTTAGAATACGATAGGGCTAGACACCACCACTCTCTGGTAATAATAATAATAATAATAATAATAATTCATTGAATTTATTTAGCGCTTTTCTAGACACTCAAAGACGCCTACAGTGACGCCTAACCACCACCAGTATGTAGCACCCATTTGGGTGATGCACGGCAGCCAATCGGCGCCAGAACGCTCACCACACACCAGCTTGAGGTGGAGAGTGAGGGATGAGGTGGAGAGAGAGGGAACTGAACATTTAACACTACTATGGACCACATGTAAACCCTATGGACCACATGTAAACCCTATCAACCACATGTAAACCCTATCAACCATATTTAAACACTATCGACCAAATTTAAACATGTAAACCCTATCGACCACATTTAAACATGTAAATCCTATCAACCACATTTAAACCCTATCGACCACATTTAAACCCTATCGACCACATTTAAACCCTATCGACCACATTTAAACATGTAAACCCTATCGACCACATTTAAACACTATCGCCCACATTTAAACACTATCGACCACATGTAAACCCTATCGACCACATGTAAACCCTATCGACCACATTTAAACACTATCGCCCACATTTAAACACTATCGACCACATGTAAACCCTATCGACCACATTTAAACCCTATCGACCACATTTAAACCCTATCGACCACATTTAAACCCTATCGACCACATTTAAACATGTAAACCCTATCGACCACATTTAAACACTATCGCCCACATTTAAACACTATCGACCACATGTAAACCCTATCGACCACATGTAAACCCTATCGACCACATTTAAACACTATCGCCCACATTTAAACACTATCGACCACATGTAAACCCTATCGACCACATTTAAACACTATCGACCACATTCAAACACTATCGACCACATTTAAACATGTAAACCCTATCGACCACATTTAAGCATGTAAACCCTATCGACCACATTTAAGCATGTAAACCCTATCGACCACATTTAAGCAAATAAGCTGCTCCTTATTTGCTCGGAGTGGGGGGGACTGATTCGGCCAAATCTTACACGTTGAACGTTTAACAAGTAACATTTCCAGGGAAAATTGGATGTATTAAAGAATGCACACCCATTTATTATAATCTCCTTCCCCGACAAAATCTCCTGACATTAGGAAACAGGTGGATAATGTTTAAAACAATATATTGCAGAGTTGGTAGAATTGCTAGTCAGAGCAGGTGATCAGTACTGGCATGTGAGTGCGTTGATCACTACATATCAAGTCAACGCTGGTGACTTGATGTGTTTATTCCCTCAATGTGCAAAAATACATTGTGCCAAACAACATATACCTATATACAATGACGACTTTACTGGTAGCTAGCTAGCTAGTGGGCACTGAAATATTGCCAAACATTATGGGCAGCAATTCAGTTGCTAGCTAGCTAAAACTGAATTAATGCCTTGATAAATGACCTCTTGATGAAATTACTTTAATCATTTGGACTAAGTTGTCACCCATTCCATTTGAATAACACAATGAATCCCATCATTAGCAACATAACCTAGCTAAGGAGCCCTAACGAGGGGGAATAACTAGCTACCTCCTTGGGCTGATTGATCAGGGGAAATAATCGAATTGCGATTATTTTCGACCAATATTGCAAATTAGTATGCGATTTTTCTGTAAAAGTTCCATATGTCCTGAATTATTCACTAAACAAGCATCAATCCTTCTATAGTATGACCAACACAACATTGGGAGCAGTCAACATATTAACAGTTCTTTCATTCAGGACAGGCCTATGTGTTGAGATGAATTGATGCATGAATTGATATTATTGCGCCTTTAGTTAACTATTGAATTGTAAACGAAAGAATCAATACGAATCTTACGGATCTCCAGTCAATAGGAGTAACAAATCCACCAAAAAGTTCAATTTTTTATTAATCGCAGCCTTTGTGATTTGCACGTCCCGATCTACTAGATTGCGCTGTCGGTTTGACTTCGATGTAGTCGTTCAGCCCTACCTCCCCCCCTCCCCCCTCTCCCCCACAGAGCGCCGCCAGACAGGGGAACCGCCTGCACATGAACGTGTACGAGACGCGGGGCCAGCCCACCCGGGTGCCCGCCGCCCCCGCCGCCACACTGCCCGCGCCGGCCCTGGCCCCCCGGGCCGGCGGGGCCGAGCCCAAGAGGGGGTTC
Organism: Gadus morhua; assembly: GCF_902167405.1. NCBI lineage: Eukaryota > Metazoa > Chordata > Actinopteri > Gadiformes > Gadidae > Gadus > Gadus morhua. The sequence goes on along the minus strand of NC_044049.1, from coordinate 25,497,330 downwards.
CGGCCCCCCCAGATCACCCACTGCCCCGCCCTCACGCAGGTGGTCAGCCGCAAGGTCCAGGCAGCGGTGCCGGAGCAGGGCATGGTGAGCTCAGGGCCGCCCCCCCGCTCACATTAAGATGGCGGAGGCATAAAGTATGAAATGGATTTGGATCCGTCGTCTTTTTTGAGGGTTTGACTCTGAGCTGAAATAGGGGGGGTTGTGATGTGATCCTTAAGGTGATCCTCAAGGAGCTGAAGGGGAGCAGAGAGGAGGACAAGACCCCGCCGGCCTGGTTCACCTCCTACATGGAGAAGGTGAGGACCACTGCCACGACGCGCTAGGGCAAACACCTCGATGTTAATGCACTGAACGTGAACCTCTCTCTCTCCCTCTCCCCCCCTCCCTCCTCCCTCCAGTTTAAGGACCAGGTGGTTCGCGAGGCGGTGGAGAAGATCTGCCGCGAGTTCTCCGGCCAGTGCTGCATCCACAAGCCCATGGGGGGGGGCTCGTCCGGGGGCGCGCCCGGAGCAGGAGGAGGTGGGGGGGGGTCCGGGGCCGGAGGCGGGCCCCCAGGCGGCCCCGGCGCCAGGGGCGGCGGCGGCGGCGGCGGGGGCGGGGCCAACGTGATCGCGGTAGCCGACGTCCACCACCAGGCCCCCGAGGTGCCCACCTCAGTGCTCCCCGGCGTGCCCACCTCCTCCTCGGCCTCCTCCGCCTCCTCCTCCTCCTCCTCCTCCTCCGCACCGCACTGCTCCTCCTGCAGAGGGCAGACGGCGGGCGGGGGCTACCAGTGCAGGTCAGTCTCCATCCTTTGTTTTACCAGGGTACTCCCATTGAGACAGTAGTCTCCGTTGCATGTTAGCCCCGGCCAAGAAAGGCAGCAGCTAGCTAAAGGACACATCGAAACGGAGGGAAACACAGCATCGACACAGAAACACAAGTTACAACACAGGGAACAGATGCAGGCTGTAAAAGACAACCTAGGCACATTCACATTGGCAATGTGAATGTGTGTCTGCAACACATCATTTATCGTTGAGGGGGGTCATTATAACGATAACCAAGTTCAGAGCGAACTGAACTTGGTGTTTTTAATGTGCCTACTTGAACAGTAGGCACATTAAAAATCGAATATTATCAAGGATAATGATTATGATGATTGCGTTTGTATGGCGCACTTCAAGACATCCAGAGTGCTTTGCACAGTGAGTAGGTGTGAATTGTGAATGGACACAACGCAATGTTATGGCCTCACATTCAACCAATCTGAGTGTGTCTACTTAGTGTTTGTGCCGAGTCTGCGGTCAGCTGTGATGCTGAAATGCAAAATTTAAATTATTAATTGGATACACTAGTGGTCGGTGAGAATAGAATGCAAAAAATATAATAGAATCTGCGAATTGATGGCAATTGATTTAAGGTTTGAATATTGTTGATAGACTAGAGGGTTAGGGTTAGGGAAAGGTGTTGCTTGAGTTTTGACTAGTGGTCGGATCTATGGGAACTAGGGCCAGGTCAGATCAGTGGTGTGCTCTAGAGACGGAGAAATCCCCCGTTCACCCAAGGCAAAAAAAGGATTTCATGCCGTGTATTTACATTACGTCTCTAGAAAAAAATAAAGCCAGCCTTTGGAAAGCTCAAGTCTGCTCCTTTAAAGCCAGAAACACAGATACAGTCCATGTAAAGTGGATGGCTGAGGCAGAACTGGCAGAATAAGCATTTTCATTCCTTGGTAATTGAAGCCTCAGGACAGCCTGACTCATCTCCTCCATGTATTCATTGTTCTTTATTCTCTCTCGTTCTCTCACTCCCTCTCTCTCGCTCTCTCCCTCTTTCTCTCTCTCGCTCTCATTCTTGCTATCTCATTCTCGCTCTCTCATTCTCTTCTCTCTCTCGCTCTCTCTCCCCCTCTCTCTCTGTCGCTGTCTCTGTCTCTCTATTCTCTGCTCTCCCCCTCTCTCTCTCCCTCTCTCTCCCTCTCCATCCTCCCTCCCTCTCTCTCTCTCTCTCTCCCTCTCTCTCCCTCTCCATCCTCCCTCTCTCTCTCTCTCTCTCTCTCTCTCTCTCTCTCTCTCTCCTCCCTCTCTCTCTCCCTCTCCCTCTCTCCTCCCAGTGTGTGTACCTCCTGTACTCTGTGCGAGCCCTGCAGTTTCTCCCATGATCCCAGCCACAACCTGGTGAGGGCCCGGACGCCCCTCTCCATCCCCGAGCACGGCTCGCCGGCCCCGGACCACAGCAGGTACGTGGAACAGCTGCCAAGAGAGGAGAAGAGAGGAAGGAGAAGAGAGGAAGATTTAGATGCTAGACCAACAATATCCTCCCTCCCTCCCTGTTCCCTCCCTCCCTCTCTCCTGCTCCCTTCCTTCTATCTCCCTCTCTGTTCCCCCCCTCTCTCCTCCCCTCCCTCTCTCCTCCCCTCCACCCCTCCTTCTCCTTGACTCAACCCCTGGCTCTTGGTACTTTGGACCTGCAGCCACTTCTTTGAAATGCTTCCTCCCCACACTTCTTCCCGGGCGTTATCTGGTGATTAACCACGGTGATGCCGACCGGGCAGCAGCACGCTGTCCTTGAGGCCACGCAGTGATACTGCAGCATGCCTTCCTCCCATTACCCCCCCCCCCCCCCCCCACCCCCCAATCCACCCAGCGCTCCTCTATGAGAGCGATCAGTCGTGTTGTGTCACGTCTGGCCCTCCATTGGATGGCGTACACCGTGCTTTACAAGCAAGGCCCTTCTATTTTTATAATTAGAACATGTAAACGTAAATACAAAGTATTTTTGTGATTCTTAATCGTAATTTAATTATTAAAATGCAAATCATTTATAAATGTTTCAATGTATATATTTGTATCTATAAAGTGTATTTTATAATTCATGTGATTCATTATATTATGTCATATTACCTCATATTGTTACTTTTACGTTTACATTTTGGGCATTAAAGGGTAATTCCGGTGTAAAATGGATTTGGGATATGTTTTGTATGATAACGAGTTGAAACGTTTATTTTGGAGCACAAAAACCACATATAGACGCTTTCTTCAGTTGGCTGTTTTTAGCTGATTCTATCAAAACGCTATAAACTTGGAACGAAGGGGGCAGTGGTTATGGTAAAAACGAAATCGCTATTTTAAACCACTTAAAAGGCTAGAAGTAGCCCGACTAAAAACAGCTAAAAACAGCCAACTGAAGAAAGCGTCTATATGCGTTTTTTGTGCTCCAAAACGAAAGTTTCAACTCGTTATCATACAAAACATATGCCAAATCCATTTTACAGCGGAATTACCCTTTAAGCAGACGCTTTTACCCAAAGCGACTTACAAAAAGTACATTTTTAAGTGCCAGGACGTACAACATACCATAAGTTGGTAAGAGGTTATTGATTTTATTGTAATGTAAGAAATGTAATTCAATGTTATTCGTGATATATCTGCGTGCACCAGGTTCTACCGGCGGGGCGACCGAAGCTTCCGGAAGGCGGAGAAGCAGCGCCTGAAGGCGGAGAAGCGGCAGCTGAAGGCCGAGGTGAAGGAGATCCGCAAGCAGCTGCGCATGGAGAGGCGGGGCCAGCAGTGGAGCTCCTCCCACCACGACGGAAGCTCCTCCCCCGTCCTGCTGCAGCCCCGCGCCACCCAGCACCACAACAGCCCCGAGTAGGTGGAGCTAGCTGATGGAGGGAGGGACCGAAGTAAGATGGGAAAGCAGAAGGAAGGAAGGAAGGAAGGAAAGAGGGAAGGAAAGAGGGAAGGAAGGAAGGAAGGAAGGAAGGAAGATAGGCGGGAAGGAATCTGGAAAAAATACAGACAAGAACGAAGATGAGAGTAGAATGAGGTGAAGGGAGATACAAAGAAAGGAACAAAGGGAAGGATAAAAGAGATAAGAGGGAAGGAAGGATAGCCACTGGGAGAAGGTCTGTGTGTGTCATTGTGGAGCAGCAGCAGAGGACAAGGAATGGGATAAGATATGTGAAGTGAATAGAATAGTTAAGTGAGGTAAAAAGATCTTTATTAAAGACTGGATGGGATGCATGGGGTTAGAGCGCACCGTCCTTATTCCACGGTTCATCTCAAACAGTATTTTTCTCAAACGTTTGGCAAAAAACACAAAATCGGACCGTATTTCAGTTTGCGCCCCGGTGTGCCGTTCCTCTGACGGTCTACCCCCCCCTCCCCCCCCCCCCTTTTCTCCGCAGACGTCCAAAGCGCCCGTGTCCGCTGGCGGCGCCCGCCATGACGGCGGTGTTCCTGGACGAGAACCTTCCCGACGGGACGCGGCTCCGCCCCGCCACCAAGTTCATCAAGTACTGGAAGATGAGGAACACGGGCACGGCCAGCTGGAACGCCGACACCAAGGTACCCCCCCCCCCCCCCCTCGGATCTCGGAGCAAAGGCAGCTAGCCGATCGTGAGGAAAGATCAGATGTTGATCGATGTTCATTTATGTCTCGGCCCAGAATCGCTGATGCATCCTTTAATTTGGAACCTATTCCGACTATTTTCCGTAACCAGTAACCAATGAGACAGATTATTACGTTTTAAAAATGAAAAGAACAGCAGCAGGTTTTGAAACTAGACCCAAACCCAGCAGATGGACGTCGTGTGACTCATCAGAAAATCAAGGCAGGAGTGATTTGTTTGTGAGCTGTGTCTGCAGTCTGATATCGGGTTTCCCGTTTCCATGGTAACCCCCTCTTATGGATCCTCCGGCGACCGAACCAAAGCTGCACCGAGGATAAACTTCTTAAGGAGTTAGCTTCCTGTGTAAGGGTTGGGGAGGGGGGGGGGGGGGGTAGTATAATATGGTCTGTGAAACCCTTTCAGACTGTTGCTTTAATTAAGGGCTCAACCAATACAGTTAACTTGACTTTGTCTCTTCTGTCAACCTTCCGACCTTAAGTGCAAATTCAATAGCACCTATAATAGAAGGAGAATGGATGATCACATGAATAAATTATGTGTTTTATAATAAAAATCAACCAAAGAAGCAGAAGTTGTGATTTTTCGTCCGAGGTATCAGAGCTCGATCATGCCTCATGCCTCATGCCGTCATGCTACCTGGTTATTGTCATCGTATCGTACCTGATGATGTCCGGTCCTCTTGCTCCCTGTTGTGCCCTGCAGCTCAAGTTCATGTGGGGGAACCTTGCCGTGGGTTCTGGCGATCGCTGGAGGGAAGTGTCCGTTCCTTTCCTCCAACCCGGTCAGGTGAGACAAGACTCCGGCCCCCAGATATGACATTATAAGACGAGATGAATGGCTGAATGCCCAAAAAAGTCTCCAAATATCTCCCAAATATTCAGACTTTGCTCTGCAACGACCTGATGTAACCCGGCCCCTGTGTGTGTGTGTGGCCCCGGCCCCTTATGTAACCCGGCCCCTGTGTGTGTGTGTGGCCCCGGGCCCTTGTGTAACCTGGCCCCTGTGTGTGTATGTGGCCCCTGTGTGTGTGTAGGTGGGCGTGGTGAGCGTGGCCCTGTGCGCCCCCAGCGTGGAGGGCTCCTACACCTCCCACTGGCGGCTGGCCCACGCCGGGGAGCAGTTCGGGCCCCGGGTGTGGTGCAGCATCGTGGTGGACCCCCAGGCCCCCGCCGCCATGATGGCCGACGGGATCCTGGTCTCGCCCTGCGTCACCCCACAGGTAACGGACCCCGGTTACCGTGGCGATGGACGGACGGACGGATGGATGGATGGATGGATGGATTGATTCAATCAACCAATCAACTTGCGTGGCTGACTCCGCCGTCTGCTAAATGGCCTAAAATATTGGTCCTCAAATTGAGGCCCGCGGGCCAATGGCGGCCCGCAGAAACATTCCTGCCGGCCCGCAATGACATACAGAAAAAAAAGTATATTCTCTCTAGTTTTCAATTTAATCCTTTTACATTTGTTAGTTTTAATCCGACTGTTCATTACTTTGAAAAGATGAACCTCAGTTTCGTGATTTAGACCTCACTTGACCCCACTCCCAGAGGTCCACGGTGCAATGTTTTATTTTCACCACTGGGATGCTGACGGCGTTTCCCGCCAGTTTTTTTTTCCTTTGGCGGCCCTCAGTCAAATTTTGGGTTCCTAAATTGGCCCTCAGCTGTCCAAACTTTGACAACCCCTGGCCTAAAATATATATTTTAAAAAGGCCTTCCGTCCACAGGGTAAGAACCCCATGTCCAAGGACGGGAACCCCTGCCCTGCGACCCGGGACCAGGCCCTGGTCTCGGTGGACCAGGAGGAGTACTACATCCCGTCTGTGGACCTGCTCACTGCACAGGTAGGGCATCCACTTTGGGTCTTCAGTGGAACAGGTTCAGTAGCGCTGCCAGCGCCACTAACACTTGGTTAACTCTTTTTATGTAAGTATTTGGGTTTGGTACCCAGCCACACGCACAGATCTCCTGATCAAGAATACATAGACGCAGGTCTGCTCGATTATGGGAAAAAACATAATCCTGATTATTTTGGTCAATATTGAAATCACGATTATTCAAACAGATTTTTTGAGTTTGAAAACATGCTGTATTTATTCAGCATGTCTCTCCCAAAAAATACTTTGTAACTGAGGACTTTGACATTCCGCCTTAAGAAAATACACAAAATGGTCAAAAAGAAAGTGTTCAAATCTAAAATGATATACAGATATGTATTCAGCTGTTCTGCCCTTTCTATAAAACATAAAAAAAAAAAAGAAAACGAAAAACTCGATTATGTTAATTTTTTGATCGTTTGACGCTAAAATCGAAATCGTGATAAAAATTTGATTAATCGCCCAGCCCTACATAGACGTAGAGCGTAAATATTATATTATATACTGGCTTGTAGTGTCCTTTACGTCCTGGTTGCGATGGTTGGCCAATCGGAATGGGAAAGAACCAAGAAGTGAGGGGTTCATAATGTTATGCTTCAATCTGAGATCTCCATTCGTCGTGTGGACTGTCTTTCTTCTCTTTCCCGTGTCAGGACCTTTTGTCCTTTGAGTTGCTGGACATCAACATTGTGCAGGAGCTGGAGAGCGTCCCCAACACCTCGCCCGCAGGTAAGACCCTACAGCCTCACCCCCCACACCCCCGCCCCCCCTCCAACATGACCCTCACCCATCACCAGCACACGCTCTCCGCCGCCCACACACCCGGACAACGTCTCCGCCTCCTGCCACAGCCGACCTCAATAAACGTGCTTTCTCTCTCTCTCTCTCTCTCTCTCTCTCTTTCATTCCCACATTCATCCATCGACCTTTGCACCCATCCATCCGTCCACCCCCCCCCCCCGTCCTCCCACCCTCCTGTCCGTCCAGTGGCCCCTACAGACGTGTGTCCCCCCCCACAGGACGGGAGCTCCTCCCCTTTGGGGTTGATCCAGGCGGAGTCTGAGGGCGCCACTGGCTCCACGGGTAATTGAGGCTTTTTTTGGGGGCGCCCGGGGAGGGCCCCGTCTTGGACCGGGCCCCGGGGGATGGAACCGGCCGCCTTCGTTAGAGTAGCTTTGCCTCCATGCCTGCATTTCAGAACACGCCGGTCGCTGTCACACATTCATGACCACGCCAAAACATCCGCCATGGAGCTCGGCGACCGGCCCCCCGCCCGCACCCCTTCATAAAAGACGGCCGCCGTAACGTTTTTGTATCAGCCGGCTCTTTTTCTACCTGCAGGAATGTCCCCGAACAATGTCGATAGACACGGGTGTGTCTCATGCGAGTTGTGCACCCCTTCACTAGGACGGAAAGCGGGGTCTTTACTCGGGGGGGCCCCCCTTGCTCATCCAATCACTCTTTTCCCAAGATGCACCAAAGGGGGAGGGGCCAGGAGCGGAGGGGAGTGGTGGGGGCGTGCCTGCCCAGGAGGAAGGGGGAGGCGACCTCAGCGGGACCCAGTTTGTGTGTGAGACCGTGATTGGCTCTCTGACGTTGGAGGAGGCCCCTGACCACGCCCCTGTCCGAGGGACACGCCCCGGCCACGGCAAAGGTAGCGGGCTGGACGGAGTCCGAGCAATCAGTAGTGGAGCGAGTTTGATCATTTTACTATCACTTTCATTATGAAATCTATTTGTAATTATATAGAAAATATATGATATTAAACATGTTTCGATTAAAGTTATTTTAGAATTGTATTGTTATGCATGATGTTTTGCTGTTTGCCTCTCTCCTTCTTTTGAGATGTTCTGTGTTAATTTTTTTTTAAATAAATTAAAAAAAAAAAAGAGTTAAAAATTAGCGAGGGTAATTATCCAGAAAATCTTGGTTTGGCTTTATAAATAACTTATGACTTATAAATTCCATAATAAGCGGATGCCTTTTAGGAGTCCTCCTAAACCCCCCTCCTCCCCTCCTCACAGTGGTACGGCCCGCGGCCCAGGGCGGCTCGGTGTCTTTGTGTGTGAAGAGCCCCCACAGCGACCGGAGCCCGGACAGCTGCCCCTCGGGCCTGAAGGCGTCCCTCCCCACCCCCCTGAAGGCCTGCCTCCCGGGGCCGCTGTCCGCGGGCCCCCCCGCCGGCCCCGGCTCGGCCCCGGGCCCCTCCAGGGCCACGCTGATGGGGGAGCGCAGGCTCACAGGTAACGGCCGCACCGTGGAACCCCCACCCCGGGGAGAAGGGCCTTGGGTCTGCCCTGGGGAGGGAGCCTGGACTGTAGGTGGACTGGGTCTGCACTGGGGAGGGAGCCTGGACTGTAGGTGGACTGGGTCTGCACTGGGGAGGGAGCCTGGACTGTAGGTGGACTGGGTCTGCACTGGGGAGGGAGCCTGGACTGTAGGTGGACTGGGTCTGCACTGGGGAGGGAGCCTGGACTGTAGGTGGACTGGGTCTGCACTGGGGAGGGAGCCTGGACTGTAGGTGGACTGGGTCTGCACTGGGGAGGGAGCCTGGACTGTAGGTGGACTGGGTCTGCACTGGGGAGGGAGCCTGGACTGTAGGTGGACTGGGTCTGCACTGGGGAGGGAGCCTGGACTGTAGGTGGACTGGGTCTGCACTGGGGAGGGAGCCTGGACTGTAGGTGGACTGGGTCTGCCCTGGGGAGGGAGCCTGGACTGTAGGTGGACTGGGTCTGCACTGGGGAGGGAGCCTGGACTGTAGGTGGACTGGGTCTGGATTGGGTCGAGATTGATTCTAGATTGGGTCTAGATTGTTTCTAGATTGTTTCTAGATTGGGTCTAGATTGTTTCTAGATTGTCTCTTGATTGGGTCTAGATTGTGTTTTGATTGGGTCTAGATTGTTTCCAGATTGTTTCTAGATTGGGTCTAGATTGCATGAAGGCTGTTGTTACATGGTGTCTAAATTGTGTCTTGATTGGGTCTAGATTGTTTCTAGATTGTCTCTTGATTGCGTCGAGATTGTTTCTAGATTGTCTCTTGATTGGGTCTAGATTGTTTCCAGATTGTTTCTAGATTGTGTCTAGATTGCATGAAGGCTGTTGTTACATTGTGTCTAAATTGTGTCTTGATTGGGTCTAGATTGTTTCTAAATGGTCTCTTGATTGCGTCGAGATTGTTTCTAGATTGTGTCTAGATTGCATGAAGGCTGTTGTTACATTGTGTCTAAGGTTGTGTCTTGATTGGGTCTAGATTGTTTCTAGATTGGGTTTCAATTTTGTCTGGATTGTATGAAGACTGTCTATATTTTTCTTAGACTGCGTCTACACTGGGTCTAGATTGTGTCCAAACTGGGTCTCGATTGGGTCTCGATTGGGTCTAGATTGTGTCCAGACTGTTTCTAGATGTGTGTAATGTTGTTCTTAGGTACTGGCCTTGCACAGCAGACAGTATTTACCTCTCTGATAAGGCCTGGTAAGCCTGCAGGCAGCAGTGTTTGTTGAGGGGCGTGCGCACGTCATTAAAAGGTTTCTCTGCAGCCAATTGGATTAGCTACAGCCAAACCAACCGGGTCAGCCAATCAGATCCCACCATCCCTTTGGCCTACATTGAAGTTCTGTCTTTCCAAACTAAACACAATTTGCCATTAGAACATCAGAGTTTAAAATAACAGATAGTACTTCAATATATTCAACATAAAAATGATGGACAATAGAAATTCCGTAAATTACCTTTATTATGTTATTAAGGATTATCAAGGTGTGCATAAAGCACCAGCAAAGGATGGTCTATACCTTCAAACTGCTTAAATGTGCAGAGTCTTTTCTCCCTCCTGGCTACGTAGCAAAGCGGTGACCAATTACCGTACGTTAATTACGTGCGTTAATTATACACTCATACCTCACACATACCTCACGTTTTTTTTAGATGTATATAATCATACTTTTTACTTTATTCTAGATATTTTCAGGCGGGTAGAGGATACACTCCTGCAATGTTTGACGGTTATTTGACCGATTCAGATCCGGTTGTCCGTTACTTTAAGAACCAGGGGTTGCCAGATTCTTTAAGAACTACGGGTTGCCAGATTAAGCACTCGCCGGCTCAAATAGAAGAGAATCAGCTCAGCAATCAAGACGTTGATGCAACCATCTCATACGTGCCCGCCGCACACGAGAGTAGCCTTTTGTGGTGCGTTGGGACCTTGCCGTTGTTGCCGTGGTCACGCCTCGCGTGTCACCTCCCGCAGAGCAAGGGTTGGGCGTGCGGAGCATGTGTGCGGACCCCCGGCGGAAGGCGAGGGGCCTGGAGGAGGAGAAGGAGAGCCCCGAAGGAGAGGACAAGATGGAGGAGTGGATGAGGAGCCGTTCCTCCTCGGCCTCCTCCGAGGACTACATCATCATCCTCCCCGACTGCTTTGACACCAGCCGGCCACTAGGGGACTCCATGTACAGGTACGGAGCCCCGCTCTCGAACCCGGTCCCGTTGGACCACCCTTTATTCAAATTCCAATTCCAATTAAAATTGGAATTGAGGGCACATAGCAGCAGCATTACAAAGGACAGGGCCATGTCCAAACAAAAAACAAACGAAAACACAGCATTGCTACCTGGCAGACAATACATACAAGCACAGGTGTCTACAAATACACGCATTTATATAAATATGTATAACATATGCAAAGTGCATGTTTATAAATGGAGAACTGACTCTTAAAAGGGTAAAATGTGTCAAATATGACATAAATATAAAGTGCAATCAGTTAATAAATACCATGCTGGTTATAATACATGAGAGAGAGAGAGAGAGAGAGAGAGAGAGAGAGAGAGAGAGAGAGAGAGAGAGAGAGAGAGAGAGAGAGAGAGAGAGAGAGAGAGAGAGAGAGAGAGAGAGAGAGAGAGAGAGAGAGAGAGAGAGAGAGAGAGAGAGAGAGAGATGGAAGAGGAGAGGAGTTCTTGAAACGGAAAGCTCTTGAGATGAGCTTCGAAGAGAGGGAAGGAGGGACAGTCACGGAGGGATTGAGGAGGGGAGCTCCAGAGTTTTGGGGGCCAATGGCGCTGAAAGACCTGCTGCCCCCCCAGGGTGGGAAAAGGCTGGTGCGGGGGCCAGAGAGGACATTGTGGTGAGATGCTCTGAGGAAGCGGTGTGGAGTATGAGGGGTAGTGAGTAGTCTTATCGTAACGTATCAGCGCAGTCATGCTTGCTGACGCTCCTCCTGCAGCTCAGCCTTGTCCCAGCCCGGGGACCCCACGGCTGAGACCCCCTCCACCCCCGAGACCCCCCTGGAGGAGCTGGGGGGGCCGGGGGTGTCGGTGACCAGCAGCGCCAACGACATGCTGTGCACCTCCCAGACGCTGGACGACGAGCCGCTGACCCCCGAGGTGGTGGCGCCCCCTACAGCCGGCCTCACGCCAAGGTAGGGGGGGGGGGGGGGGGGGGGGGACACAAACAGCATCAATGGTGACATGAAAGTAAAATAAATGAGCAGATAATCTAATACTAGAAGGTGGTTAAAACCAGGAACACCTACTGTGGAGGGATGGAATCACATCCTTATTATGGGAAGGATTACATTGGCTTTGAGACTGCAAGAGGGAACTTTATTTGAAAGATTGATAGCGTATGTCACACCGATACGACCATCAATTTGCCCAAAGTGGAACTTTGTATCCTTTTTGTTTTATTTTATAATCCTTCTGTAGAAGGTTTTATGTGTCATTGAGGTTTACCCCAACATGTTTGTTTATTCAGTTATTGTTCTTCTTATCTTAAGGCACGACATTTCCAGACAGGAATCAAACAAGATTAGAAAAACGTATCTCTTCTTTTGAGGATATCTAAGAAATAAGTCCTGGATTTGGGGTGGAAAAGATGGCCATGCTTCAACATTCCTATCCTGTGTGTGTGTGTGTGTGTGTGTGTGTGTGTGTGTGTGTGTGTGTGTGTGTGTGTGTGTGTGTGTGTGTGTGTGTGTGTGTGTGTGTGTGTGTGTGTGTGTGTGTGTGTGTGTGTGTGTCAGTCTGGAGGGCAGGGAAGAGGCGGTGCAGGACCAGAATGCGGGTCAAGAGGTCGGGGAGGAGGAAGTGAGCTCTGACCTCTACCAAAACCAGGAGGGTGAGCACACACACACACACACACACACACACGAACACACACACACACGAACACACACACACACACGAACACGAACGAACAGAGCTTTTTTTTTTCTATCAGGGTAGTTAATGCTGTTCTTATCCGCCGCATCATTTCATTTCTTTTGAAATTAAATATCTCATTTTGGGGGCTTTTCACACCGAATATGATCTTGCGATTAAATGACTGATTAATCACAGCACGTCATGCGTTTACTCTGCTGCTTTTTTTATTCAATTGACAGCAAAATATCAATATACCTTATTGCCAAATGCGACAAAGTGCAGCCAATAAACATAAAAGTGCAAAAAGAAAATAGAAAAATAGATTAATTAAAATCTATAAAATGTGTATAGCTGTATTCCTGCCTGTGGCCATTAAACTTTACAACGACGCCTCCCTTAGAATGTCAGACACCCCGTATGTTTGTGTATGTGTATGTATATGTAGTGTTATATATATATTTATATTGTCCTTAAATTTATGTTGTTTGTATATTTGTATTTCTTAAGTTGTATCTTTTATCTTTTATGTATGTATAAATATATATATTTTGTATTATATTTTATTCTTAATATTTGTGTATGGGTTGAGTTCGTGACAAAAATAATTTCCCCCGTGGGATTATTAAAGTATTAATCAATCAATCAATCAATCAATCAATCAATCAATCAATCAATCGCCATAATGAAAGCAGCCAGTAAGCCTTGGGGTGTGGCGGTGTGTGTTTCAGGCCCCGCAGACACACAGCCCCAGGAAGACACCCCCGAGGACCCCGCAGACCCCCCAGACACAGCGCCCGACAATCCTGAGGACCCCAGGTCTGTCCGCGGCTCTGCCTGTAGATAAACTTCAAAAATGTCAGGCTACAACCCCAACGATGTTCCTCAAACGGTGTTCTTTGGCCGTTGATTTGCCTTCATGTTTCTATGTTATTTTAATTTGTTTAAATTAATTTAATAAAACTATGTTTTTGCTTCAGCCATCCAGGAATCACAGACGAGCTGGTGAAGGGGGCGCTGTCTGTGGCCGCCTCCGCCTACAAGGCCCTGTGCACAGGGCAGGGTCCCACCCAGGTGAGCCCCCCCCCCCCCCCAGCCCCCCACACCTGTCCGTGTTAGCTGGGGGTCCGTCTCTGGGGAGAACTCTCCTCACTAACGTTCGGACGGCCAGCGAGGTTCATGTAGCCAATGGATCAGACCGTTTGAACCCAACCATCGTAGGGCGTGAACACCCGTTTGTTCCACGAGGACATGGATGAATACGCATCTATACACAAAAATGGACTTTTGGTTACACAACGTAAAACTAAAGTTGGTGAAATTCTGGAACATCGCACATTACTTTAGGTGAAACCAAATTTTTTATATAGTATATAATATATCAATATAAAAAATAATAAAAAATAATGATTAAAGTAGTATGATAAGATGGATGCGATAAAATATGCTTCATATTATTATCCCATAATGTATACATTTATAGCAGGATAATGTAAAAGGTGTAGGTTATGATAAACTACATTCCATCGTATAATTCTTTATCCCTACTTTCACATCGTCATTCCACCGTAGCGAGCGGCTCGATATTAGCCAGACCTTCCATGATTTCGCGATGTTGCGATTTGCAACTTCAACGCCACATCAACCAATCACCGCGAATTCAGGGCGGTGTCGCAATTTAAACCAATCACCGCAACTTTTCTGCAAATTTGACCAATCATTGGCGTCGTCTTGAACTGACGTCGACAAACTACCTTCCACCTTACTTCCGTGTTTACTACGTTCAAGCGAGTCAAGCATTCATGCAGCATGTGCGCGTCCAACGTTTCACACTTGCCAACCAAGATAACTGCGAAAGATCACAAAAAGCAGTATCCTGGTATTCTACATGAAAGCGGGAGAAAATTATTTTGCACTACATGCAACATTGTGGTGGAACATAAGCGGAAATCTTCTATTGATAAGCATTTTGCCACGCGAAACATAACTACAGAACTACAGATGTTGCAGAGGCTGTTGCATCCAAGTCAATTGCCAGCTCAGAAAGACTCAAGATCAATTATTCATAGGACCATTTCTCAGTGTTTTTGTTCTTTTAATTAATGTTTTTTTCAGTAATAACTTAATATTTAACAAATTACTCTGGGAAAATTGCAGTAATAACTTAAGATTTAACAGAAACTTTTTTGCAACCTTCACTTCCTCTTGCACTGTATCGTAACAAAAACCTAAAAAACATTCATCACAACTTTTTTGAAAAACCTCACGCAACAGCAGGCATTTAGGCCGCAACAATCTCAAAAAAGGCCCGTGAAATCCCGGAGGGACTGATTAGCTCCATACTAATACAGCGGACCCATGCCTCCTGTCTCTGCCCCCCCTCAGCCCCCGGTGGACGCCTCCTCCGAGGACACCATGACAGCCGTGCTGGTGGAGATGGGCTTCAGCGACCGCACGCTGAACCAGAGGCTGCTGAGGAAGCACGGCTTCAACCTGCTGGACGTGGTCAACGAGCTGGTGCAGATGACCGACAACGACTGGTACTCCACCCGCTACTGACCGGGGGGGGGGGGGGTAGTGACGGGGGATGGGGGGGTCTCTCAGACACTCCCCTCACCCGCTACTGACTGGGGGGGAGGGCGGAGGGGGTGGTCTCTCAGACCCTCTCCCCCCCTCCAACCACTACTGAGGGGGGGGGAGGGGGTGGTCTCTCAGACCCTCTCGCCCCTCCAACCACTACTGAGGGGGGGGGGAGGGGGTTGTCTCTCAGACCCTCTCCCCCCTCCAACCACTACTGAGGGGGGGGGGGGGGGGAGGGGGTGGTCTCTCAGACGCTCTCTCTCCTCCTCCAACGGCTACTGATGGGGGGGGGAGGGGGGGGGGTCACTCTCACCTCCGGAGCGGACTGAGGACCCTGGGTCGATGTGGGTGTTGTCGCGGTAACCATGGCGATGTGGAAGAGATGGAGGGACGCGCGAGAAGACGAATGGTACTAGAGAGAGGACCGCAGGGTACCTTTTCTCCATGCGCTCGCTCGTTCTTTATTCTCTCTCTCTCTCTCTCTCTCTCTCTCTCTCTCTCTCTCTCTCTCTCTCTCTCTCTCTATTCTCTCTCTCTATTCTCTCTCTCTCTCTCTCTCTCTCTCTCTCTCTATTCTCTCTCTCTATTCTCTCTCTCTCTCTCTCTCTATTCTCTCTCTCTCTCACTCTCTCTCTATTCTCTCTCTCTCTATTCTCTCTCTCTCTCTCTCTATTCTCTCTCTCTCTCTATTCTCTCTCTCTCTCACTCTCTTCCACTTCCTGCCTCTCCCACCAAGCCAATCACTTAAGACGTTGTGGTAGCCATGGGTTACAGAAAAGACTCAACTCGGTGTCATCTCGCATCCATGGTTTAGTTTACACACACACACACACACACACACACACACACACACACACACACACACACACACACACACACACACACACACACACACACACACACACACACAAACACAAACGGCCACACAAACGGCCACACAAACGGCCACACAAACGGCCATGGTCACACCTGACCTTCAACATGGAACTCTGGACTGAAGTGGGCCCAGTTCAACTCCTCCCTGCAGTGTGGGGGTGTGTCGGGGGCTAAAGCACGGCTCCGGCCTTTCCGGGGCACACGGCCTGTTAAAGATGTCCTTCAACTGGTCCTGTCCCCGTCGCAACGATGACCACCCACTGACACCAGACTGCCCCAGTCAAATTAACTTTTCACCCGGTAAACAAGTCGCACGCACGCAAACACACACAGACACACACAGACGAATCGCACGAACAAACCGCGTTACCGTACCGAGGAATGCGCAGTAAACACCACGTCGATCCTGAGGGAGAACATGACGACAGCATTCCACCACAGTCCAGTCACTCGCGCTATGTAACAGGCGTACGCCCCCATCTCGCAGAGCCTCTACTACCGATAGGTTAAAAATAGAGGCGCCCGAGACCTCAATAGTTGTATCGTGCTTAAGATTTATAAGGAAGAACACATTGGGTGTTCACACTCGCATAGTTTGCATAGTGTGGCGGCTGGCCTCAAGTTGGCCGGCGGGATCACAGGGTACGCAGTTCTTAATCATTCTCGCCGTCGCATATCATCGTTCTTGTATTTACCTCATCCACTTGTAGCTATTTGTTCACTTGTATATTTGGTTGTTTATATATTATATATATACAAATATATATAATATATATATATGTATAATTTCAATGGGGAAAGTGAAATTATAAATAAGATTGTATAGTTGTGTAACTAGTCCATGTTTTAAAGTGAATTGAAATATCATACAGTCAGGTCCTTCGCAATTTGCACAACTGGACGCAAGAGGGAGCCAGAGGGAAGAGAAACACGCGTCACGCTGGAGAAAGCTGTGAATGTGTGTCCGATGCGCTGGGAGGCGGTTCTCGGTCGCTCCCAGCGCGTCGAAAGCTCGATGTGTGTGTGGAAGTGCGAGATGAAGGGAAAGAGCTTTGGTTAGTATTTATTGGAGCTTGCACTTTCTGTTTTGGCTAGATCTGACCCCGCTTCATCACCGCTGTGTTCGTTTGTTGTAAATGTTATAAAGGAGATGTTTGTTTTTTCGTTTTTATGTTTTTTTCCACTTGAGATGAACTTTTTGGGGCGTTGGAGTTCTGTTGTGAATCCCTGACCTCTGGCACTTAAATACGGTTTAATCTAGTTTTAAACCCGAGTCTGATCGACAATTGCAGCCGCACACAAAGTCAGAGTTGCTCGTCATGGAAATATTTTGGACGATGTATCCATTATGTTTTGGATTGTGATGAGAACGATTTTCATTACATGTTAAGGGTGAAAAATGGTAAAAGGAATTGTTTTATTTATTTTTTCCTCAAATGTTTACTTCATCTGGTTAAGCTGCTAAATTAATATTTATATATGTTACATCTTGATGAAACCTGATCCTTGTTTTCTTCTATGTTTGGATAGTTATGATGACGCTTTGGTTTAAGTGGTTGGATTGCAGTAACGGTACACCTACTTTATCCTAGCCCGTGCCCAAAAATTCTTTCTTTTTTATACCAAAAAATGTGTCCTACTGTTCAAGATACTTAAGTAACAAACGGTTGGCCCTCAACAATACAGTTGCTGTTCAAAAAAAGAGATTGCCTGAGTTTTGTGGAACGAAATCCCAACAAATTAGTCCCAAGTGTTAGTCCATTGCACGGGGACTGTGATTTTAGAGGAGTTTTTCTTACATCGTTTGTAATGAGACAAAGGGGAAGTTTGCCCACTATTCAAGCATATGGTTTATTAGGAGTCATTGCTGAGATACAATCATTCAATACATCTCTTTGCTCCTAAATCTTATTTTAGTGAATTATTTTTATTAAAAGGGCAACCCTGATGGAACTTGCCTGTTGTTAGTGAATATTCCTCCAGAAGTTAAGTCATGCATCCCTTGGTTTTGAGCTGGAACTTGTTTTGATTTGTATCATCTTGTCAATAATGTTGAACAATATTTAGTCAGACAGACTGTCAAACCGCCTTTAATTTAACCAACTGCTGTACACATTCCACACATGAAACAGTACGCCGACAAAGGTTCTTGTAGAATACGCTGATGAGTGTCCTGCACTCAACACCTAAGCCTCTTTGTTTTATCAAGGTGTAGGGTCGCTTTGAACAATAACACTTCAAGTATAGCCCGGAAGTGTTCAGGGGACCGGGCGAGATGCGTAAAGTAGATTAATCATGGTTCATAATTTTCCTCTTCTCATTTGCACTTTATTGACATTGTATGTGAAGTACAAATGTATCTGTCTCTAATTAAAGTCACTACATTCAAATCCAACACTCTTGGGTCTTATTGTGCAAGTTGATGCTGTGTCGTCGGTTACCATGCCGACAAGGCTCATGAGTTTTGCCGTTCTGACAACTGAAATATACGTTGAACTATACGTTCTCTTGTTGATTTACCATACTGCAACTTCTCAGGAACAGGGTGAAAGGAAAGGGGGAAACTCAATAACAATGTACAGACGCCTTGTTTCATCCACTCTCCTCATCTCCTGATCATTTCTGTGGGTTCATGCGAACAAACCAGCAGCACACCTGGTCATGCATTCATTAAACCAAACTTAGCAAGTGTTCTGGGTGTTTTTCAGGCCGGGACTCACCCCCCCCCCCCCCCCCCCCCAATCAGGATCGTTACCCATCATGCCTTGTGTTTTAAGGATTGAAGTACTCGCGGTTCACCCACATACGAGAACCATTGAATGCTACAGTGCCAAAGTGCCGTTCAGAATATTTAATGTGACCAATCAGCTGCTGATACAAATTATCTCACCTTTTGTACATGCGTACTGTAGCATGCAAGATGTAATTTGTTTTCTAATGAAGCACCCATGCAACTGTACAGTATGTGTCTTAAAGCTACTCCATGTGGTTGTAATGTTGTCTTTTGCCTCCAGGTGGCGCCAGGTCTCCTTTGTGGCCAAGTCGTTTCAGTGCCTTTTCCCCTGTTATCGTGTGTCCAAACCCTGATCTTCTTTACCACTGCTGTTTGTAATGTAATGACTGGAAACAGAAAAAATAGAACCGGTCCGTTAGTATTGTTACGTATTTTAGGAACACAAGCTGTATTTCCCTCACTTAACCAATAGGGGGTAGGACCAAATATATAAGCCGTAAATACTACACATAGCCACAAGGGAAAGCAGGACATTACTGAAGGCTGCAATAGATACTTTAGCCACAGAGGGCAGCATCACAGACCAGGCGAGGAAAACCGAGGATTACGTCACACCGGTTCCTCTCCAAGTCTTCCGGTCCTCGCTGAGTCCATAAAGAAGACCACCTGGCCACAAACTTTAGAACTCTCCCGGCAGCGATTACCATACGTGGGTTTGTGGTTAGGATCAGCTAGGAGAACACTCTCGCACGTGCTAAGGCACATCTCCAATCTCTCTTTACTTCAGAGCATCAGTTTACCATACCGAAAATACTTTATACAAATAAAGTCTCGTTAAAGCTATTCCTTTGGATTCGACCCCTCTTTCCAATAAGTACATTGCAATTTGGTGACGCCCTGACGTGATTGGAAAGTTCCGGACCGAGACTTGCGACCGCGGGGCCGTCGGGAGCAGTACAAGCTACTTACAGGCGCCACAAGAAAGGTAAACAGAACCTGTTGTCCATGACTAAACTCTGTATAGTTAGATTAGTAACATTAGGTGAATAGCTTGTACTGCCTTCGACTGGTTGCGGGGACGTGTAATCTCGGACTGGTTTAAATTCATACAGCCGGTTAGACGAACGGCCTAGGATACGCTAACAGATTGAAATTGAATAACGAGCTCACGAAGTAAAGGGCTGGGAGTGTGTTTTATATGGGTTTGTAGATAGACTGTATCCAATCCTGATTAGATCTAAATGTTTGTACCAACGTGGGAGACGTATTACCTGTGGTTAAGTGTTATTTATTTGGTGATAAGCTTCGAGTTCAGCCGGGCCACCATAAGGTATATTTATTACCGACCATAAACTTCCGAACTCTTACGGCGGGGCGAGGAAAGGTCAGGTTTTTAACGTTAATCTAGCTTAGTTGCATATTGAACCGGAGGCTTGGCCGGCGTTAGCCAAGGAGTTCAAATCTAATTGATTCCTCACAGCCCGGTTCATGTAACATCTAATGTGCAATTTTGGTTAGTATAAAACGCAGCCGTAGAGGTAGCACTTACGCAGTACAACCCATCTGCTATCAAGTCCCTCGCTAACCCGCCGTGGGGACAAACTTGCTGGAATCTCATACTTCTTATAGAGATCCAAAACTAGTTTGTTTCTGCAGCATTTTGGATGTACCACGTGGTGTACGATTTAAAGGGACAACGCGTCTTGGAAACGTGCGTTTCCTTTGTTCGTACCTCCACAGTCTTTGTAGTCGGAGCCCTTTTTGAAACAAACGCCATTGCTCAAGAGCAACAGGGGGCCTCGACTTAAGTGTTACATTCTCTCTCTCTCTCTCTCTCTCTCTCTCTCTCTCTCTCTCTCTCTCTCTCTCTCTCTCTCTCTCTCTCTCTCTCTCTCTCTCTCTCTCTCTCTCTCTCTCTCTCTCTCTCTCTCTCTCTCTCTCTCTCCAAGCACACACTTATTGAAGACAACAAGTGTCATTTTTGACCTGGGTGTTTTGATAAGGCAATGGTAGCCTGCACAAAGGGACCCCCGGTGTGCTCTGTCTGTCTCTAGAAATATGTTCTCTCTCCATAAAAATATTCCCTTAAAAATCCATCTGTTTCAAATAATAACAATGTTTTGGCAGTTACTTATTCAGCCAATTGTATATAATTGTCACATTTCACTAGTCAATAGCTGGAAGTATTATATTGTATATTTCATTCCAATATTTGAGGTATTCCGCACGCTCATTAAGTGCCCTCATCCTCTACGAATCAATAAATCCATAGCATTAAGTTGAAAACCATCGGTAAAGCAATAGTTTCTGACGCATAATATTTTGGCTATAGTTTTGTAACTAATAGAATTCAACATCTATGGGAGAACAATATTTATGTATACATGTGATAAATCTGTAAATCCACTTTGTTTGTACAGACATATTGCTTTTGGGCAACCAGGAAGGTTGTTCCACAGTTTCAATATGGAATATTGAAAAGTAATTAACGTTGTACAATCTTGTAACTCCCAATTCCTCGCTCTTTCTCTCTGTCTGCCTGCCTGTCTAAAGATAGGCCCTCCCTCACCCCTTAAATTCCTTCCCCATCCTTTAGTCCCTATCTCCAACCCCCCCCCCTCATAAAGACCCCCCCTCATAAAGACCCCCCCCCCCTTCCCCAGAGAATAGAACGAACCCCCACCCTTCCCACATCACCTCTCTCTATCTCTCTCTCTATGTCGCTATTTTTTAACAACAATGACTTCTATTTGTAGTTCCCCTTATCATCCAAGGATCTCATAGGGCTATCTGTGTACATATAAATTTACACAAAGCGCAGAAACAGAGTGTATTAAGAACACAAATTGCGGTTAAGTGGTAGCCTTATGCCATAAGGTAGCACCGTTTTCAGCCGGACAGATAGAACTCTGAGAAGTTTCTGTAGTCAGCTGATACGCATGTAGTTTGCACCGCAGCCATATTTGTAGTTCTTGGTAGTGAATCCAAATCCCCCCCTTCGTAGATCTCCTCGTCTCTTCCTCCCGCCTAAACCCCCTCTCGTAAATTCCCTCCCCACCCTTTTTCCCTGTCTCCCACCCCCCCCCCCCCCCTTCCCCACAGAATAGCTTTGTCTTAAATGCCCCACTGGCGTCATTTTGAGTACTTGTCGTTAACGATTGTTCATGGTTATGGGTGCGAGGTAAGGTCCTCCACTGTCGGTCTCTGTGAAGATCGAGCCACAAAAGAACATTAACGAGAGTTCCAATCATTATTATCTTTAACTTCTCCCATTCTTCTGAACTTTCCTGAGGCCGGCACGGTCTGTGTTCCTAAGCAATAGCTCCATTGCGGACGGTCAGAGTAAATACCACCTATCTGATGATCCGCTAATAACATCCAAGACTGCATGATTACTTATACATTAAAGTCTGTTGATATTTTGTTATTAAAAACGATGAATTATTAATCTACGAGTCCCTCCTAACCCTTTACACTCGTAAAAGTCCCCACCACCCCCCCTCCAGGCCCAGTCTAACACCCTGTCCCCTCACTGGCCTTCCATCCCTCTCTCACTCCAACCCCGTCTTTCTCCGCGTCTCCTCCTCCACTGTCTTAATGAACCCCATCCCCCACCACCAATCTTCCTCCCTCTAAACCCTCATCATAAAGACCACCCCCCAGTCGCTATTTTTAACAACGATAACTTGTGTACATATAAATGTACACACAGCGCAGAGCCATAGTGTATTGAGAACACAAACTGTGGTTAAGTGGTAGCCTTATGTTATAAGGTACCACAATTCTCAGCCGGACAGATAGAACTCAAAGAAGTTTCTGTAGTCGGCTGATACGCATGTAGTTTGCACCGCAGCCATATTTGTAGTTCTTGTAATTCCCCCTACTCGTTAACACGAGATGTTTCCCAATTACATCTCAACATCTCCAAATGTACCACAAAAATATAACTATTATGAGTCCCAACTAGACGACCCCCAGCTTTCCAAGTAGCCGATCTCTTGTATTTGTACTAAATTTGTTTTCTCTTTTCTCGTCAGGCCTTGGCAACCCGAGCAGTAATGGATGCCCGACATTCATCATTTTTAATCGTTAACATTACTACAAATATTCTCTTTTCTAATCAGGGAGTGGCAACACAACGATCAGTTGCCCACGATCATCATTTTACTTCTGTGCATAAAATATTAATTCTCATTTCTCTTTAGGAGGTGGCAACACAAGCAACACAAGGTGGCAACACAAGCATTATAGTTGCCAAACACTCATCTTTTTACTTCTCTGCATTGATCTTAATTCTTTCTCTCTCCAGGAAATGGCAGTATAAGAACGAATGCCAAACACACGGACAGTAATTATTATTATTTTTTTTCAGGTTGCTGAGCGCTTCTGTCTATTCAACATGCGTTTTGTGTAGCAAGACAGGTAGAGAACCAGGCTGGTTCAAATAGACACGGGGTTCAACTGCTAGAATAATATGTCTAATTAATAAATGGTGCACATGGTTTTAAACGGTGCCCAAGGAGGGAGTTAGCTCAACTGCGGTAGACACAATTACAATACGTTTTTTGCGAATATTAAAGGTACATGGGTTAAATTCTACTATAATCAGCTACTACATACGAATAGACTGAATAACACTGCGTGAGGTGTTCAAGGGTCAACTATTGCTTCCATTGGAGCGATTGCAATAGATATAATATCATACCACCAATATGCATGCAATATCTTGTATTCAACAATTAGGAATGCCGGATTCCAGAACCGAAAGAAGTCCTACAAAAGGACACCAACCCAGGGGTCTTGCATCAAACCAGATCCCTGTACGACAATTACACGGTGATCTTAAGATAGGAATAATTATCTAAACTCCGCATCATGAACGGTTAACCTTTAAAGTTGTCCATAGCATGCATACCGCTCGTCCACAGAAGTCCGGGGATTAACCAGGCCTGGGAATTCTTATTAGAAGAGTTTTGGGATAACCTGCCTCATAGGAGAGCAGAAGAGTCCCCCCCAATAGAGGATCCTGAGGACAAGCGGTAGAAATGCATAGTTCAACAAACCTGACGAGGTCCAAAAATGCCAAAATAAGAACGATTAAAATATATATTTCAAACTATAAAAAACGTTACGGTAACAACAGAAGTATGATGCCTAATATTGAAATGCAGATTTTTAATATTAAGATATTTTTGATAATGTTCAAATTTAAGTTTTGTATGTTTGTATTTTCCCATGTGGTCTTGTCACCCTGTTATTCTGCAGGGTCGTTCAAAATCCTTTGAGGTTAGTGGAAATCAGTTCTCACTCTGTTCCTTTGTTGTCCTGTGTTGGTTTGGGCCCGTTATCCTTTATCCCCAGAGAAGCGCAGAGAAACGCAAGTGATAAGGAACGGCCAACCCCATATTTATGACATCTTAAGGAATGATGACTTAGATGACCATATGGTTAAAAAAGGCTTTTGGTTTGTTGTGAGGCAGCTGTCCTCAGCAACACTTCTGAATGTGTAAGAACTCCTTGCCACTCAGCAGACCTCTCTGCGGACCCTTTAGAAAATGAAGGGCTCCACAGGAAAAAATCCCATCTGAGGTCTCAAATTGTTGAATAATATGCTTATTTTTAGGTCTGTTGATGCATGTTATGATGCATCTTCGTTCGTGCTTTTCTTACGAATGTGTATATAGAGATAAAATGAAAATAAAAATAAGTAAAATATAGAATGAAAACAAATGGTGGATTCATATACCATGTGTAAATGTCCTCTTGTGTGTGCCAGAGCCACCAAAATAATGGAGGTTACTCGACTGTTACATACACGAGGGGATATTGAAAGCATACCACATATAAAACTAAGATAATTAGAAAATGGTTCATTATAATTAACTTTCAATAACTTTGCTTTATCCAATAACTTCTGAATTTTTATTTTAGGTTCAGGTTTTGTTTTGTTTTAAAATATCACCCTATATTTAATGCCCAGATGTGCATATAGTGTAGGACAATCGGGTAGTATAATAAAGGTAGCTGTTGGAACCAGATACGGTTACAAAGAAGTGATATTGAACATACAAATTTCAACTTTCTAATTTCCCTTTTTTCATCTTTTTAGGTTTATAAGATAGGAAAGGGCTTAGCAATACATCTGCTCGCCAGGGACAACATAGGCTCAATTTAGATTCAGCAGTAGAGGGTTAACCTTTCAAATGCCACTGCTACTGCTGTAACGCTTTGATACAACGTCAGAGTCTCATAGTCTGATATTTATTTTTACTCTGATAAGTTACGGCGCATCTGACTTATGAAACATTTATGGTTTACTGCATTTAACAACAGCGTGGTCTCAAGACGGCTGCATAGGCCCACAACTATCGACCTTTGGTTTTGTATGTACTGGTCTTCATATATCTTCATAATGGATTGGTTTAGGTACAGATGATTAAGGAAAGGAACTTCAACTTGGTTGCACTACACCGTTGTTAGGATTGGTTGATTCTAATGCGCATGGCTGAAGCAATGCGCAAGGAGGGATGTAGTGTGAATATTAAATCAAGGTTGAAGGTTGAAATCAGCTCAGAATAAGGAATGGGACACTCGAAACAAAAATTTAAAATCCGCACAAGCACTAAATAGATCAATTATAATACAAACATGTTTGAAACGCATACAATTTTCAGGTCCTATGTTTCCAGAAGCAAGGTGAGTACAGTGTATCACTCTGACACAGCTAACTTTGCATCTAATCCTTACGGTTAGATTCATGCTTACACTTACATTTCTAGGGTCCCATAATGGACTTCCATTCGAACAATTAAAAATAGAATTATAGGAAATGTTTTTGAACAACTAACTGCTGTACATGAGTTTGTATTTCTACAATAGAAACAAAAGTTCCAGAACCAAATGCAGACACACCCGGAGCCGATAAACTGCCTCCGCCGAGCAAGGAGCAGTCACATGAGGAGATCAAATAACGGCAGGAGTTGAATTGGTTCTGTTTTGCTTGTCCACCATATAAAAATTATGCATATATATATTGTTTAGATAAATTACATGTATCATAATCAGCAACACTTCGTTCAGTTTAACAGATAAAGTTAAAAGGAATATGTATATATATGGAAATGTTATTGACAGAGCAAGGAGGGATAAATGCGATAGGCACAACGTGTTGTAGGCCAACTTTATCCCCAATAACACAGCTCTGGATGGGTTGCTGGCATAATTACAATCCCTCAGGTTAGAATTGGCAGAGAACTCCGGCATTAATGACCCTTTCACAGGTTGGATGGAGAATATGTTTGGGAGGTGGAAAAGCATGATCCAGTAAGTGCCCGTCGCGGGAATAAATGCAGAGACCGTGTTAATTGTCACCGGCTGCCGTTGTATTCCCTGCGCACGAGGGCTACTGCATCTGCTGATCCCCACAGCAGTGGGCGCTACAGAAGCGCCAAGTGCCATTCAGGCTTACATGGGGATCAGATATGATCCGATGAAAGTGAATGATACATCACCTGAGGGGCCCGACCATATCCAGCTATAATATGTAGAATAGTCAACACCTATACTATTCTAGTAGAAGCGCCTGTATATAAGATAATCAATATCCCGGATTTACTTGAATAACACATTTCCAACAACCATACCAGGCTGTTTGTTATTGTATAGTGTTGCGAATGCAACCCGTTATTTCTGAATCGCTGCATTGATAATGGTACTGTTGATCTTCCTTGAGACGATTGTTTTACAGGCCACCTGTTGCTGACACGACGACGGAGAACCTGTGGGGAGGCTCCCATAGTGTAGGAGTAACCTCTCTGAGATGAGCCCTTGACAAGGAGGGACGAGTCTTGGGTTCATGAATTACAGACCCGACGGCGACAGAAAAAACAATGACTACAGTAATAACATCGCCCAAAACCACCCACAGGAACCGGCACACCAATACACGAAGATCACCTGAACCCCCCAAATCCATGTTAGCTTATCAATCCTTTTGAAATTTTAAAAATTGTATTATGACCACCAATTTTTACGTTACTTTTGCACCTGTTGAATATTTTATGACCTTGTAGCACATGACCAAAAGTATTACCTCAGGATTTCTATTGATAGTTTTGTTTGTGTGCTGTTTGGCCATGTGATTGTATGATAACAAGATTCATGTTCATTGTTGTATTGTTAAATAATGACCTGTATTTTCAACAAGACCCACAACGTGAATGCCGTCTCAGTATTATGGGGACGCGTAGTGGTTTTTCCCCTCTCTTCAAGAGGTCTTTCCGCGACGGTTGATGGTGTTGATGATAGATTCTACTTTGACTATGTTTTCGGTGTGGTAAATGGTGTTTATGATCTAAAATATTATTGTATGGTCATCTAAGATGACCAAGGAGGGACTGTTACGTATTTTAGGAACACAAGCTGTATTTCCCTCACTTAACCAATAGGGGGTAGGACCAAATATATAAGCCGTAAATACTACACATAGCCACAAGGGAAAGCAGGACATTACTGAAGGCTGCAATAGATACTTTAGCCACAGAGGGCAGCATCACAGACCAGGCGAGGAAAACCGAGGATTACGTCACACCGGTTCCTCTCCAAGTCTTCCGGTCCTCGCTGAGTCCATAAAGAAGACCACCTGGCCACAAACTTTAGAACTCTCCCGGCAGCGATTACCATACGTGGGTTTGTGGTTAGGATCAGCTAGGAGAACACTCTCGCACGTGCTAAGGCACATCTCCAATCTCTCTTTACTTCAGAGCATCAGTTTACCATACCGAAAATACTTTATACAAATAAAGTCTCGTTAAAGCTATTCCTTTGGATTCGACCCCTCTTTCCAATAAGTACATTGCAGTATACAATAAAAAAATTAGGGCAATCAAATTTCGGCGAAATGCGGTCGCCCGCCGGCGATCGTGTGTTCTCAGCGGACTCGGAACAGACTCTTACGGTGTATCGGTCGGGGATCTTGGCCCCGTACTGGATGTCGGCGGACTGTTGCCTGCGTTGACAGTCCGGGCATTGGCTCCCGTCTGAAAGAGAGACGCGTAAAGAGACCTTGCGTGCTGAGGAAAACAATCTCATTGGCTCTGAGAACAATATAAAACAACCATAAAAAAATGTAAGCATGCCTTTCTTTGAGGCATTTGCAAGAGGTTTTTTTGTGTTAACCCTTTTTGTGTGTGTGTGTGTGTGTGTGTGTGTGTGTGTGTGTGTGTGTGTGTGTGTGTGTGTGTGTGTGTGTGTATTTTATCATTATTATATGCCTCCTACTTACTAAATAAAACCACAATATGTGTGTGAGCTCTCCTCTCAAACTTCCGAACAATCATTTCTTAACATAACAAGATGGCTGTCCTGCCTGTAAATGAAGCTCAATACACCAAAGGCTTGACTGAATCGTGTTTTACTGGCTCCTCTCGCCCCGGGAGAACGTGAGCTGCGGCAGCGGACCTAAATCTCAGGTTTCCAGTCCTCCATGAGCACCCTGATTACTGCCACCCGAGCCCAGGTCTGAGCACCCTGCCTGGGGTGACACCTCGGCCCCACATGCATCTTTCAGCAGGCCTGCTGCTGACGGACCACCGCGGAGCAACCTCAGCCAGCGTGTGTGTGTGTGTGTGTGTGTGTGTGTGTGTGTGTGTGTGTGTGTGTTTTGTGTGTCTCTGTCTCTGTGTGTGTGTTTTGTGTGTCTCTGTCTGTGTGGGTGTCTGTGTTGGTGTGTGTGTCTCTGTCTGTTTCTTTGTGTCTCTGTCTGACAAATGTCCTTATTGTAAGTCGCTTGGGATAAAAGTGTCTGCTTAATGCCCTTAATGTTAATGTCTAAATGTAAATGCATGTGTGTGTCTCTGTGTGTGCGTGTCTCTGTCTGTGTATGTCTCTTTCTCTGTTGGTGTGTGTGTGCCTCTGTCTGAGTGGGTGGGTGTGTGTACGTGTGTGTGTTGCTGTGTATGTGTGTCTTTGTCTGTGTGGGTGGGTGTGTGTGTGTACGTGCGTTGGTGTGTGTGTGTGTGTGTGTGTGTGTGTGTCTTTGTCTGTGTGTGTGCACGTGTGTTAGTGTGTGTCTTGTTGTTACCCGGTTTGTGTATGTAAATGTGCTGCTAGTGACCTGCTGCTAGCGTTGACTTTAGTAAACGAGACCCCTAGGGGGCTTCTAAAGACCCCTCCAGAAGGCCGGAGTTATTCATGAGCCCATTACAGACACACAGTCCACCCCTGGCCCACTGTCTATTGTCTTTCTTGGCTCTTGGAGCCAAACAGCCGGGTCAACCCAACTGTAACATGCTAAATAGCCTTTAGTGTGTTTAGGCGTATGCGTGCGTGCGCGTCTGTCTGAGAACGCCCTGTGATACAGATCATGTCTGGACGTCGGCCATGTGGTGAATGTCATGTCTCCACACTGGCTTTCAGAGCTAAATGAATGAATTGAGGGTTGATTTGCATTCTGTGGAAAGTGAGACACTTTCATAAGTCACGTCTGTTTTTGAGTTAGCGTGAGGCGTCTTCATGACGTGATTGTACCTGCCGGGGGCGCTGTCGGCTCCCTCTGGACTGACTGGGTAGAGTCGTCCCCGCTGGGCTTCTCTTGCCGCTTTCACACCAAAAAGAACCGAGAGCCAGTTCCGGGCTGGTGCTAGGGCCAGTTCCAAACTGGTTCCAGCCTTACCCCAGTTAAGAACCGGTTGGTTTCACACCGGCCAGAGCCAGCCATGGAGCCGGCGTGAGCAACGTCATGACGTCACTGCAAACGTCTCGGCCAGTGAGCTTGGACAGAAGCATACGGCCGACATCTTTCTTTATTCTGGGTGGAAATAGTAACATAGTTACGCCATCAAATGCGTTTATGGAAACATTTTTAGCGAGAAATGTGCATTTTACTTTCATAATGTTCGCTCGGTGAATGTGAAGGATGTTTGGTTTGATAGTTATGACGAAGAGGGAACGCTCCGTTCACTTGCATGGACATGGACTCATCTAGCTGCGTTGGCGCGTTGACGCGTTGAACCACCACACAATAGGCGCGCAGAAGAACCCTCGCGCCAGTTTCAAACACAACAACAACAATTTCGTCTTCGATTCAATCCGTGTATGGTTCGTTCTTTGAATATTCCGATTTAAAACAAAATCAGAAAAAAACAAAAAAGAACCATACACGGATTCACGTCCATTGTTTACTTCGGTGTTTTAAAAAATGCCGGTCTTCGTTGGTCTTCCTGTTTATGAAGGTACGGATAACTCCGCCCCCTGCCCCCGGCGTAAAAGCGGTTCTAGTTCTAGCCCAGCTCTAAAGTGGGGCCAGAGTTGAACCGGTTTTTAGGGGCCGGAGCCGGTTCTTTGTCGGTGTGAAACCGAAGCCCTGGCCCTAGCTCCGAACTGGCCCGGAACCGGCCCCGATTTTGCGGCGGTGTGAAAGGGGCATCTGCGGACTGAAGGAATAACAGGGTGCATCTAATGTGGAACTCATAAGGGGAGAGTGATGCAGAGCAGTACCACTCAAACATGCTGCAACGCTCCATAGTTCAAGGCTCGATTTCATTCAAATTTATATTCACTCAAAATAGGCAAACATATAGCTAATAAATGTATAGGCTATGAAAGCATTGTGACAGCCACAGAGTCATATATATGCATGTGTATATATATATATGTATGTATATAAATACATATATATATGTATATATATATATATATATATATATATGTGTGTGTGTATATATATATATATATATATATATGTGTGTGTGTATATATATATATATATATATATATGTGTGTGTATATATATATATATATATATATATGTGTGTGTGTATATATATATATATATATATATATATATATATATATATATATTTGTGTATATATATATATATATATATATATATATAGATATGTATATAGAATATCTATATATATATGTATATATATATATTCTATGTATATATATATATATTATATATATATATATGTATATATATATATGGATATATATATATGTACCCTATATATATGTATATATATATAATATATATATGTATATATATAATATATCTATATTATATATATATATATATATATATGTATATGTATATATAGTGTGTGTGTATATATATATATATATATATATATATATATACAGGTGCTGGTCATATTATTAGAATATCATGAAAAAGTTGATTTATTTCATTAATTCCATTTAGAAAGTCAAACCTGTAGAATGTATACATTCATTCCAAACAGACTGATACATTATAAGTGTTTTTTGCCAAAAAAGAAGATGGATTATAGCTGACAACCAATGAAAACCTAAATTTCAACATCTCAGAAAATTAGAATATGGTGAAAAGGTCAGATATTGAAGACACCTGGTGCCACACTCTAATTAGCTAACTAAACTCAAAACACCTGGAAAAGCCTTTAAATGGTCTCTCGTTTGATTCTGTATGACACACAATCATGGGGAAGACTGCTGACTTGACAACTGTCCAAAAGATGACCATTGATACTTTAAAGAAGGAGGGCAAGACACAAAAGGTCATTGCCAAAGAGGTTGGATGTTCCCAGAGCTCTGTGTCCAAGCACATTAATAGAGAGGCGAA